>NW_028263216.1:0-300000 GCF_982192425.1 Myodes glareolus
CACTGAAAGAGAAGCAGTCTGTTCCAACACTTCAATTCACTGTGCGAAGTGAATGGAGTGTTGCTTCACTTTCTAAATGCTGTCCTTTCAGAGAAAATCACTTTCCTTTGAAAGTGCCTTAAGCTACTTATACACATTCACAGGAAACTCAAATGCGTTTCTATGAAAGAGAAGCTGCCTCTTCCAACACTTCAATTCACTGTGCGAAGTGAATGGAGTGTTGCTTCACTTTCTAAATGCTGTCCTTTCAGAGAAAATCACTTTCCTTTGAATGTGCCTTAAGCTACTTACAAGCATTCAACAGAAATTCACATGTGTTTCACTGAAAGAGAAGCAGTCTGTTCCAACACTTCAATTCACTGTGCGAAGTGAATGGAGTGTTGCTTCACTTTCTAAATGCTGTCCTTTCAGAGAAAATCACTTTCCTTTGAAAGTGCCTTAAGCTACTTACAAGCATTCAATAGAAATTCACATGCGTTTCTCTGAAAGAGAAGCAGTCTGTTCCAACACTTCAATTCACTGTGCGAAGTGAATGGAGTGTTGCTTCACTTTCTAAATGCTGTGCTTTCAGAGAAAATCACTTTCCTTTGAAAGTGCCTTAAGCTACTTACAAGCATTCACAAGAAACTCACACGCATTTTTCTGAAAGAGAAGCAGTTTGTTCCAACATTACAATTCACTGTGCGAAGTGAATGGAGTGTTGCTTCACTTTCTATATGCTCTTCTTTTAGAGAAAATCACTTTGCTTTGAAAGTGCCTTAAGCTACTTACAAGCATTCAGAAGAAACTCACATCCGTTTCTCTGAAAGAAAAGCAGTGTGTTCCAACATTTCAATTCACTGGGCGAAGTGAATGGAGTGTTGCTTCACTTTCTAAATGCTGTCCTTTCAGAGAAAATCACTTTCCTTTGAAAGTGCCTTAAGCTACTTACAAGCATTCACAGTAATATCAAATGCGTTTCTATGAAAGAGAAGCTGTCTGTTCCAACACTTCAATTCACTGTGCGAAGTGAATGGAGTGTTACTTCACTTTCTAAATGCTGTCCTTTCAGAGAAAATCACTTTCCTTTGAAAGTGCCTTAAGGTACTTACAAGCATTCAACAGAAATTCACCTTCGTTTCACTGAAAGAGAAGCAGTCTGTTCCAACACTTCAATTCACTGTGCGAAGTGAATGGAGTGTAGTTTCACTTTCTAAATGCTGTCCTTTCAGAGAAGATCACTTTGCTTTGAAAGTGCCTTAAGCTACTTACAAGCATTCCACAGAAATTCACATGCGTTTCTCTGAAAGAGAAGAAGTCTGTTCCAACACTTCAATTCACTGTGCGAAGTGAATGGAGTGTTGTTTCACTTTCTAAATGCTGTCCTTTCAGAGAAAATCACTTTCCTTTGAAAGTGCCTTAAGCTACTTACACACATTCACAGGAAACTCAAATGCGTTTCTATGAAAGAGAAGCTGTCTGTTCCAACACTTCAATTCACTGTGCGAAGTGAATGAAGTGTTGCTTCACTTTTGAAATGCTGTCCTTTCAGAGAAAGTCACTTTCCTTTGAAAGTGCCTTAAGCTACTTACAAGCATTCACAAGAAACTCACATGCATTTTTCTGAAAGAGAAGCAGTTTGTTCCAACATTACAATTCACTGTGCGAAGTGATTGGCGTGTTGCTTCACTTTCTATATGCTCTCGTTTTAGAGAAAATCACTTTGCTTTGAAAGTGCCTTAAGCTACTTACAAGCATTCAGAAGAAACTCACATCCGTTTCTCTGAAAGAGAAGCAGTGTTTTCCAACATTTCAATTCACTGGGCGAAGTGAATGGAGTGTTGCTTCACTTTCTAAATGCTGTCCTTTCAGAGAAAATCACTTTCCTTTGAAAGTGCATTAAGCTACTTACAAGCATTCACAAGAAACTCACATGCATTTTTCTGAAAGAGAAGCAGTCTGTTCCAACACTTCAATTCACTGTGCGTAGTGAATGGAGTGTTGTTTCACTTTCTAAATGCTGTCCTTTCAGAGAAAATCACTTTCCTTTGAAAGTGCCTTAAGCTACTTACACACATTCACGGGAAACTCAATTGCGGTTCTATGAAAGAGAAGCTGTCTGTTCCAACACTTCAATTCACTGTGCGAAGTGAATGGAGTGTTGCTTCACTTTCTAAATGCTGTCTTTTCACAGAAAATCACTTTCCTTTGAAAGTGCCTTAAGCTACTTACAAGCATTCAACAGAAATTCACATGCGTTTCACTGAAAGAGAAGCAGTCTGTTCCAACACTTCAATTCACTGTGCGAAGTGAATGGAGTGTTGCTTCACTTTCTAAATGCTGTCCTTTCAGAGAAAATCACTTTCCTTTGAAAGTGCCTTAAGCTACTTACACACATTCACAGGAAACTCAAATGCGTTTCTATGAAAGAGAAGCTGTCTGTTCCAACACTTCAATTCACTGTGCGAAGTGAATGGAGTGTTGCTTCACTTTCTAAATGCTGTCCTTTCAGAGAAAATCACTTTCCTTTGAAAGTGCCTTAAGCTACTTACACACATTCACAGGAAACTCAAATGCGTTTCTATGAAAGAGAAGCTGTCTGTTCCAACACTTCAATTCACTGTGCGAAGTGAATGGAGTGTTGCTTCACTTTCTAAATGCTGTCCTTTCAGAGAAAATCACTTTCCTTTGAAAGTGCCTTAAGCTACTTACAAGCATTCAACAGAAATTCACATGCGTTTCACTGAAAGAGAAGCAGTCTGTTCCAACACTTCAATTCACTGTGCGAAGTGAATGGAGTGTTGCTTCACTTTCTAAATGCTGTCCTTTCAGAGAAAATCACTTTCCTTTGAAAGTGCCTTAAGCTACTTACACACATTCACAGGAAACTCAAATGCGTTTCTATGAAAGAGAAGCAGTCTGTTCCAACACTTCAATTCACTGTGCGAAGTGAATGGAGTGTTTCTTCACTTTCTAAATGCTGTCCTTTCAGAGAAAATCACTTTCCTTTGAAAGTGCCTTAAGCTACTTACAAACATTCACAAAAAACTCATATCTGTTTCTCTGAAAGAGAAATGGTCTGTTCCAACACTTCAATTCACTGTGCGAAGTGAATGGAGTGTTGTTTCACTTTCTAAATGCTGTCCTTTCAGAGAAAATCACTTTCCTTTGAAAGTGCCTTAAGCTACGTACAAGCATTCCACAGAAATTCACATGCGTTTCTCTGAAAGAGAAGAAGTCTGTTCCAACACTTCAATTCACTGTGCGAAGTGAATGGAGTGTTGTTTCACTTTCTAAATGCTGTCCTTTCAGAGAAAATCACTTTGCTTTGAAAGTGCCTTAAGCTACTTACACACATTCACTGGAAACTCAAATGCGTTTCTACGAAAGAAAAGCTGTCTGTTCCAACACTTCAATTCACTGTGCGAAGTGAATGGAGTGTTGCTTCACTTTCTAAATGCTGTCCTTTCAGAGAAAATCACTTTCCTTTGAAAGTGCCTTAAGCTACTTACAAGCATTCACAAGAAACTCACATGCATTTTTCTGAAATAGAAGCAGTCTGTTCCAACACTTCAATTCACTGTGCGTAGTGAATGGAGTGTTGCTTCACTTTCTAAATGCTGTCCTTTCAGAGAAAATCACTTTCCTTTGCAAGTGCCTTAAGCTACTTACAAGCATTCAATAGAAGTTCACATGTGTTTCTCTGAAAATGAAGCATTCTGTTCCAACACTTCAATTCACTGTGCGAAGTGAATGGAGTGTTGCTTCACTTTCTAAATGCTGTCCTTTCAGAGAAAATCACTTTCCTTTGAAAGTGCCTTAAGCTACTTACAAGCATTCACAAGAAACTCACATGCATTTTTCTGAAAGAGAAGCAGTCGGTTCCAACACTTCAATTCACTGTGCGTAGTGAATGGAGTGTTGCTTCACTTTCGAAATGCTGTCCTTTCAGAGAAAATCACTTTGCTTTGAAAGTGCCTTAAGCTACTTACACACATTCACTGGAAACTCAAATGCGTTTCTACGAAAGAGAAGCTGTCTGTTCCAACACTTCAATTCACTGTGCGAAGTGAATGGAGTGTTGCTTCACTTTCTAAATGCTGTCCTTTCAGAGAAAATCACTTTCCTTTGAAAGTGCCTTAAGCTACTTACAAGCATTCACAAGAAACTCACATGCATTTTTCTGAGAGATAAGCAGTCTGTTCCAACACTTCAATTCACTGTGCGAAGTGAATGGAGTGTTGCTTCACTTTCTAAATGCTGTCCTTTCAGAGAAAATCACTTTCCTTTGAAAGTGCCTTAAGCTACTTACACACATTCACTGGAAACTCAAATGCGTTTCTACGAAAGAGAAGCTGTCTGTTCCAACACTTCAATTCACTGTGCGAAGTGAATGGAGTGTTGCTTCACTTTCTAAATGCTGTCCTTTCAGAGAAAATCACTTTCCTTTGAAAGTGCCTTAAGCTACTTACAAGCATTCACAAGAAACTCACATGCATTTTTCTGAAATAGAAGCAGTCTGTTCCAACACTTCAATTCACTGTGCATAGTGAATGGAGTGTTGCTTCACTTTCGAAATGCTGTCCTTTCAGAGAAAATCACTTTCCTTTGAAAGTGCCTTAAGCTACTTACAAGCATTCAATAGAAATTCACATGCGTTTCTCTGAAAGAGAAGCAGTCTGTTCCAACACTTCAATTCACTGTGTGAAGTGAATGGAGTGTTGCTTCACCTTCTAAATGCTGTCCTTTCAGAGAAAATCACTTTCCTTTGAAAGTGCCTTAAGCTAATTACAAGCATTCACAAAAAACTCATATCTGTTTCTCTGAAAGAGAAGTGGTCTGTTCCAACACTTCAATGCACTGTGCGAAGTGAATGGAGTGTTGTTTCACTTTCTAAATGCTGTCCTTTCAGAGAAAATCACTTTCCTTTGAAAGTGCCTTAATCTACTTACAAGCATTCCACAGAAATTCACATGCGTTTCTCTGAAAGAGAAGAAGTCTGTTCCAACACTTCAATTCACTGTGCGAAGTGAATGGAGTGTTGCTTCACTTTCTAAATGCTGTCCTTTCAGAGAAAATCACTTTCCTTTGAAAGCGCCTTAAGCTACTTACAAGCATTCACAAGAAACTCACATGCATTTTTCTGAAAGAGAAGCAGTCTGTTCCAACACTTCAATTCACTGTGCGTAGTGAATGGAGTGTTGTTTCACTTTCTAAATGCTGTCCTTTCAGAGAAATTCACTTTCCTTTGAAAGTGCCTTAAGCTACTTACACACATTCACGGGAAACTCAATTGCGGTTCTATGAAAGAGAAGCTGCCTGTTCCAACACTTCAATTCACTGTGCGAAGTGAATGGAGTGTTGCTTCACTTTCTAAATGCTGTCCTTTCACAGAAAATCACTTTCCTTTGAAAGTGCCTTAAGCTACTTACAAGCATTCAACAGAAATTCACATGCGTTTCACTGAAAGAGAAGCAGTCTGTTCCAACACTTCAATTCACTGTGCGAAGTGAATGGAGTGTTGCTTCACTTTCTAAATGCTGTCCTTTCAGAGAAAATCACTTTCCTTTGAAAGTGCCTTAAGCTACTTACACACATTCACAGGAAACTCAAATGCGTTTCTATGAAAGAGAAGCTGTCTGTTCCAACACTTCAATTCACTGTGCGTAGTGATTGGAGTGTTGCTTCACTTTCTAAATGCTGTCCTTTCAGAGAAAATCACTTTCCTTTGAATGTGCCTTAAGCTACTTACAAGCATTCAACAGAAATTCACATGTGTTTCACTGAAAGAGAAGCAGTCTGTTCCAACACTTCAATTCACTGTGCGAAGTGAATGGAGTGTTGCTTCACTTTCTAAATGCTGTCCTTTCAGAGAAAATCACTTTCCTTTGAAAGTGCCTTAAGCTACTTACAAGCATTCAATAGAAATTCACATGCGTTTCTCTGAAAGAGAAGCAGTCTGTTCCAACACTTCAATTCACTGTGCGAAGTGAATGGAGTGTTGCTTCACTTTCTAAATGCTGTCCTTTCAGAGAAAATCACTTTCCTTTGAAAGTGCCTTAAGCTACTTACAAGCATTCACAAGAAACTCACACGCATTTTTCTGAAAGAGAAGCAGTTTGTTCCAATATTACAATTCACTGTGCAAAGTGAATGGAGTGTTGCTTCACTTTCTATATGCTCTTCTTTTAGAGAAAATCACTTTGCTTTGAAAGTGCCTTAAGCTACTTACAAGCATTCAGAAGAAACTCACATCCGTTTCTCTGAAAGAGAAGCAGTGTGTTCCAACATTTCAATTTTCAGGGCGAAGTGAATGGAGTGTTGCTTCACTTTCTAAATGCTGTCCTTTCAGAGAAAATCACTTTCCTTTGAAAGTGCCTTTAGCTACTTACAAGCATTCACAGGAATATCAAATGCGTTTCTATGAAAGAGAAGCTGTCTGTTCCAACACTTCAATTCACTGTGCGAAGTGAATGGAGTGTTACTTCACTTTCTAAATGCTGTCCTTTCAGAGAAAATCACTTTCCTTTGAAAGTGCCTTAAGGTACTTACAAGCATTCAACAGAAATTCACATGCGTTTCACTGAAAGAGAAGCAGTCTGTTCCAACACTTCAATTCACTGTGCGAAGTGAATGGAGTGTTGCTTCACTTTCTAAATGCTGTCCTTTCAGTGAAAATCACTTTCCTTTGAAAGTGCCTTAAGCTACCTATACACATTCACAGGAAACTCAAATGCGTTTCTATGAAAGAGAAGCTGCCTCTTCCAACACTTCAATTCACTGTGCGAAGTGAATGGAGTGTTGCTTCACTTTCTAAATGCTGTCCTTTCAGAGAAAATCACTTTCCTTTGAAAGTGCCTTAAGCTACTTACAAGCATTCAATAGAAATTCACATGCGTTTCTCTGAAAGAGAAGCAGTCTGTTCCAACACTTCAATTCACTGTGCGAAGTGAATGGAGTGTTGCTTCACTTTCTAAATGCTGTCCTTTCAGAGAAAATCACTTTCCTTTGAAAGTGCCTTAAGCTACTTACAAGCATTCACAAGAAACTCACACGCATTTTTCTGAAAGAGAAGCAGTTTGTTCCAATATTACAATTCACTGTGCGAAGTGAATGGAGTGTTGCTTCACTTTCTATATGCTCTTCTTTTAGAGAAAATCACTTTGCTTTGAAAGTGCCTTAAGCTACTTACAAGCATTCAGAAGAAACTCACATCCGTTTCTCTGAAAGAGAAGCAGTGTGTTACAACATTTCAATTTTCTGGGTGAAGTGAATGGAGTGTTGCTTCACTTTCTAAATGCTGTCCTTTCAGAGAAAATCACTTTCCTTTGAAAGTGCCTTAAGCTACTTACAAGCATTCACAAGAAACTCACACGCATTTTTCTGAAAGAGAAGCAGTTTGTTCCAATATTACAATTCACTGTGCGAAGTGAATGGAGTGTTGCTTCACTTTCTATATGCTCTTCTTTTAGAGAAAATCACTTTGCTTTGAAAGTGCCTTAAGCTACTTACAAGCATTCAGAAGAAACTCACATCCGTTTCTCTGAAAGAGAAGCAGTGTGTTACAACATTTCAATTTTCTGGGCGAAGTGAATGGAGTGTTGCTTCACTTTCTAAATGCTGTCCTTTCAGAGAAAATCACTTTCCTTTGAAAGTGCCTTTAGCTACTTACAAGCATTCACAGGAATATCAAATGTGTTTCTATGAAAGAGAAGCTGTCTGTTCCAACACTTCAATTCACTGTGCGAAGTGAATGGAGTGTTACTTCACTTTCTAAATGCTGTCCTTTCAGAGAAAATCACTTTCCTTTGAAAGTGCCTTAAGGTACTTACAAGCATTCAACAGAAATTCACATGCGTTTCACTGAAAGAGAAGCAGTCTGTTCCAACACTTCAATTCACTGTGCGAAGTGAATGGAGTGTTGCTTCACTTTCTAAATGCTGTCCTTTCAGAGAAAATCACTTTCCTTTGAAAGTGCCTTAAGCTACTTATACACATTCACAGGAAACTCAAATGCGTTTCTATGAAAGAGAAGCTGCCTCTTCCAACACTTCAATTCACTGTGCGAAGTGAATGGAGTGTTGCTTCACTTTCTAAATGCTGTCCTTTCAGAGATAATCACTTTCCTTTTAAAGTGCCTTAAGCTACTTACAAGCATTCAATAGAAATTCACATGCGTTTCTCTGAAAGAGAAGCAGTCTGTTCCAACACTTCAATTCACTGTGCGAAGTGAATGGAGTGTTGCTTCACTTTCTAAATGCTGTCCTTTCAGAGAAAATCACTTTCCTTTGAAAGTGCCTTAAGCTACTTACAAGCATTCACAAGAAACTCACACGCATTTTTCTGAAAGAGAAGCAGTTTGTTCCAACATTACAATTCACTGTGCGAAGTGAATGGAGTGTTGCTTCACTTTCTATATGCTCTTCTTTTAGAGAAAATCACTTTGCTTTGAAAGTGCCTTAAGCTACTTACAAGCATTCAGAAGAAACTCACATCCGTTTCTCTGAAAGATAAGCAGTGTGTTCCAACATTTCAATTCACTGGGCGAAGTGAATGGAGTGTTGCTTCACTTTCTAAATGCTGTCCTTTCAGAGAAAATCACTTTCCTTTGAAAGTGCCTTAAGCTACTTACAAGCATTCACAGGAAACTCAAATGCGTTTCTATGAAAGAGAAGCTGTCTGTTCCAACACTTCAATTCACTGTGCGAAGTGAATGGAGTGTTGTTTCACTTTCTAAATGCTGGCCTTTCAGAGAAAATCACTTTCCTTTGAAAATGCCTTAAGCTACTTAAAAGCATTCACAAAAAACTCATATCTGTTTCCTGAAAGAGAAGTAGTCTGTTCCAACACTTCAATTCACTGTGCGAAGTGAATGGAGTGTTGTTTCACTTTCTAAATGCTGTCCTTTCAGAGAAAATCACTTTCCTTTGAAAGTGCCTTAAGCTACTTACAAGCATTCCACAGAAATTCACATGCATTTCTCTGAAAAAGAAGCAGTCTGTTCCAACACTTCAATTCACTGTGCGAAGTGAATGGAGTGTTGCTTCACTTTCTAAATGCTGTCCTTTCAGAGAAAATCACTTTCCTTTGAAAGTGCCTTAAGCTACTTACAAGCATTCACAAGAAACTCACATGCATTTTTCTGAAAGAGAAGCAGTCGGTTCCAACACTTCAATTCACTGTGCGTAGTGAATGGAGTGTTGTTTCACTTTCTAAATGCTGTCCTTTCAGAGAAAATCACTTTCCTTTGAAAGTGCCTTAAGCTACTTACACACATTCACGGGAAACTCAATTGCGGTTCTATGAAAGAGAAGCTGTCTGTTCCAACACTTCAATTCACTGTGCGAAGTGAATGGAGTGTTGCTTCACTTTCTAAATGCTGTCCTTTCACAGAAAATCACTTTCCTTTGAAAGTGCCTTAAGCTACTTACAAGCATTCAACAGAAATTCACATGCGTTTCACTGAAAGAGAAGCAGTCTGTTCCAACACTTCAATTCACTGTGCGAAGTGAATGGAGTGTTGCTTCACTTTCTAAATGCTGTCCTTTCAGAGAAAATCACTTTCCTTTGAAAGTTTCTTAAGCTACTTACACACATTCACAGGAAACTCAAATGCGTTTCTATGAAAGAGAAGCTGTCTATTCCAACACTTCAATTCACTGTGCGTAGTGATTGGAGTGTTGCTTCACTTTCTAAATGCTGTCCTTTCAGAGAAAATCACTTTCCTTTGAATGTGCCTTAAGCTACTTACAAGCATTCAACAGAAATTCACATGTGTTTCACTGAAAGAGAAGCAGTCTGTTCCAACACTTCAATTCACTGTGCGAAGTGAATGGAGTGTTGCTTCACTTTCTAAATGCTGTCCTTTCAGAGAAAATCACTTTCCTTTGAAAGTGCCTTAAGCTACTTACAAGCATTCAATAGAAATTCACATGCGTTTCTCTGAAAGAGAAGCAGTCTGTTCCAACACTTCAATTCACTGTGCGAAGTGAATGGAGTGTTGCTTCACTTTCTAAATGCTGTCCTTTCAGAGAAAATCACTTTCCTTTGAAAGTGCCTTAAGCTACTTACAAGCATTCACAGGAAACTCACACGCATTTTTCTGAAAGAGAAGCAGTTTGTTCCAATATTACAATTCACTGTGCGAAGTGAATGGAGTGTTGCTTCACTTTCTATATGCTCTTCTTTTAGAGAAAATCACTTTGCTTTGAAAGTGCCTTAAGCTACTTACAAGCATTCAGAAGAAACTCACATCCGTTTCTCTGAAAGAGAAGCAGTGTGTTACAACATTTCAATTTTCTGGGCGAAGTGAATGGAGTGTTGCTTCACTTTCTAAATGCTGTCCTTTCAGAGAAAATCACTTTCCTTGGAAAGTGCCTTTAGCTACTTACAAGTATTCACAGGAATATCAAATGCGTTTCTATGAAAGAGAAGCTGTCTGTTCCAACACTTCAATTCACTGTGCGAAGTGAATGGAGTGTTACTTCACTTTCTAAATGCTGTCCTTTCAGAGAAAATCACTTTCCTTTGAAAGTGCCTTAAGGTACTTACAAGCATTCAACAGAAATTCACATGCGTTTCACTGAAAGAGAAGCAGTCTGTTCCAACACTTCAATTCACTGTGCGAAGTGAATGGAGTGTTGCTTCACTTTCTAAATGCTGTCCTTTCAGAGAAAATCACTTTCCTTTGAAAGTGCCTTAAGCTACTTATACACATTCACAAGAAACTCAAATGCGTTTCTATGAAAGAGAAGCTGCCTCTTCCAACACTTCAATTCACGGTGCGAAGTGAATGGAGTGTTGCTTCACTTTCTAAATGCTGTCCTTTCAGAGAAAATCACTTTCCTTTGAAAGTGCCTTAAGCTACTTACAAGCATTCAATAGAAATTCACATGCGTTTCTCTGAAAGAGAAGCAGTCTGTTCCAACACTTCAATTCACTGTGCGAAGTGAATGGAGTGTTGCTTCACTTTCTAAATGCTGTCCTTTCAGAGAAAATCACTTTCCTTTGAAAGTGCCTTAAGCTACTTACAAGCATTCACAAGAAACTCACACGCATTTTTCTGAAAGAGAAGCAGTTTGTTCCAACATTACAATTCACTGTGCGAAGTGAATGGAGTGTTGCTTCACTTTCTATATGCTCTTCTTTTAGAGAAAATCACTTTGCTTTGAAAGTGCCTTAAGCTACTTACAAGCATTCAGAAGAAACTCACATCCGTTTCTCTGAAAGAGAAGCAGTGTGTTCCAACATTTCAGTTCACTGGGCGAAGTGAATGGAGAGTTGCTTCACTTTCTAAATGCTGTCCTTTCAGAGAAAATCACTTTCCTTTGAAAGTGCCTTAAGCTACTTACAAGCATTCACAGGAAACTCAAATGCGTTTCTATGAAAGAGAAGCTGTCTGTTCCAACACTTCAATTCACTGTGCGAAGTGAATGGAGTGTTGTTTCACTTTCTAAATGCTGGCCTTTCAGAGAAAATCACTTTCCTTTGAAAATGCCTTAAGCTACTTAAAAGCATTCACAAAAAACTCATATCTGTTTCCTGAAAGAGAAGTAGTCTGTTCCAACACTTCAATTCACTGTGCGAAGTGAATGGAGTGTTGTTTCACTTTCTAAATGCTGTCCTTTCAGAGAAAATCACTTTCCTTTGAAAGTGCCTTAAGCTACTTACAAGCATTCCACAGAAATTCACATGCATTTCTCTGAAAAAGAAGCAGTCTCTTCCAACACTTCAATTCACTGTGCGAAGTGAATGGAGTGTTGCTTCACTTTCTAAATGCTGTCCTTTCAGAGAAAATCACTTTCCTTTGAAAGTGCCTTAAGCTACTTACAAGCATTCACAAGAAACTCACATGCATTTTTCTGAAAGAGAAGCAGTCTGTTCCAACACTTCAATTCACTGTGCGTAGTGAATGGAGTGTTGTTTCACTTTCTAAATGCTGTCCTTTCAGAGAAAATCACTTTCCTTTGAAAGTGCCTTAAGCTACTTACACACATTCACGGGAAACTCAATTGCGGTTCTATGAAAGAGAAGCTGTCTGTTCCAACACTTCAATTCACTGTGCGAAGTGAATGGAGTGTTGCTTCACTTTCTAAATGCTGTCCTTTCACAGAAAATCACTTTCCTTTGAAAGTGCCTTAAGCTACTTACAAGCATTCAACAGAAATTCACATGCGTTTCACTGAAAGAGAAGCAGTCTGTTCCAACACTTCAATTCACTGTGCGAAGTGAATGGAGTGTTGTTTCACTTTCTAAATGCTGTCCTTTCAGAGAAAATCACTTTCCTTTGAAAGTGCCTTAAGCTACTTACACACATTCACAGGAAACTCAAATGCGTTTCTATGAAAGAGAAGCTGTCTGTTCCAACACTTCAAATCACTGTGCGAAGTGAATGGAGTGTTATTTCACTTTCTAAATGCTGTCCTTTCAGAGAAAATCACTTTCCTTTGAAAGTGCCTTAAGCTACTTACAAGCATTCAACAGAAATTCACATGCGTTTCACTGAAAGAGAAGCAGTCTGTTCCGACACTTCAATTCACTGTGCGAAGTGAATGGAGTGTTGTTTCACTTTCTAAATGCTGTCCTTTCAGAGAAAATCACTTTCCTTTGAAAGTGCCTTAAGCTACTTACACACATTCACAGGAAACTCAAATGCGTTTCTATGAAAGAGAAGCTGTCTGTTCCAACACTTCAATTCACTGTGCGAAGTGAATGGAGTGTTGCTTCACTTTCTAAATGCTGTCCTTTCAGAGAAAATCACTTTCCTTTGAAAGTGCCTTAAGGTACTTACAAGCATTCAACAGAAATTCACATGCGTTTCACTGAAAGAGAAGCAGTCTGTTCCAACACTTCAATTCACTGTGCGAAGTGAATGGAGTGTTGCTTCACTTTCTAAATGCTGTCCTTTCAGAGAAAACAACTTTCCTTTGAAAGTGCCTTAAGCTACTTACACACATTCACAGGAAACTCAAATGCGTTTCTATGAAAGAGAAGCAGTCTGTTCCAACACTTCAATTCACTGTGCGAAGTCAATGGAGTGTTTCTTCACTTTCTAAATGCTGTCCTTTCAGAGAAAATCACTTTCCTTTGAAAGTGCCTTAAGCTACTTACAAACATTCACAAAAAACTCATATCTGTTTCTCTGAAAGAGAAATGGTCTGTTCCAACACTTCAATTCACTGTGCGAAGTGAATGGAGTGTTGTTTCACTTTCTAAATGCTGTCCTTTCAGAGAAAATCACTTTCCTTTGAAAGTGCCTTAAGCTACGTACAAGCATTCCACAGAAATTCACATGCGTTTTTCTGAAAGAGAAGAAGTCTGTTCCAACACTTCAATTCACTGTGCGAAGTGAATGGAGTGTTGTTTCACTTTCTAAATGCTGTCCTTTCAGAGAAAATCACTTTGCTTTGAAAGTGCCTTAAGCTACTTACACACATTCACTGGAAACTCAAATGCGTTTCTACGAAAGAGAAGCTGTCTGTTCCAACACTTCAATTCACTGTGCGAAGTGAATGGAGTGTTGCTTCACTTTCTAAATGCTGTCCTTTCAGAGAAAATCACTTTCCTTTGAAAGTGCCTTAAGCTACTTACAAGCATTCACAAGAAACTCACATGCATTTTTCTGAAAGAGAAGCAGTCTGTTCCAACACTTCAATTCACTGTGCGTAGTGAATGGAGTGTTGCTTCACTTTCGAAATGCTGTCCTTTCAGAGAAAATCACTTTCCTTTGAAAGTGCCCTAAGCTACTTACAAGCATTCAATAGAAATTCACATGCGTTTCTCTGAAAGAGAAGCAGTCTGTTCCAACACTTCAATTCACTGTGTGATTGAATGGAGTGTTGCTTCACCTTCTAAATGCTGTCCTTTCAGAGAAAATCACTTTCCTTTGAAAGTGCCTTAAGCTACTTACAAGCATTCACAAAAAACTCATATCTGTTTCTCTGAAAGAGAAGTGGTCTGTTCCAACACTTCAATGCACTGTGCGAAGTGAATGGAGTGTTGTTTCACTTTCTAAATGCTGTCCTTTCAGAGAAAATCACTTTCCTTTGAAAGTGCCTTAATCTACTTACAAGCATTCCACAGAAATTCACATGCGTTTCTCTGAAAGAGAAGAAGTCTGTTCCAACACTTTAATTCACTTTGCGAAGTGAATGGAGTGTTGTTTCACTTTCTAAATGCTGTCCTTTCAGAGAAAATCACTTTCCTTTGAAAGTGCCTTAAGCTACTTACACACATTCACAGGAAACTCAAATGCGTTTCTATGAAAGAGAAGCTGTCTGTTTCAACACTTCAATTCACTGTGCAAAGTGAATGGAGTGTTGCTTCACTTTCTAAATGCTGTCCTTTCAGAAAAAATCACTTTCCTTTGAAAGTGCCTTAAGGTACTTACAAGCATTCAACAGAAATTCACATGCGTTTCACTGAAAGAGAAGCAGTCTGTTCAAACACTTCAATTCACTGTGCGAAGTGAATGGAGTGTTGCTTCACTTTCTAAATGCTGTCCTTTCAGAGAAAATCACTTTCCTTTGAAAGTGCCTTAAGCTACTTACAAGCATTCAATAGAAATTCACATGTGTTTCTCTGAAAATGAAGCAGCCTGTTCCAACACTTCAATTCACTGTGCGAAGTGAATGGAGTGTTGCTTCACTTTCTAAATGCTGTCCTTTCAGAGAAAATCACTTTCCTTTGAAAGTGCCTTAAGCTACTTACAAGCATTCACAAGAAACTCACATGCATTTTTCTGAAAGAGAAGCAGTCGGTTCCAACACTTCAATTCACTGTGCGTAGTGAATGGAGTGTTGCTTCACTTTCGAAATGCTGTCCTTTCAGAGAAAATCACTTTGCTTTGAAAGTGCCTTAAGCTACTTACACACATTCACTGGAAACTCAAATGCATTTCTACGAAAGAGAAGCTGTCTGTTCCAACACTTCAATTCACTGTGCGAAGTGAATGGAGTGTTGCTTCACTTTCTAAATGCTGTCCTTTCAGAGAAAATCACTTTCCTTTGAAAGTGCCTTAAGCTACTTACAAGCATTCACAAGAAACTCACATGCATTTTTCTGAAAGAGAAGCAGTCTGTTCCAACACTTCAATTCACTGTGCGTAGTGAATGGAGTGTTGTTTCACTTTCTAAATGCTGTCCTTTCAGAGAAAATCACTTTCCTTTGAAAGTGCCTTAAGCTACTTACACACATTCACGGGAAACTCAATTGCGGTTCTATGAAAGAGAAGCTGTCTGTTCCAACACTTCAATTCACTGTGCGAAGTGAATGGAGTGTTGCTTCACTTTCTAAATGCTGTCCTTTCACAGAAAATCACTTTCCTTTGAAAGTGCCTTAAGCTACTTACAAGCATTCAACAGAAATTCACATGCGTTTCACTGAAAGAGAAGCAGTCTGTTCCAACCCTTCAATTCACTGTGCGAAGTGAATGGAGCGTTGCTCCACTTTCTAAATGCTGTCCTTTCAGAGAAAATCACTTTCCTTTGAAAATGATTTAAGATACTTAAAAGCATTCACAAAAAACTCATATCTGTTTCCTGAAAGAGAAGTAGTCTGTTCCAACACTTCAATTCACTGTGCAAAGTGAATGGAGTGTTGCTTCACTTTCTAAATGTTGTCCTTTCGGAGAAAATCACTTTCCTTTGAAAGTGCCTTAAGCTACTTACAAGCATTCACAAGAAACTCACATGCATTTTTCTGAAAGAGAAGCAGTCTGTTCCAACACTTCAATTCACTGTGCGTAGTGAATGGAGTGTTGTTTCACTTTCTAAATGCTGTCCTTTCAGAGAAAATCACTTTCCTTTGAAAGTGCCTTAAGCTACTTACACACATTCACAGGAAACTCAAATGCGTTTCTATGAAAGAGAAGCTGTCTGTTCCAACACTCCAATTCACTGTGCGAAGTGAATGGAGTGTTGCTTCACTTTCTAAATGCTGTCCTTTCGGAAAAATCACTTTCCTTTGAAAGTGCCTTAAGCTACTTACAAGCATTCCACAGAAATTCACATGCGTTTCTCTGAAAGAGAAGAGTCTGTTCCAACACTTCAATTCACTGTGCGAAGTGAATGGAGTGTTGTTTCACTTTCTAAATGCTGTCCTTTCAGAGAAAATCACTTTCCTTTGAAAGTGCCTTAAGCTACTTACACACATTCACATAAACTCAAATGCGTTTCTATGAAAGAGAAGCTGTCTGTTCCAACACTTCAGTTCACTGTGCGAAGTGAATGGTGTGTTGCTTCACTTTCTAAATGCTGTCCTTTCAGAGAAAATCACTTTCATTTGAAAGTGCCTTAAGGTACTTACAAGCATTCAACAGAAATTCACATGCGTTTCACTGAAAGAGAAGCAGTCTGTTCCAACACTTCAATTCACTGTGCGAAGTGAATGGAGTGTTGCTTCACTTTCTAAATGCTGTCCTTTCAGAGAAAATCACTTTCCTTTGAAAGTGCCTTAAGCTACTTACACACATTCACAGGAAACTCAAATGCGTTTCTATGAAAGAGAAGCTGTCTGTTCCAACACTTCAATTCACTGTGCGTAGTGATTGGAGTGTTGCTTCACTTTCTAAATGCTGTCCTTTCAGAGAAAATCACTTTCCTTTGAATGTGCCTTAAGCTACTTACAAGCATTCAACAGAAATTCACATGTGTTTCATTGAAAGAGAAGCAGTCTGTTCCAACACTTCAATTCACTGTGCAAAGTGAATGGAGTGTTGCTTCACTTTCTAAATGCTGTCCTTTCAGAGAAAATCACTTTCCTTTGAACGTGCCTTAAGCTACTTACAAGCATTCAATAGAAATTCACATGCGTTTCTCTGAAAGAGAAGCAGTCTGTTCCAACACTTCAATTCACTGTGCGAAGTGAATGGAGTGTTGCTTCACTTTCTAAATGCTGTCCTTTCAGAGAAAATCACTTTCCTTTGAAAGTGCCTTAAGCTACTTACAAGCATTCACAAGAAACTCACACGCATTTTTCTGAAAGAGAAGCAGTTTGTTCCAATATTACAATTCACTGTGCGAAGTGAATGGAGTGTTGCTTCACTTTCTATATGCTCTTCTTTTAGAGAAAATCACTTTGCTTTGAAAGTGCCTTAAGCTACTTACAAGCATTCAGAAGAAACTCACATCCGTTTCTCTGAAAGAGAAGCAGTGTGTTCCAACATTTCAATTTTCTGGGCGAAGTGAATGGAGTGTTGCTTCACTTTCTAAATGCTGTCCTTTCAGAGAAAATCACTTTCCTTTGAAAGTGCCTTTAGCTACTTACAAGCATTCACAGGAATATCAAATGCGTTTCTATGAAAGAGAAGCTGTCTGTTCCAACACTTCAATTCACTGTGCGAAGTGAATGGAGTGTTACTTCACTTTCTAAATGCTCTCCTTTCAGAGAAAATCACTTTCCTTTGAAAGTGCCTTAAGGTACTTACAAGCATTCAACAGAAATTCACATGCGTTTCACTGAAAGAGAAGCAGTCTGTTCCAACACTTCAATTCACTGTCGAAGTGAATGGAGTGTTGCTTCACTTTCTAAATGCTGTCCTTTCAGAGAAAATCACTTTCCTTTGAAAGTGCCTTAAGCTACTTATACACATTCACAGGAAACTCAAATGCGTTTCTATGAAAGAGAAGCTGTCTCTTCCAACACTTCAATTCACTGTGCAAAGTGAATGGAGTGTTGCTTCACTTTCTAAATGCTGTCCTTTCAGAGAAAATCACTTTCCTTTGAATGTGCCTTAAGCTACTTACAAGCATTCAACAGAAATTCACATGTGTTTCACTGAAAGAGAAGCAGTCTGTTCCAACACTTCAATTCACTGTGCGAAGTGAATGGAGTGTTGCTTCACTTTCTAAATGCTGTCCTTTCAGAGAAAATCACTTTCCTTTGAAAGTGCCTTAAGCTACTTACAAGCATTCAATAGAAATTCACATGCGTTTCTCTGAAAGAGAAGCAGTCTGTTCCAACACTTCAATTCACTGTGCGAAGTGAATGGAGTGTTGCTTCACTTTCTAAATGCTGTCCTTTCACAGAAAATCACTTTCCTTTGAAAGTGCCTTAAGCTACTTACAAGCATTCACAAGAAACTCACATGCATTTTTCTGAAAGATAAGCAGTCTGTTCCAACACTTCAATTCACTGTGCGTAGTGAATGGAGTGTTGCTTCACTTTCTAAATGCTGTCCTTTCAGAGAAAATCACTTTCCTTTGAAAGTGCCTTAAGCTACTTACAAGCATTCAATAGAAATTCACATGCGTTTCTCTGAAAGAGAAGCAGTCTGTTCCAACACTTCACTGTGTGAAGTGAATGGAGTGTTGCTTCACCTTCTAAATGCTGTCCTTTCAGAGAAAATCACTTTCCTTTGAAAGTGCCTTAAGCTACTTACAAGCATTCCACAGAAATTCACATGCATTTCTCTGAAAGAGAAGAAGTCTGTTCCAACACTTCAATTCACTGTGCGAAGTAAATGGAGTGTTGTTTCACTTTCTAAATGCTGTCCTTTCAGAGAAAATCACTTTCCTTTGAAAGTGCCTTAAGCTACTTACACACATTCACAGGAAACTCAAATGCGTTTCTATGAAAGAGAAGCTGTCTGTTCCAACACTTCAATTCACTGTGCAAAGTGAATGGAGTGTTGCTTCACTTTCTAAATGCTGTCCTTTCAGAGAAAATCACTTTCTTTGAAAGTGCCTTAAGGTACTTACAAGCATTCAACAGAAATTCACATGCGTTTCACTGAAAGAGAAGCAGTCTGTTCAAACACTTCAATTCACTGTGCGAAGTGAATGGAGTGTTGCTTCACTTTCTAAATGCTGTCCTTTCAGAGAAAATCACTTTCCTTTGAAAGTGCCTTAAGCTACTTACACACATTCACAGGAAACTCAAATGCGTTTCTATGAAAGAGAAGCTGTCTGTTCCAACACTTCAATTCACTGTGCGAAGTGAATGGAGTGTTGCTTCACTTTCTAAATGCTGGCCTTTCAGAGAAAATCACTTTCCTTTGAAAATGCCTTAAGCTACTTAAAAGCATAAACAAAAAACTCATATCTGTTTCCTGAAAGAGAAGTAGTCTGTTCCAACACTTCAATTCACTGTGCGAAGTGAATGGAGTGTTGCTTCACTTTCTAAATGCTGTCCTTTCAGAGAAAATCACTTTCATTTGAAAGTGCCTTAAGCTACTTACAAGCATTCCACAGAAATTCACATGCATTTCTCTGAAAGAAGCAGTCTGTTCCAACACTTCAATTCACTGTGCGAAGTGAATGGAGTGTTGCTTCACTTTCTAAATGCTGTCCTTTCAGAGAAAATCACTTTCCTTTGAAAGTGCCTTAAGCTACTTACAAGCATTCACAAGAAACTCACATGCATTTTTCTGAAAGAGAAGCAGTCTGTTCCAACACTTCAATTCACTGTGCGTAGTGAATGGAGTGTTGTTTCACTTTCTAAATGCTGTCCTGTCAGAGAAAATCACTTTCCTTTGAAAGTGCCTTAAGCTACTTACACACATTCAAGGGAAACTCAATTGCGGTTCTATGAAAGAGAAGCTGTCTGTTCCAACACTTCAATTCACTGTGCGAAGTGAATGGAGTGTTGCTTCACTTTCTAAATGCTGTCCTTTCACAGAAAATCACTTTCCTTTGAAAGTGCCTTAAGCTACTTACAAGCATTCAACAGAAATTCACATGCGTTTCACTGAAAGAGAAGCAGTCTGTTCCAACACTTCAATTCACTGTGCGAAGAGAATGGAGTGTTGTTTCACTTTCTAAATGCTGTCCTTTCAGAGAAAATCACTTTCCTTTGAAAGTGCCTTAAGCTACTTACACACATTCACAGGAAACTCAAATGCGTTTCTATGAAAGAGAAGCTGTCTGTTCCAACACTTCAAATCACTGTGCGAAGTGAATGGAGTGTTGCTTCACTTTCTAAATGCTGTCCTTTCAGAGAAAATCACTTTCCTTTGAAAGTGCCTTAAGCTACTTACAAGCATTCAACAGAAATTCAGATGCATTTCACTGAAAGAGAAGCAGTCTGTTACGACACTTCAATTCACTGTGCGAAGTGAATGGAGTGTTGTTTCACTTTCTAAATGCTGTCCTTTCAGAGAAAATCACTTTCCTTTGAAAGTGCCTTAAGCTACTTACACACATTCACAGGAAACTCAAATGCGTTTCTATGAAAGAGAAGCTGTCTGTTCCAACACTTCAATTCACTGTGCGAAGTGAATGGAGTGTTGCTTCACTTTCTAAATGCTGTCCTTTCAGAGAAAATCACTTTCCTTTGAAAGTGCCTTAAGCTACTTACAAGCATTCAACAGAAATTCACATGCGTTTCACTGAAAGAGAAGCAGTCTGTTCCAACACTTCAATTCACTGTGCGAAGTGAATGGAGTGTTGCTTCACTTTCTAAATGCTGTCCTTTCAGAGAAAATCACTTTCCTTTGAAAGTGCCTTAAGCTACTTACACACATTCACAGGAAACTCATATCTGTTTCTCTGAAAGAGAAATGGTCTGTTCCAACACTTCAATTCACTGTGCGAAGTGAATGGAGTGTTGTTTCACTTTCTAAATGCAGTCCTTTCAGAGAAAATCACTTTCCTTTGAAAGTGCCATAAGCTACTTACAAGCATTCCACAGAAATTCTCATGCGTTTCCCTGAAAGAGAAGAAGTCTGTTCCAACACTTCAATTCACTGTGCGAAGAGAATGGAGTGTTGTTTCACTTTCTAAATGCTGTCCTTTCAGAGAAAATCACTTTGCTTTGAAAGTGCCTTAAGCTACTTACACACATTCACTGGAAACTCAAATGCATTTCTACGAAAGAGAAGCTGTCTGTTCCAACACTTCAATTCACTGTGCGAAGTGAATGGAGTGTTACTTCACTTTCTAAATGCTGTCCTTTCAGAGAAAGTCACTTTCCTTTGAAAGTGCCTTAAGCTACTTACAAGCATTCCACAGAAATTCACATGCGTTTCTCTGAAAGAGAAGAAGTCTGTTCCAACACTTCAATTCATTGTGCGAAGTGAATGGAGTGTTGTTTCACTTTCTAAATGCTGTCCTTTCAGAGAAAATCACTTTGCTTTGAAAGTGCCTTAAGCTACTTACACACATTCACTGGAAACTCAATTGCGTTTCTACGAAAGAGAAGCTGTCTGTTCCAACACTTCAATTCACTGTGCGAAGTGAATGGAGTGTTGCTTCACTTTCTAAATGCTGTCCTTTCAGAGAAAATCACTTTCCTTTGAAAGTGCCTTAAGCTACCTACAAGCATTCACAAGAAACTCACATGCATTTTTCTGAAAGAGAAGCAGTCTGTTCCAACACTTCAATTCACTGTGCGTAGTGAATGGAGTGTTGCTTCACTTTCGAAATGCTGTCCTTTCAGAGAAAATCACTTTCCTTTGAAAGTGCCTTAAGCTACTTACAAGCATTCAATAGAAATTCACATGCGTTTCTCTGAAAGAGAAGCAGTCTGTTCCAACACTTCAATTCACTGTGTGAAGTGAATGGAGTGTTGCTTCACCTTCTAAATGCTGTCCTTTCAGAGAAAATCACTTTTCTTTGAAAGTGCCTTAAGCTACTTACAAGCATTCACAAAAAACTCATATCTGTTTCTCTGAAAGAGAAGTGGTCTGTTCCAACACTTCTGTTCACTGTGCGAAGTGAATGGAGTGTTGTTTCACTTTCTAAATGCTGTCCTTTCAGAGAAAATCACTTTCCTTTGAAATTGCCTTAAGCTACTTACAAGCATTCCACAGAAATTCACATGCGTTTCTCTGAAAGAGAAGAAGTCTGTTCCAACACTTCAATTCACTGTGCGAAGTGAATGGAGTGTTGTTTCACTTTCTAAATGCTGTCCTTTCAGAGAAAATCACTTTCCTTTGAAAGTGCCTTAAGCTACTTACACACATTCACAGGAAACTCAAATGCGTTTCTATGAAAGAGAAGCTGTCTGTTCCAACACTTCAATTCACTGTGCAAAGTGAATGGAGTGTTGCTTCACTTTCTAAATGCTGTCCTTTCAGAGAAAATCACTTTCCTTTGAAAGTGCCTTAAGGTACTTACAAGCATTCAACAGAAATTCACATGCGTTTCACTGAAAGAGAAGCAGTCTGTTCAAACACTTCAATTCACTGTGCGAAGTGAATGGAGTGTTGCTTCACTTTCTAAATGCTGTCCTTTCAGAGAAAATCACTTTCCTTTGAAAGTGCCTTAAGCTACTTACACACATTCACAGGAAACTCAAATGCGTTTCTATGAAAGAGAAGCTGTCTGTTCCAACACTTCAAATCACTGTGCGAAGTGAATGGAGTGTTGCTTCACTTTCTAAATGCTGTCCTTTCAGAGAAAATCACTTTCCTTTGAAAATGCCTTAAGCTACTTAAAAGCATTCACAAAAAACTCCTATCTGTTTCCTGAAAGAGAAGTAGTCTGTTCCAACACTTCAATTCACTGTGCGAAGTGAATGGAGTGTTGTTTCACTTTCTAAATGCTGTCCTTTCAGAGAAAATCACTTTCCTTTGAAAGTGCCTTAAGCTACTTACAAGCATTCCACAGAAATTCACATGCATTTCTCTGAAAAAGAAGCAGTCTGTTCCAACATTTCAATTCACTGTGCGAAGTGAATGGAGTGTTGCTTCACTTTCTAAATGCTGTCCTTTCAGAGAAAATCACTTTCTTTGAAAGTGCCTTAAGCTACTTACAAGCATTCACAAGAAACTCACATGCATTTTTCTGAAAGAGAAGCAGTCTGTTCCAACACTTCAATTCACTGTGCCTAGTGAATGGAGTGTTGTTTCACTTTCTAAATGCTGTCCTTTCAGAGAAAATCACTTTCCTTTGAAAGTGCCTTAAGCTACTTACACACATTCACGGGAAACTCAATTGCGGTTCTATGAAAGAGAAGCTGTCTGTTCCAACACTTCAATTCACTGTGCGAAGTGAATGGAGTGTTGCTTCACTTTCTAAATGCTGTCCTTTCACAGAAAATCACTTTCCTTTGAAAGTGCCTTAAGCTACTTACAAGCATTCAACAGAAATTCACATGCGTTTCACTGAAAGAGAAGCAGTCTGTTCCAACACTTCAATTCACTGTGCGAAGTGAATGGAGTGTTGCTTCACTTTCTAAATGCTGTCCTTTCACAGAAAATCACTTTCCTTTGAAAGTGCCTTAAGCTACTTACAAGCATTCAACAGAAATTCACATGCGTTTCACTGAAAGAGAAGCAGTCTGTTCCAACCCTTCAATTCACTGTGCGAAGTGAATGGAGCGTTGCTCCACTTTCTAAATGCTGTCCTTTCAGAGAAAATCACTTTCCTTTGAAAATGATTTAAGATACTTAAAAGCATTCACAAAAAACTCATATCTGTTTCCTGAAAGAGAAGTAGTCTGTTCCAACACTTCAATTCACTGTGCAAAGTGAATGGAGTGTTGCTTCACTTTCTAAATGTTGTCCTTTCGGAGAAAATCACTTTCCTTTGAAAGTGCCTTAAGCTACTTACAAGCATTCACAAGAAACTCACATGCATTTTTCTGAAAGAGAAGCAGTCTGTTCCAACACTTCAATTCACTGTGCGTAGTGAATGGAGTGTTGTTTCACTTTCTAAATGCTGTCCTTTCAGAGAAAATCACTTTCCTTTGAAAGTGCCTTAAGCTACTTACACACATTCACAGGAAACTCAAATGCGTTTCTATGAAAGAGAAGCTGTCTGTTCCAACACTCCAATTCACTGTGCGAAGTGAATGGAGTGTTGCTTCACTTTCTAAATGCTGTCCTTTCGGAAAAATCACTTTCCTTTGAAAGTGCCTTAAGCTACTTACAAGCATTCCACAGAAATTCACATGCGTTTCTCTGAAAGAGAAGAGTCTGTTCCAACACTTCAATTCACTGTGCGAAGTGAATGGAGTGTTGTTTCACTTTCTAAATGCTGTCCTTTCAGAGAAAATCACTTTCCTTTGAAAGTGCCTTAAGCTACTTACACACATTCACATAAACTCAAATGCGTTTCTATGAAAGAGAAGCTGTCTGTTCCAACACTTCAGTTCACTGTGCGAAGTGAATGGTGTGTTGCTTCACTTTCTAAATGCTGTCCTTTCAGAGAAAATCACTTTCATTTGAAAGTGCCTTAAGGTACTTACAAGCATTCAACAGAAATTCACATGCGTTTCACTGAAAGAGAAGCAGTCTGTTCCAACACTTCAATTCACTGTGCGAAGTGAATGGAGTGTTGCTTCACTTTCTAAATGCTGTCCTTTCAGAGAAAATCACTTTCCTTTGAAAGTGCCTTAAGCTACTTACACACATTCACAGGAAACTCAAATGCGTTTCTATGAAAGAGAAGCTGTCTGTTCCAACACTTCAATTCACTGTGCGTAGTGATTGGAGTGTTGCTTCACTTTCTAAATGCTGTCCTTTCAGAGAAAATCACTTTCCTTTGAATGTGCCTTAAGCTACTTACAAGCATTCAACAGAAATTCACATGTGTTTCATTGAAAGAGAAGCAGTCTGTTCCAACACTTCAATTCACTGTGCAAAGTGAATGGAGTGTTGCTTCACTTTCTAAATGCTGTCCTTTCAGAGAAAATCACTTTCCTTTGAACGTGCCTTAAGCTACTTACAAGCATTCAATAGAAATTCACATGCGTTTCTCTGAAAGAGAAGCAGTCTGTTCCAACACTTCAATTCACTGTGCGAAGTGAATGGAGTGTTGCTTCACTTTCTAAATGCTGTCCTTTCAGAGAAAATCACTTTCCTTTGAAAGTGCCTTAAGCTACTTACAAGCATTCACAAGAAACTCACACGCATTTTTCTGAAAGAGAAGCAGTTTGTTCCAATATTACAATTCACTGTGCGAAGTGAATGGAGTGTTGCTTCACTTTCTATATGCTCTTCTTTTAGAGAAAATCACTTTGCTTTGAAAGTGCCTTAAGCTACTTACAAGCATTCAGAAGAAACTCACATCCGTTTCTCTGAAAGAGAAGCAGTGTGTTCCAACATTTCAATTTTCTGGGCGAAGTGAATGGAGTGTTGCTTCACTTTCTAAATGCTGTCCTTTCAGAGAAAATCACTTTCCTTTGAAAGTGCCTTTAGCTACTTACAAGCATTCACAGGAATATCAAATGCGTTTCTATGAAAGAGAAGCTGTCTGTTCCAACACTTCAATTCACTGTGCGAAGTGAATGGAGTGTTACTTCACTTTCTAAATGCTCTCCTTTCAGAGAAAATCACTTTCCTTTGAAAGTGCCTTAAGGTACTTACAAGCATTCAACAGAAATTCACATGCGTTTCACTGAAAGAGAAGCAGTCTGTTCCAACACTTCAATTCACTGTCGAAGTGAATGGAGTGTTGCTTCACTTTCTAAATGCTGTCCTTTCAGAGAAAATCACTTTCCTTTGAAAGTGCCTTAAGCTACTTATACACATTCACAGGAAACTCAAATGCGTTTCTATGAAAGAGAAGCTGTCTCTTCCAACACTTCAATTCACTGTGCAAAGTGAATGGAGTGTTGCTTCACTTTCTAAATGCTGTCCTTTCAGAGAAAATCACTTTCCTTTGAATGTGCCTTAAGCTACTTACAAGCATTCAACAGAAATTCACATGTGTTTCACTGAAAGAGAAGCAGTCTGTTCCAACACTTCAATTCACTGTGCGAAGTGAATGGAGTGTTGCTTCACTTTCTAAATGCTGTCCTTTCAGAGAAAATCACTTTCCTTTGAAAGTGCCTTAAGCTACTTACAAGCATTCAATAGAAATTCACATGCGTTTCTCTGAAAGAGAAGCAGTCTGTTCCAACACTTCAATTCACTGTGCGAAGTGAATGGAGTGTTGCTTCACTTTCTAAATGCTGTCCTTTCACAGAAAATCACTTTCCTTTGAAAGTGCCTTAAGCTACTTACAAGCATTCACAAGAAACTCACATGCATTTTTCTGAAAGATAAGCAGTCTGTTCCAACACTTCAATTCACTGTGCGTAGTGAATGGAGTGTTGCTTCACTTTCTAAATGCTGTCCTTTCAGAGAAAATCACTTTCCTTTGAAAGTGCCTTAAGCTACTTACAAGCATTCAATAGAAATTCACATGCGTTTCTCTGAAAGAGAAGCAGTCTGTTCCAACACTTCACTGTGTGAAGTGAATGGAGTGTTGCTTCACCTTCTAAATGCTGTCCTTTCAGAGAAAATCACTTTCCTTTGAAAGTGCCTTAAGCTACTTACAAGCATTCCACAGAAATTCACATGCATTTCTCTGAAAGAGAAGAAGTCTGTTCCAACACTTCAATTCACTGTGCGAAGTAAATGGAGTGTTGTTTCACTTTCTAAATGCTGTCCTTTCAGAGAAAATCACTTTCCTTTGAAAGTGCCTTAAGCTACTTACACACATTCACAGGAAACTCAAATGCGTTTCTATGAAAGAGAAGCTGTCTGTTCCAACACTTCAATTCACTGTGCAAAGTGAATGGAGTGTTGCTTCACTTTCTAAATGCTGTCCTTTCAGAGAAAATCACTTTCTTTGAAAGTGCCTTAAGGTACTTACAAGCATTCAACAGAAATTCACATGCGTTTCACTGAAAGAGAAGCAGTCTGTTCAAACACTTCAATTCACTGTGCGAAGTGAATGGAGTGTTGCTTCACTTTCTAAATGCTGTCCTTTCAGAGAAAATCACTTTCCTTTGAAAGTGCCTTAAGCTACTTACACACATTCACAGGAAACTCAAATGCGTTTCTATGAAAGAGAAGCTGTCTGTTCCAACACTTCAATTCACTGTGCGAAGTGAATGGAGTGTTGCTTCACTTTCTAAATGCTGGCCTTTCAGAGAAAATCACTTTCCTTTGAAAATGCCTTAAGCTACTTAAAAGCATAAACAAAAAACTCATATCTGTTTCCTGAAAGAGAAGTAGTCTGTTCCAACACTTCAATTCACTGTGCGAAGTGAATGGAGTGTTGCTTCACTTTCTAAATGCTGTCCTTTCAGAGAAAATCACTTTCATTTGAAAGTGCCTTAAGCTACTTACAAGCATTCCACAGAAATTCACATGCATTTCTCTGAAAGAAGCAGTCTGTTCCAACACTTCAATTCACTGTGCGAAGTGAATGGAGTGTTGCTTCACTTTCTAAATGCTGTCCTTTCAGAGAAAATCACTTTCCTTTGAAAGTGCCTTAAGCTACTTACAAGCATTCACAAGAAACTCACATGCATTTTTCTGAAAGAGAAGCAGTCTGTTCCAACACTTCAATTCACTGTGCGTAGTGAATGGAGTGTTGTTTCACTTTCTAAATGCTGTCCTGTCAGAGAAAATCACTTTCCTTTGAAAGTGCCTTAAGCTACTTACACACATTCAAGGGAAACTCAATTGCGGTTCTATGAAAGAGAAGCTGTCTGTTCCAACACTTCAATTCACTGTGCGAAGTGAATGGAGTGTTGCTTCACTTTCTAAATGCTGTCCTTTCACAGAAAATCACTTTCCTTTGAAAGTGCCTTAAGCTACTTACAAGCATTCAACAGAAATTCACATGCGTTTCACTGAAAGAGAAGCAGTCTGTTCCAACACTTCAATTCACTGTGCGAAGAGAATGGAGTGTTGTTTCACTTTCTAAATGCTGTCCTTTCAGAGAAAATCACTTTCCTTTGAAAGTGCCTTAAGCTACTTACACACATTCACAGGAAACTCAAATGCGTTTCTATGAAAGAGAAGCTGTCTGTTCCAACACTTCAAATCACTGTGCGAAGTGAATGGAGTGTTGCTTCACTTTCTAAATGCTGTCCTTTCAGAGAAAATCACTTTCCTTTGAAAGTGCCTTAAGCTACTTACAAGCATTCAACAGAAATTCAGATGCATTTCACTGAAAGAGAAGCAGTCTGTTACGACACTTCAATTCACTGTGCGAAGTGAATGGAGTGTTGTTTCACTTTCTAAATGCTGTCCTTTCAGAGAAAATCACTTTCCTTTGAAAGTGCCTTAAGCTACTTACACACATTCACAGGAAACTCAAATGCGTTTCTATGAAAGAGAAGCTGTCTGTTCCAACACTTCAATTCACTGTGCGAAGTGAATGGAGTGTTGCTTCACTTTCTAAATGCTGTCCTTTCAGAGAAAATCACTTTCCTTTGAAAGTGCCTTAAGCTACTTACAAGCATTCAACAGAAATTCACATGCGTTTCACTGAAAGAGAAGCAGTCTGTTCCAACACTTCAATTCACTGTGCGAAGTGAATGGAGTGTTGCTTCACTTTCTAAATGCTGTCCTTTCAGAGAAAATCACTTTCCTTTGAAAGTGCCTTAAGCTACTTACACACATTCACAGGAAACTCATATCTGTTTCTCTGAAAGAGAAATGGTCTGTTCCAACACTTCAATTCACTGTGCGAAGTGAATGGAGTGTTGTTTCACTTTCTAAATGCAGTCCTTTCAGAGAAAATCACTTTCCTTTGAAAGTGCCATAAGCTACTTACAAGCATTCCACAGAAATTCTCATGCGTTTCCCTGAAAGAGAAGAAGTCTGTTCCAACACTTCAATTCACTGTGCGAAGAGAATGGAGTGTTGTTTCACTTTCTAAATGCTGTCCTTTCAGAGAAAATCACTTTGCTTTGAAAGTGCCTTAAGCTACTTACACACATTCACTGGAAACTCAAATGCATTTCTACGAAAGAGAAGCTGTCTGTTCCAACACTTCAATTCACTGTGCGAAGTGAATGGAGTGTTACTTCACTTTCTAAATGCTGTCCTTTCAGAGAAAGTCACTTTCCTTTGAAAGTGCCTTAAGCTACTTACAAGCATTCCACAGAAATTCACATGCGTTTCTCTGAAAGAGAAGAAGTCTGTTCCAACACTTCAATTCATTGTGCGAAGTGAATGGAGTGTTGTTTCACTTTCTAAATGCTGTCCTTTCAGAGAAAATCACTTTGCTTTGAAAGTGCCTTAAGCTACTTACACACATTCACTGGAAACTCAATTGCGTTTCTACGAAAGAGAAGCTGTCTGTTCCAACACTTCAATTCACTGTGCGAAGTGAATGGAGTGTTGCTTCACTTTCTAAATGCTGTCCTTTCAGAGAAAATCACTTTCCTTTGA
The DNA here is from genome assembly GCF_982192425.1 of Myodes glareolus. NCBI lineage: Eukaryota > Metazoa > Chordata > Mammalia > Rodentia > Cricetidae > Myodes > Myodes glareolus. The sequence continues at coordinate 29,039 of NW_028263216.1, forward strand.
AAGTGCCTTAAGCTACCTACAAGCATTCACAAGAAACTCACATGCATTTTTCTGAAAGAGAAGCAGTCTGTTCCAACACTTCAATTCACTGTGCGTAGTGAATGGAGTGTTGCTTCACTTTCGAAATGCTGTCCTTTCAGAGAAAATCACTTTCCTTTGAAAGTGCCTTAAGCTACTTACAAGCATTCAATAGAAATTCACATGCGTTTCTCTGAAAGAGAAGCAGTCTGTTCCAACACTTCAATTCACTGTGTGAAGTGAATGGAGTGTTGCTTCACCTTCTAAATGCTGTCCTTTCAGAGAAAATCACTTTTCTTTGAAAGTGCCTTAAGCTACTTACAAGCATTCACAAAAAACTCATATCTGTTTCTCTGAAAGAGAAGTGGTCTGTTCCAACACTTCTGTTCACTGTGCGAAGTGAATGGAGTGTTGTTTCACTTTCTAAATGCTGTCCTTTCAGAGAAAATCACTTTCCTTTGAAATTGCCTTAAGCTACTTACAAGCATTCCACAGAAATTCACATGCGTTTCTCTGAAAGAGAAGAAGTCTGTTCCAACACTTCAATTCACTGTGCGAAGTGAATGGAGTGTTGTTTCACTTTCTAAATGCTGTCCTTTCAGAGAAAATCACTTTCCTTTGAAAGTGCCTTAAGCTACTTACACACATTCACAGGAAACTCAAATGCGTTTCTATGAAAGAGAAGCTGTCTGTTCCAACACTTCAATTCACTGTGCAAAGTGAATGGAGTGTTGCTTCACTTTCTAAATGCTGTCCTTTCAGAGAAAATCACTTTCCTTTGAAAGTGCCTTAAGGTACTTACAAGCATTCAACAGAAATTCACATGCGTTTCACTGAAAGAGAAGCAGTCTGTTCAAACACTTCAATTCACTGTGCGAAGTGAATGGAGTGTTGCTTCACTTTCTAAATGCTGTCCTTTCAGAGAAAATCACTTTCCTTTGAAAGTGCCTTAAGCTACTTACACACATTCACAGGAAACTCAAATGCGTTTCTATGAAAGAGAAGCTGTCTGTTCCAACACTTCAAATCACTGTGCGAAGTGAATGGAGTGTTGCTTCACTTTCTAAATGCTGTCCTTTCAGAGAAAATCACTTTCCTTTGAAAATGCCTTAAGCTACTTAAAAGCATTCACAAAAAACTCCTATCTGTTTCCTGAAAGAGAAGTAGTCTGTTCCAACACTTCAATTCACTGTGCGAAGTGAATGGAGTGTTGTTTCACTTTCTAAATGCTGTCCTTTCAGAGAAAATCACTTTCCTTTGAAAGTGCCTTAAGCTACTTACAAGCATTCCACAGAAATTCACATGCATTTCTCTGAAAAAGAAGCAGTCTGTTCCAACATTTCAATTCACTGTGCGAAGTGAATGGAGTGTTGCTTCACTTTCTAAATGCTGTCCTTTCAGAGAAAATCACTTTCTTTGAAAGTGCCTTAAGCTACTTACAAGCATTCACAAGAAACTCACATGCATTTTTCTGAAAGAGAAGCAGTCTGTTCCAACACTTCAATTCACTGTGCCTAGTGAATGGAGTGTTGTTTCACTTTCTAAATGCTGTCCTTTCAGAGAAAATCACTTTCCTTTGAAAGTGCCTTAAGCTACTTACACACATTCACGGGAAACTCAATTGCGGTTCTATGAAAGAGAAGCTGTCTGTTCCAACACTTCAATTCACTGTGCGAAGTGAATGGAGTGTTGCTTCACTTTCTAAATGCTGTCCTTTCACAGAAAATCACTTTCCTTTGAAAGTGCCTTAAGCTACTTACAAGCATTCAACAGAAATTCACATGCGTTTCACTGAAAGAGAAGCAGTCTGTTCCAACACTTCAATTCACTGTGCGAAGTGAATGGAGTGTTGCTTCACTTTCTAAATGCTGTCCTTTCAGAGAAAATCACTTTGCTTTGAAAGTGCCTTAAGCTACTTACACACATTCACTGGAAACTCAAATGCGTTTCTACGAAAGAGAAGCTGTCTGTTCCAACACTTCAATTCACTGTGCGAAGTGAATGGAGTGTTGCTTCACTTTCTAAATGCTGTCCTTTCAGAGAAAATCACTTTCCTTTGAAAGTGCCTTAAGCTACTTACAAGCATTCACAAGAAACTCACATGCATTTTTCTGAAAGAGAAGCAGTCTGTTCCAACACTTCAATTCACTGTGCGTAGTGAATGGAGTGTTGCTTCACTTTCGAAATGCTGTCCTTTCAGAGAAAATCACTTTCCTTTGAAAGTGCCTTAAGCTACTTACAAGCATTCAATAGAAATTCACATGCGTTTCTCTGAAAGAGAAGCAGTCTGTTCCAACACTTCAATTCACTGTGTGAAGTGGATGGAGTGTTGCTTCACCTACTAAATGCTGTCCTTTCAGAGAAAATCACTTTCCTTTAAAAGTGCCTTAAGCTACTTACAAGTATTCACAAAAAACTCATATCTGTTTCTCTGAAAGAGAAGTGGTCTGTTCCAACACTTCAATTCACTGTGCGAAGTGAATGGAGTGTTGTTTCACTTTCTAAATGCTGTCCTTTCAGAGAAAATCACTTTCCTTTGAAAGTGCCTTAAGCTACTTACAAGCATTCCACAGAAATTCACATGCGTTTCTCTGAAAGAGAAGAAGTCTGTTCCAACACTTCAATTCACTGTGCGAAGTGAATGGAGTGTTGCTTCACTTTCTAAATGCTGTCCTTTCAGAGAAAATCACTTTCCTTTGAAAGTGCCTTAAGCTACTTACACACATTCACAGGAAACTCAAATGCGTTTCTATGAAAGAGAAGCTGTCTGTTCCAACACTTCAATTCACTGTGCAAAGTGAATGGAGTGTTGCTTCACTTTCTAAATGCTGTCCTTTCAGAGAAAATCACTTTCCTTTGAAAGTGCCTTAAGCTACTTACAAACATTCACAAAAAACTCATATCTGTTTCTCTGAAAGAGAAATGGTCTGTTCCAACACTTCAATTCACTGTGCGAAGTGAATGGAGTGTTGTTTCACTTTCTAAATGCTGTCCTTTCAGAGAAAATCACTTTCCTTTGAAAGTGCCTTAAGCTACTTACAAGCATTCCACAGAAATTCACATGCGTTTCTCTGAAAGAGAAGAAGTCTGTTCCAACACTTCAATTCACTGTGCGAAGTGAATGGAGTGTTGTTTCACTTTCTAAATGCTGTCCTTTCAGAGAAAATCACTTTCCTTTGAAAGTGCCTTAAGCTACTTACACACATTCACTGGAAACTCAAATGCCTTTCTACGAAAGAGAAGCTGTCTGTTCCAACACTTCAATTCACTGTGCGAAGTGAATGGAGTGTTGCTTCACTTTCTAAATGCTGTCCTTTCAGAGAAAATCACTTTCCTTTGAAAGTGCCTTAAGCTACTTACAAGCATTCACAAGAAACTCACATGCATTTTTCTGAAAGAGAAGCAGTCTGTTCCAACACTTCAATTCACTGTGCGTAGTGAATGGAGTGTTGCTTCACTTTCGAAATGCTGTCCTTTCAGAGAAAATCACTTTCCTTTGAAAGTGCCTTAAGCTACTTACAAGCATTCAATAGAAATTCACATGCGTTTCTCTGAAAGAGAAGCAGTCTGTTCCAACACTTCAATTCACTGTGTGAAGTGAATGGAGTGTTGCTTCACCTTCTAAATGCTGTCCTTTCAGAGAAAATCACTTTCCTTTGAAAGTGCCTTAAGCTACTTACAAGCATTCACAAAAAACTCATATCTGTTTCTGTGAAAGAGAAGTCGTCTGTTCCAACACTTCAATTCACTGTGCGAAGTGAATGGAGTGTTGTTTCACTTTCTAAATGCTGTCCTTTCAGAGAAAATCACTTTCCTTTGAAAGTGCCTTAAGCTACTTACAAGCATTCCACAGAAATTCACATGCGTTTCTCTGAAAGAGAAGAAGTCTGTTCCAACACTTCAATTCACTGTGCGAAGTGAATGGAGTGTTGTTTCACTTTCTAAATGCTGTCCTTTCAGAGAAAATCACTTTCCTTTGAAAGTGCCTTAAGCTACTTACACACATTCACAGGAAACTCAAATGCGTTTCTATGAAAGAGAAGCTGTCTGTTCCAACACTTCAATTCACTGTGCAAAGTGAATGGAGTGTTACTTCACTTTCTCAATGCTGTCCTTTCAGAGAAAATCACTTTCCTTTGAAAGTGCCTTAAGGTACTTACAAGCATTCAACAGAAATTCACATGCGTTTCACTGAAAGAGAAGCAGTCTGTTCAAACACTTCAATTCACTGTGCGAAGTGAATGGAGTGTTGCTTCACTTTCTAAATGCTGTCCTTTCAGAGAAAATCACTTTCCTTTGAAAGTGCCTTAAGCTACTTACACACATTCACAGGAAACTCAAATGCGTTTCTATGAAAGAGAAGCTGTCAGTTCCAACACTTCAATTCACTGTGCGAAGTGAATGGAGTGTTGCTTCACTTTCTAAATGCTGTCCTTCCAGAGAAAATCACTTTCCTTTGGAAATGCCTTAAGCTACTTAAAAGCATTCACAAAAAACTCATATCTGTTTCCTGAAAGAGAAGTAGTCTGTTCCAACACTTCAATTCACCGTGCGAAGTGAATGGAGTGTTGTTTCACTTTCTAAATGCTGTCCTTTCAGAGAAAATCACTTTCCTTTGAAAGTGCCTTAAGCTACTTACAAGCATTCCACAGAAATTCACATGCATTTCTCTGAAAAAGAAGCAGTCTGTTCCAACACTTCAATTCACTGTGCGAAGTGAATGGAGTGTTGCTTCACTTTCTAAATGCTGTCCTTTCAGAGAAAATCACTTTCCTTTGAAAGTGCCTTAAGCTACTTACAAGCATTCACAAGAAACTCACATGCATTTTTCTGAAAGAGAAGCAGTCTGTTCCAACACTTCAATTCACTGTGCGTAGTGAATGGAGTGTTGTTTCACTTTCTAAATGCTGTCCTTTCAGAGAAAATCACTTTCCTTTGAAAGTGCCTTAAGCTACTTACACACATTCACGGGAAACTCAGTTGCGGTTCTATGAAAGAGAAGCTGTCTGTTCCAACACTTCAAATCACTGTGCGAAGTGAATGGAGTGTTGCTTCACTTTCTAAATGCTGTCCTTTCAGAGAAAATCACTTTCCTTTGAAAGTGCCTTAAGCTACTTACAAGCATTCAACAGAAATTCACATGCATTTCACTGAAAGAGAAGCAGTCTGTTCCGACACTTCAATTCACTGTGCGAAGTGAATGGAGTGTTGTTTCACTTTCTAAATGCTGTCCTTTCAGAGAAAATCACTTTCCTTTGAAAGTGCCTTAAGCTACTTACACACATTCACAGGAAATTCAAATGCGTTTCTATGAAAGAGAAGCTGTCTGTTCCAACACTTCAATTCACTGTGCGAAGTGAATGGAGTGTTGCTTCACTTTCTAAATGCTGTCCTTTCAGAAAAAATCACTTTCCTTTGAAAATGCATTAAGCTACTTAAAAGCATTCACAAAAAACTCATATCTGTTTCCTGAAAGAGAAGTGTTCTGTTCCAACACTTCAATTCACTGTGCGAAGTGAATGGAGTGTTGTTTCACTTTCTAAATGCTGTCCAATCAGAGAAAATCACTTTCCTTTGAAAGTGCCTTAAGCTACTTACAAGCATTCCACAGAAATTCACATGCATTTCTCTGAAAAAGAAGCAGTCTGTTCCAACACTTCAATTCACTGTGCGAAGTGAATGGAGTGTTGCTTCACTTTCTAAATGCTGTCCTTTCAGAGAAAATCACTTTCCTTTGAAAATGCCTTAAGCTACTTAAAAGCATTCACAAAAAACTCACATGCATTTTTCTGAAAGAGAAGCAGTCGGTTCCAACACTTTAATTCACTGTGCGAAGTGAATGGAGTGTTGCTTCACTTTCTAAATGCTGTCCTTTCAGAGAAAATCACTTTACTTTGAAAGTGCCTTAAGCTACTTACAAGCATTCAATAGAAATTCACATGTGTTTCTCTGAAAAAGAAGCAGTGTGTTCCAACACTTCAATTCACTGTGCGAAGTGAATGGAGTGTTGCTTCACTTTCTAAATGCTGTCCTTTCAGAGAAAATCACTTTCCTTTGAAAGTGCCTTAAGCTACTTACAAGCATTCACAAGAAACTCACATGCATTTTTCTGAAAGAGAAGCAGTCGGTTCCAACACTTTAATTCACTGTGCGTAGTGAATGGAGTGTTGCTTCACTTTCTAAATGCTGTCCTTTCAGAGAAAATCACTTTCCTTTGAAAGTGCCTTAAGCTACTTACAAGCATTCAATAGAAATTCAGATGCGTTTCTCTGAAAGAGAAGCAGTCTGTTCCAACACTTCAATTCACTGTGCGAAGTGAATGGAGTGTTGCTTCACTTTCTAAATGCTGTCCTTTCAGAGAAAATCACTTTCCTTTGAAAGTGACTTAAGCTACTTACAAACATTCACAAAAATCTCATATCTGTTTCTCTGAAAGAGAAATGGTCTGTTCCAACACTTCAATTCACTGTGCGAAGTGAATGGAGTGTTTTTTCACTTTCTAAATGCTGTCCTTTCAGAGAAAATCACTTTCCTTTGAAAGTGCCTTAAGCTACTTACAAGCATTCCACAGAAATTCACATGCGTTTCTCTGAAAGAGAAGAAGTCTGTTCCAACACTTCAATTCACTGTGCGAAGTGAATGGAGTGTTGTTTCACTTTTTAAATGCTGTCCTTTCAGAGAAAATCACTTTCCTTTGAAAGTGCCTTAAGCTACTTACACACATTCACTGGAAACTCAAATGCGTTTCTCCGAAAGAGAAGCTGTCTGTTCCAACACTTCAATTCACTGTGCGAAGTGAATGGAGTGTTGCTTCACTTTCTAAATGCTGTCCTTTCAGAGAAAATCACTTTCCTTTGAGTGTGCCTTAAGCTACTTACAAGCATTCACAAGAAACTCACATACATTTTTCTGAAAGAGAAGCAGTCTGTTCCAACACTTCAATTCACTGTGCGTAGTGAATGGAGTGTTGCTTCACTTTCGAAATGCTGTCCTTTCAGAGAAAATCACTTTCCTTTGAAAGTGCCTTAAGCTACTTACAAGCATTCAATAGAAATTCACATGCGTTTCTCTGAAAGAGAAGCAGTCTGTTCCAACACTTCACTGTGTGAAGTGAATGGAGTGTTGCTTCACCTTCTAAATGCTGTCCTTTCAGAGAAAATCACTTTCCTTTGAAAGTGCCTTAAGCTACTTACAAGCATTCCACAGAAATTCACATGCGTTTCTCTGAAAGAGAAGAAGTCTGTTCCAACACTTCAATTCACTGTGCGAAGTGAATGGAGTTTTGTTTCACTTTCTAAATGCTGTCCTTTCAGAGAAAATCACTTTCCTTTGAAAGTGCCTAAAGCTACTTACACACATTCACAGGAAACTCAAATGCGTTTCTATGAAAGTGAAGCTGTCTGTTCCAACACTTCAATTCACTGTGCAAAGTGAATGGAGTGTTGCTTCACTTTCTAAATGCTGTCCTTTCAGAGAAAATCACTTTCCTTTGAAAGTGCCTTAAGGTACTTACAAGCATTCAACAGAAATTCACATGCGTTTCACTGAAAGAGAAGCAGTCTGTTCAAACACTTCAATTCACTGTGCGAAGTGAATGGAGTGTTGCTTCACTTTCTAAATGCTGTCCTTTCAGAGAAAATCACTTTCCTTTGAAAGTGCCTTAAGGTACTTACAAGCATTCCACAGAAATTCACATGCGTTTCTATGAAAGAGAAGCTGTCTGTTCCAACACTTCAATTCACTGTGCAAAGTGAATGGAGTGTTGCTTCACTTTCTAAATGCTGTCCTTTCAGAGAAAATCACTTTCCTTTGAAAGTGCCTTAAGGTACTTACAAGCATTCAACAGAAATTCACATGCGTTTCACTGAAAGAGAAGCAGTCTGTTCAAACACTTCAATTCACTGTGCGAAGTGAATGGAGTGTTGCTTCACTTTCTAAATGCTGTCCTTTCAGAGAAAATCACTTTCCTTTGAAAGTGCCTTAAGCTACTTACAAGCATTCACAAGAAACTCACATGCATTTTTCTGAAAGAGAAGCAGTCTGTTCCAACACTTCAATTCACTGTGCGTAGTGAATGGAGTGTTGTTTCACTTTCTAAATGCTGTCCTTTCAGAGAAAATCACTTTCCTTTGAAAGTGCCTTAAGCTACTTACACACATTCACGGGAAACTCAATTGCGGTTCTATGAAAGAGAAGCTGTCTGTTCCAACACTTCAAATCACTGTACGAAGTGAATGGAGTGTTGCTTCACTTTCTAAATGCTGTCCTTTCAGAGAAAATCACTTTCCTTTGAAAGTGCCTTAAGCTACTTACAAGCATTCAACAGAAATTCACATGCATTTCACTGAAAGAGAAGCAGTCTGTTCCGACACTTCAATTCACTGTGCGAAGTGAATGGAGTGTTGTTTCACTTTCTAAATGCTGTCCTTTCAGAGAAAATCACTTTCCTTTGAAAGTGCCTTATGCTACTTACACACATTCGCAGGAAATTCAAATGCGTTTCTATGAAAGAGAAGCTGTCTGTTCCAACACTTCAATTCACTGTGCGAAGTGAATGGAGTGTTGCTTCACTTTCAAAATGCTGTCCTTTCAGAGAAAATCACTTTCCTTTGAAAATGCCTTAAGCTACTTAAAAGCATTCACAAAAAACTCATATCTGTTTCCTGAAAGAGAAGTGGTCTGTTCCAACACTTCAATTTACTGTGCGAAGTGAATGGAGTGTTGTTTCACTTTCTAAATGCTGTCCTTTCAGAGAAAATCACTTTCCTTTGAAAGTGCCTTAAGCTACTTACAAGCATTCCACAGAAATTCACATGCATTTCTCTGAAAAAGAAGCAGTCTGTTCCAACACTTCAATTCACTGTGCGAAGTGAATGGAGTGTTGCTTCACTTTCTAAATGCTGTCCTTTCAGAGAAAATCACTTTCCTTTGAAAATGCCTTAAGCTACTTAAAAGCATTCACAAAAAACTCCTATCTGTTTCCTGAAAGAGAAGTAGTCTGTTCCAACACTTCAATTCACTGTACGAAGTGAATGGAGTGTTGTTTCACTTTCTAAATGCTGTCCTTTCAGAGAAAATCACTTTCTTTTGAAAGTGCCTTAAGCTACTTACAAGCATTCCACAGAAATTCACATGCATTTCTCTGAAAAAGAAGCAGTCTGTTCCAACACTTCAATTCACTGTGCGAAGTGAATGGAGTGTTGCTTCACTTTCTAAATGCTGTCCTTTCAGAGAAAATCACTTTCCTTTGAAAGTGCCTTAAGCTACTTACAAGCATTCACAAGAAACTCACATGCATTTTTCTGAAAGGGAAGCAGTCTGTTCCAACACTTCAATTCACTGTGCGTAGTGAATGGAGTGTTGTTTCACTTTCTAAATGCTGTCCTTTCAGAGAAAATCACTTTCCTTTGAAAGTGCCTTATGCTACTTACACACATTCGCAGGAAATTCAAATGCGTTTCTATGAAAGAGAAGCTGTCTGTTCCAACACTTCAATTCACTGTGCGAAGTGAATGGAGTGTTGCTTCACTTTCAAAATGCTGTCCTTTCAGAGAAAATCACTTTCCTTTGAAAATGCCTTAAGCTACTTAAAAGCATTCACAAAAAACTCATATCTGTTTCCTGAAAGAGAAGTGGTCTGTTCCAACACTTCAATTTACTGTGCGAAGTGAATGGAGTGTTATTTCACTTTCTAAATGCTGTCCTTTCAGAGAAAATCACTTTCCTTTGAAAGTGCCTTAAGCTACTTACAAGCATTCCACAGAAATTCACATGCATTTCTCTGAAAAAGAAGTAGTCTGTTCCAACACTTCAATTCACTGTGCGAAGTGAATGGAGTGTTGCTTCACTTTCTAAATGCTGTCCTTTCAGAGAAAATCACATTCCTTTGAAAATGCCTTAAGCTACTTAAAAGCATTCACAAAAAACTCCTATCTGTTTCCTGAAAGAGAAGTAGTCTGTTCCAACACTTCAATTCACTGTACGAAGTGAATGGAGTGTTGTTTCACTTTCTAAATGCTGTCCTTTCAGAGAAAATCACTTTCTTTTGAAAGTGCCTTAAGCTACTTACAAGCATTCCACAGAAATTCACATGCATTTCTCTGAAAAAGAAGCAGTCTGTTCCAACACTTCAATTCACTGTGCGAAGTGAATGGAGTGTTGCTTCACTTTCTAAATGCTGTCCTTTCAGAGAAAATCACTTTCCTTTGAAAGTGCCTTAAGCTACTTACAAGCATTCACAAGAAACTCACATGCATTTTTCTGAAAGGGAAGCAGTCTGTTCCAACACTTCAATTCACTGTGCGTAGTGAATGGAGTGTTGTTTCACTTTCTAAATGCTGTCCTTTCCGAGAAAATCACTTTCCTTTGAAAGTGCCTTAAGCTACTTACACACATTCACGGGAAACTCAATTGCGGTTCTATGAAAGAGAAGCTGTCTGTTCCAACACTTCAATTCACTGTGCGAAGTGAATGGAGTGTTGCTTCACTTTCTAAATGCTGTCCTTTCAGAGAAAATCACTTTCCTTTGAAAGTGCCTTAAGCTACTTACAAGCATTCACAAGAAACTCACATGCATTTTTCTGAAAGAGAAGCAGTCGGTTCCAACACTTTAATTCACTGTGCGTAGTGAATGGAGTGTTGCTTCACTTTCTAAATGCTGTCCTTTCAGAGAAAATCACTTTCCTTTGAAACTGCCTTAAGCTACTTACAAGCATTCAATAGAAATTCAGATGCGTTTCTCGGAAAGAGAAGCAGTCTGTTCCAACACTTCAATTCACTGTGCGAAGTGAATGGAGTGTTGCTTCACTTTCTAAATGCTGTCCTTTCAGAGAAAATCACTTTCCTTTGAAAGTGCCTTAAGCTACTTACAAGCATTCCACAGAAATTCACATGCATTTCTCTGAAAAAGAAGCAGTCTGTTCCAACACTTCAATTCACTGTGCGAAGTGAATGGAGTGTTGCTTCACTTTCTAAATGCTGTCCTTTCAGAGAAAATCACTTTCCTTTGAAAGTGCCTTAAGCTACTTACAAGCATTCACAAGAAACTCACATGCATTTTTCTGAAAGAGAAGCAGTCTGTTCCAACACTTCAATTCACTGTGCGTAGTGAATGGAGTGTTGTTTCACTTTCTAAATGCTGTCCTTTCAGAGAAAATCACTTTCCTTTGAAAGTGCCTTAAGCTACTTACACACATTCACGGGAAACTCAGTTGCGGTTCTATGAAAGAGAAGCTGTCTGTTCCAACACTTCAAATCACTGCGAAGTGAATGGAGTGTTGCTTCACTTTCTAAATGCTGTCCTTTCAGAGAAAATCACTTTCCTTTGAAAGTGCCTTAAGCTACTTACAAGCATTCAACAGAAATTCACATGCATTTCACTGAAAGAGAAGCAGTCTGTTCCGACACTTCAATTCACTGTGCGAAGTGAATGGAGTGTTGTTTCACTTTCTAAATGCTGTCCTTTCAGAGAAAATCACTTTCCTTTGAAAGTGCCTTAAGCTACTTACACACATTCACAGGAAATTCAAATGCGTTTCTATGAAAGAGAAGCTGTCTGTTCCAACACTTCAATTCACTGTGCGAAGTGAATGGAGTGTTGCTTCACTTTCTAAATGCTGTCCTTTCAGAAAAAATCACTTTCCTTTGAAAATGCATTAAGCTACTTAAAAGCATTCACAAAAAACTCATATCTGTTTCCTGAAAGAGAAGTGGTCTGTTCCAACACTTCAATTCACTGTGCGAAGTGAATGGAGTGTTGTTTCACTTTCTAAATGCTGTCCAATCAGAGAAAATCACTTTCCTTTGAAAGTGCCTTAAGCTACTTACAAGCATTCCACAGAAATTCACATGCATTTCTCTGAAAAAGAAGCAGTCTGTTCCAACACTTCAATTCACTGTGCGAAGTGAATGGAGTGTTGCTTCACTTTCTAAATGCTGTCCTTTCAGAGAAAATCACTTTCCTTTGAAAATGCCTTAAGCTACTTAAAAGCATTCACAAAAAACTCCTATCTGTTTCCTGAAAGAGAAGTAGTCTGTTCCAACACTTCAATTCAATGTGCGAAGTGAATGGAGTGTTGTTTCACTTTCTAAATGCTGTCCTTTCAGAGAAAATCACTTTCCCTTGAAAGTGCCTTAAGCTACTTACACACATTCACGGGAAACTCAATTGCGGTTCTATGAAAGAGAAGCTGTCTGTTCCAACACTTCAATTCACTGTGCGAAGTGAATGGAGTGTTGCTTCACTTTCTTAATGCTGTCCTTTCACAGAAAATCACTTTCCTTTGAAAGTGCCTTAAGCTACTTACAAGCATTCAACAGAAATTCACATGCGTTTCACTGAAAGAGAAGCAGTCTGTTCCAACACTTCAATTCACTGTGCGAAGTGAATGGAGTGTTGCTTCACTTTCTAAATGCTGTCCTTTCAGAGAAAATCACTTTACTTTGAAAGTGCCTTAAGCTACTTACAAGCATTCAATAGAAATTCACATGTGTTTCTCTGAAAAAGAAGCAGTGTGTTCCAACACTTCAATTCACTGTGCGAAGTGAATGGAGTGTTGCTTCACTTTCTAAATGCTGTCCTTTCAGAGAAAATCACTTTCCTTTGAAAGTGCCTTAAGCTACTTACAAGCATTCACAAGAAACTCACATGCATTTTTCTGAAAGAGAAGCAGTCGGTTCCAACACTTTAATTCACTGTGCGTAGTGAATGGAGTGTTGCTTCACTTTCTAAATGCTGTCCTTTCAGAGAAAATCACTTTCCTTTGAAAGTGCCTTAAGCTACTTACAAGCATTCAATAGAAATTCAGATGCGTTTCTCTGAAAGAGAAGCAGTCTGTTCCAACACTTCAATTCACTGTGCGAAGTGAATGGAGTGTTGCTTCACTTTCTAAATGCTGTCCTTTCAGAGAAAATCACTTTCCTTTGAAAGTGACTTAAGCTACTTACAAACATTCACAAAAATCTCATATCTGTTTCTCTGAAAGAGAAATGGTCTGTTCCAACACTTCAATTCACTGTGCGAAGTGAATGGAGTGTTTTTTCACTTTCTAAATGCTGTCCTTTCAGAGAAAATCACTTTCCTTTGAAAGTGCCTTAAGCTACTTACAAGCATTCCACAGAAATTCACATGCGTTTCTCTGAAAGAGAAGAAGTCTGTTCCAACACTTCAATTCACTGTGCGAAGTGAATGGAGTGTTGTTTCACTTTTTAAATGCTGTCCTTTCAGAGAAAATCACTTTCCTTTGAAAGTGCCTTAAGCTACTTACACACATTCACTGGAAACTCAAATGCGTTTCTCCGAAAGAGAAGCTGTCTGTTCCAACACTTCAATTCACTGTGCGAAGTGAATGGAGTGTTGCTTCACTTTCTAAATGCTGTCCTTTCAGAGAAAATCACTTTCCTTTGAGTGTGCCTTAAGCTACTTACAAGCATTCACAAGAAACTCACATACATTTTTCTGAAAGAGAAGCAGTCTGTTCCAACACTTCAATTCACTGTGCGTAGTGAATGGAGTGTTGCTTCACTTTCGAAATGCTGTCCTTTCAGAGAAAATCACTTTCCTTTGAAAGTGCCTTAAGCTACTTACAAGCATTCAATAGAAATTCACATGCGTTTCTCTGAAAGAGAAGCAGTCTGTTCCAACACTTCACTGTGTGAAGTGAATGGAGTGTTGCTTCACCTTCTAAATGCTGTCCTTTCAGAGAAAATCACTTTCCTTTGAAAGTGCCTTAAGCTACTTACAAGCATTCCACAGAAATTCACATGCGTTTCTCTGAAAGAGAAGAAGTCTGTTCCAACACTTCAATTCACTGTGCGAAGTGAATGGAGTGTTGTTTCACTTTCTAAATGCTGTCCTTTCAGAGAAAATCACTTTCCTTTGAAAGTGCCTTAAGCTACTTACACACATTCACAGGAAACTCAAATGCGTTTCTATGAAAGTGAAGCTGTCTGTTCCAACACTTCAATTCACTGTGCAAAGTGAATGGAGTGTTGCTTCACTTTCTAAATGCTGTCCTTTCAGAGAAAATCACTTTCCTTTGAAAGTGCCTTAAGGTACTTACAAGCATTCAACAGAAATTCACATGCGTTTCACTGAAAGAGAAGCAGTCTGTTCAAACACTTCAATTCACTGTGCGAAGTGAATGGAGTGTTGCTTCACTTTCTAAATGCTGTCCTTTCAGAGAAAATCACTTTCCTTTGAAAGTGCCTTAAGGTACTTACAAGCATTCCACAGAAATTCACATGCGTTTCTATGAAAGAGAAGCTGTCTGTTCCAACACTTCAATTCACTGTGCAAAGTGAATGGAGTGTTGCTTCACTTTCTAAATGCTGTCCTTTCAGAGAAAATCACTTTCCTTTGAAAGTGCCTTAAGGTACTTACAAGCATTCAACAGAAATTCACATGCGTTTCACTGAAAGAGAAGCAGTCTGTTCAAACACTTCAATTCACTGTGCGAAGTGAATGGAGTGTTGCTTCACTTTCTAAATGCTGTCCTTTCAGAGAAAATCACTTTCCTTTGAAAGTGCCTTAAGCTACTTACAAGCATTCACAAGAAACTCACATGCATTTTTCTGAAAGAGAAGCAGTCTGTTCCAACACTTCAATTCACTGTGCGTAGTGAATGGAGTGTTGTTTCACTTTCTAAATGCTGTCCTTTCAGAGAAAATCACTTTCCTTTGAAAGTGCCTTAAGCTACTTACACACATTCACGGGAAACTCAATTGCGGTTCTATGAAAGAGAAGCTGTCTGTTCCAACACTTCAAATCACTGTACGAAGTGAATGGAGTGTTGCTTCACTTTCTAAATGCTGTCCTTTCAGAGAAAATCACTTTCCTTTGAAAGTGCCTTAAGCTACTTACAAGCATTCAACAGAAATTCACATGCATTTCACTGAAAGAGAAGCAGTCTGTTCCGACACTTCAATTCACTGTGCGAAGTGAATGGAGTGTTGTTTCACTTTCTAAATGCTGTCCTTTCAGAGAAAATCACTTTCCTTTGAAAGTGCCTTATGCTACTTACACACATTCGCAGGAAATTCAAATGCGTTTCTATGAAAGAGAAGCTGTCTGTTCCAACACTTCAATTCACTGTGCGAAGTGAATGGAGTGTTGCTTCACTTTCAAAATGCTGTCCTTTCAGAGAAAATCACTTTCCTTTGAAAATGCCTTAAGCTACTTAAAAGCATTCACAAAAAACTCATATCTGTTTCCTGAAAGAGAAGTGGTCTGTTCCAACACTTCAATTTACTGTGCGAAGTGAATGGAGTGTTGTTTCACTTTCTAAATGCTGTCCTTTCAGAGAAAATCACTTTCCTTTGAAAGTGCCTTAAGCTACTTACAAGCATTCCACAGAAATTCACATGCATTTCTCTGAAAAAGAAGCAGTCTGTTCCAACACTTCAATTCACTGTGCGAAGTGAATGGAGTGTTGCTTCACTTTCTAAATGCTGTCCTTTCAGAGAAAATCACTTTCCTTTGAAAATGCCTTAAGCTACTTAAAAGCATTCACAAAAAACTCCTATCTGTTTCCTGAAAGAGAAGTAGTCTGTTCCAACACTTCAATTCACTGTACGAAGTGAATGGAGTGTTGTTTCACTTTCTAAATGCTGTCCTTTCAGAGAAAATCACTTTCTTTTGAAAGTGCCTTAAGCTACTTACAAGCATTCCACAGAAATTCACATGCATTTCTCTGAAAAAGAAGCAGTCTGTTCCAACACTTCAATTCACTGTGCGAAGTGAATGGAGTGTTGCTTCACTTTCTAAATGCTGTCCTTTCAGAGAAAATCACTTTCCTTTGAAAGTGCCTTAAGCTACTTACAAGCATTCACAAGAAACTCACATGCATTTTTCTGAAAGGGAAGCAGTCTGTTCCAACACTTCAATTCACTGTGCGTAGTGAATGGAGTGTTGTTTCACTTTCTAAATGCTGTCCTTTCAGAGAAAATCACTTTCCTTTGAAAGTGCCTTATGCTACTTACACACATTCGCAGGAAATTCAAATGCGTTTCTATGAAAGAGAAGCTGTCTGTTCCAACACTTCAATTCACTGTGCGAAGTGAATGGAGTGTTGCTTCACTTTCAAAATGCTGTCCTTTCAGAGAAAATCACTTTCCTTTGAAAATGCCTTAAGCTACTTAAAAGCATTCACAAAAAACTCATATCTGTTTCCTGAAAGAGAAGTGGTCTGTTCCAACACTTCAATTTACTGTGCGAAGTGAATGGAGTGTTATTTCACTTTCTAAATGCTGTCCTTTCAGAGAAAATCACTTTCCTTTGAAAGTGCCTTAAGCTACTTACAAGCATTCCACAGAAATTCACATGCATTTCTCTGAAAAAGAAGCAGTCTGTTCCAACACTTCAATTCACTGTGCGAAGTGAATGGAGTGTTGCTTCACTTTCTAAATGCTGTCCTTTCAGAGAAAATCACTTTCCTTTGAAAATGCCTTAAGCTACTTAAAAGCATTCACAAAAAACTCCTATCTGTTTCCTGAAAGAGAAGTAGTCTGTTCCAACACTTCAATTCACTGTACGAAGTGAATGGAGTGTTGTTTCACTTTCTAAATGCTGTCCTTTCAGAGAAAATCACTTTCTTTTGAAAGTGCCTTAAGCTACTTACAAGCATTCCACAGAAATTCACATGCATTTCTCTGAAAAAGAAGCAGTCTGTTCCAACACTTCAATTCACTGTGCGAAGTGAATGGAGTGTTGCTTCACTTTCTAAATGCTGTCCTTTCAGAGAAAATCACTTTCCTTTGAAAGTGCCTTAAGCTACTTACAAGCATTCACAAGAAACTCACATGCATTTTTCTGAAAGGGAAGCAGTCTGTTCCAACACTTCAATTCACTGTGCGTAGTGAATGGAGTGTTGTTTCACTTTCTAAATGCTGTCCTTTCCGAGAAAATCACTTTCCTTTGAAAGTGCCTTAAGCTACTTACACACATTCACGGGAAACTCAATTGCGGTTCTATGAAAGAGAAGCTGTCTGTTCCAACACTTCAATTCACTGTGCGAAGTGAATGGAGTGTTGCTTCACTTTCTAAATGCTGTCCTTTCAGAGAAAATCACTTTCCTTTGAAAGTGCCTTAAGCTACTTACAAGCATTCACAAGAAACTCACATGCATTTTTCTGAAAGAGAAGCAGTCGGTTCCAACACTTTAATTCACTGTGCGTAGTGAATGGAGTGTTGCTTCACTTTCTAAATGCTGTCCTTTCAGAGAAAATCTCTTTCCTTTGAAACTGCCTTAAGCTACTTACAAGCATTCAATAGAAATTCAGATGCGTTTCTCGGAAAGAGAAGCAGTCTGTTCCAACACTTCAATTCACTGTGCGAAGTGAATGGAGTGTTGCTTCACTTTCTAAATGCTGTCCTTTCAGAGAAAATCACTTTCCTTTGAAAGTGCCTTAAGCTACTTACAAACATTCACAAAAAACTCATATCTGTTTCTCTGAAAGAGAAATGGTCTGTTCCAACACTTCAATTCACTGTGCGAAGTGAATGGAGTGCTGTTTCACTTTCTAAATGCTGTCCTTTCAGAGAAAATCACTTTCCTTTGAAAGTGCCTTAAGCTACTTACAAGCATTCCACAGAAATTCACATGCGTTTCTCTGAAAGAGAAGAAGTCTGTTCCAACACTTCAATTCACTGTGCGAAGTGAATGGAGTGTTGTTTCACTTTCTAAATGCTGTCCTTTCAGAGAAAATCACTTTCCTTTGAAAGTGCCTTAAGCTACTTACACACATTCACAGGAAACTCAAATGCGTTTTTATGAAAGAGAAGCTGTCTGTTCCAACACTTCAATTCACTGTGCAAAGTGAATGGAGTGTTGCTTCACTTTCTAAATGCTGTCCTTTCAGAGAAAATCACTTTCCTTTGAAAGTGCCTTAAGGTACTTACAAGCATTCAACAGAAATTCACATGCGTTTCACTGAAAGAGAAGCAGTCTGTTCAAACACTTCAATTCACTGTGCGAAGTGAATGGAGTGTTGCTTCACTTTCTAAATGCTGTCCTTTCAGAGAAAATCACTTTCCTTTGAAAGTGCCTTAAGCTACTTACAAGCATTCACAAGAAACTCACATGCATTTTTCTGAAAGAGAAGCAGTCTGTTCCAACACTTCAATTCACTGTGCGTAGTGAATGGAGTGTTGTTTCACTTTCTAAATGCTGTCCTTTCAGAGAAAATCACTTTCCTTTGAAAGTGCCTTAAGCTACTTACACACATTCACGGGAAACTCAATTGCGGTTCTATGAAAGAGAAGCTGTCTGTTCCAACACTTCAAATCACTGTACGAAGTGAATGGAGTGTTGCTTCACTTTCTAAATGCTGTCCTTTCAGAGAAAATCACTTTCCTTTGAAAGTGCCTTAAGCTACTTACAAGCATTCAACAGAAATTCACATGCATTTCACTGAAAGAGAAGCAGTCTGTTCCGACACTTCAATTCACTGTGCGAAGTGAATGGAGTGTTGTTTCACTTTCTAAATGCTGTCCTTTCAGAGAAAATCACTTTCCTTTGAAAGTGCCTTATGCTACTTACACACATTCGCAGGAAATTCAAATGCGTTTCTATGAAAGAGAAGCTGTCTGTTCCAACACTTCAATTCACTGTGCGAAGTGAATGGAGTGTTGCTTCACTTTCAAAATGCTGTCCTTTCAGAGAAAATCACTTTCTTTTGAAAATGCCTTAAGCTACTTAAAAGCATTCACAAAAAACTCATATCTGTTTCCTGAAAGAGAAGTGGTCTGTTCCAACACTTCAATTTACTGTGCGAAGTGAATGGAGTGTTGTTTCACTTTCTAAATGCTGTCCTTTCAGAGAAAATCACTTTCCTTTGAAAGTGCCTTAAGCTACTTACAAGCATTCCACAGAAATTCACATGCATTTCTCTGAAAAAGAAGCAGTCTGTTCCAACACTTCAATTCACTGTGCGAAGTGAATGGAGTGTTGCTTCACTTTCTAAATGCTGTCCTTTCAGAGAAAATCACTTTCCTTTGAAAATGCCTTAAGCTACTTAAAAGCATTCACAAAAAACTCCTATCTGTTTCCTGAAAGAGAAGTAGTCTGTTCCAACACTTCAATTCACTGTACGAAGTGAATGGAGTGTTGTTTCACTTTCTAAATGCTGTCCTTTCAGAGAAAATCACTTTCTTTTGAAAGTGCCTTAAGCTACTTACAAGCATTCCACAGAAATTCACATGCATTTCTCTGAAAAAGAAGCAGTCTGTTCCAACACTTCAATTCACTGTGCGAAGTGAATGGAGTGTTGCTTCACTTTCTAAATGCTGTCCTTTCAGAGAAAATCACTTTCCTTTGAAAGTGCCTTAAGCTACTTACAAGCATTCACAAGAAACTCACATGCATTTTTCTGAAAGGGAAGCAGTCTGTTCCAACACTTCAATTCACTGTGCGTAGTGAATGGAGTGTTGTTTCACTTTCTAAATGCTGTCCTTTCAGAGAAAATCACTTTCCTTTGAAAGTGCCTTATGCTACTTACACACATTCGCAGGAAATTCAAATGCGTTTCTATGAAAGAGAAGCTGTCTGTTCCAACACTTCAATTCACTGTGCGAAGTGAATGGAGTGTTGCTTCACTTTCAAAATGCTGTCCTTTCAGAGAAAATCACTTTCCTTTGAAAATGCCTTAAGCTACTTAAAAGCATTCACAAAAAACTCATATCTGTTTCCTGAAAGAGAAGTGGTCTGTTCCAACACTTCAATTTACTGTGCGAAGTGAATGGAGTGTTATTTCACTTTCTAAATGCTGTCCTTTCAGAGAAAATCACTTTCCTTTGAAAGTGCCTTAAGCTACTTACAAGCATTCCACAGAAATTCACATGCATTTCTCTGAAAAAGAAGCAGTCTGTTCCAACACTTCAATTCACTGTGCGAAGTGAATGGAGTGTTGCTTCACTTTCTAAATGCTGTCCTTTCAGAGAAAATCACTTTCCTTTGAAAATGCCTTAAGCTACTTAAAAGCATTCACAAAAAACTCCTATCTGTTTCCTGAAAGAGAAGTAGTCTGTTCCAACACTTCAATTCACTGTACGAAGTGAATGGAGTGTTGTTTCACTTTCTAAATGCTGTCCTTTCAGAGAAAATCACTTTCTTTTGAAAGTGCCTTAAGCTACTTACAAGCATTCCACAGAAATTCACATGCATTTCTCTGAAAAAGAAGCAGTCTGTTCCAACACTTCAATTCACTGTGCGAAGTGAATGGAGTGTTGCTTCACTTTCTAAATGCTGTCCTTTCAGAGAAAATCACTTTCCTTTGAAAGTGCCTTAAGCTACTTACAAGCATTCACAAGAAACTCACATGCATTTTTCTGAAAGGGAAGCAGTCTGTTCCAACACTTCAATTCACTGTGCGTAGTGAATGGAGTGTTGTTTCACTTTCTAAATGCTGTCCTTTCCGAGAAAATCACTTTCCTTTGAAAGTGCCTTAAGCTACTTACACACATTCACGGGAAACTCAATTGCGGTTCTATGAAAGAGAAGCTGTCTGTTCCAACACTTCAATTCACTGTGCGAAGTGAATGGAGTGTTGCTTCACTTTCTAAATGCTGTCCTTTCAGAGAAAATCACTTTCCTTTGAAAGTGCCTTAAGCTACTTACAAGCATTCACAAGAAACTCACATGCATTTTTCTGAAAGAGAAGCAGTCGGTTCCAACACTTTAATTCACTGTGCGTAGTGAATGGAGTGTTGCTTCACTTTCTAAATGCTGTCCTTTCAGAGAAAATCACTTTCCTTTGAAACTGCCTTAAGCTACTTACAAGCATTCAATAGAAATTCAGATGCGTTTCTCGGAAAGAGAAGCAGTCTGTTCCAACACTTCAATTCACTGTGCGAAGTGAATGGAGTGTTGCTTCACTTTCTAAATGCTGTCCTTTCAGAGAAAATCACTTTCCTTTGAAAGTGCCTTAAGCTACTTACAAACATTCACAAAAAACTCATATCTGTTTCTCTGAAAGAGAAATGGTCTGTTCCAACACTTCAATTCACTGTGCGAAGTGAATGGAGTGCTGTTTCACTTTCTAAATGCTGTCCTTTCAGAGAAAATCACTTTCCTTTGAAAGTGCCTTAAGCTACTTACAAGCATTCCACAGAAATTCACATGCGTTTCTCTGAAAGAGAAGAAGTCTGTTCCAACACTTCAATTCACTGTGCGAAGTGAATGGAGTGTTGTTTCACTTTCTAAATGCTGTCCTTTCAGAGAAAATCACTTTCCTTTGAAAGTGCCTTAAGCTACTTACACACATTCACAGGAAACTCAAATGCGTTTTTATGAAAGAGAAGCTGTCTGTTCCAACACTTCAATTCACTGTGCAAAGTGAATGGAGTGTTGCTTCACTTTCTAAATGCTGTCCTTTCAGAGAAAATCACTTTCCTTTGAAAGTGCCTTAAGGTACTTACAAGCATTCAACAGAAATTCACATGCGTTTCACTGAAAGAGAAGCAGTCTGTTCAAACACTTCAATTCACTGTGCGAAGTGAATGGAGTGTTGCTTCACTTTCTAAATGCTGTCCTTTCAGAGAAAATCACTTTCCTTTGAAAGTGCCTTAAGCTACTTACAAGCATTCACAAGAAACTCACATGCGTTTCTATGAAAGAGAAGCTGTCTGTTCCAACACTTCAATTCACTGTGCAAAGTGAATGGAGTGTTGCTTCACTTTCTAAATGCTGTCCTTTCA
This sequence comes from Myodes glareolus, assembly GCF_982192425.1. NCBI lineage: Eukaryota > Metazoa > Chordata > Mammalia > Rodentia > Cricetidae > Myodes > Myodes glareolus. The sequence goes on from NW_028263216.1 coordinate 50,748, forward strand.
GAGAAAATCACTTTCCTTTGAAAGTGCCTTAAGGTACTTACAAGCATTCAACAGAAATTCACATGCGTTTCACTGAAAGAGAAGCAGTCTGTTCAAACACTTCAATTCACTGTGCGAAGTGAATGGAGTGTTGCTTCACTTTCTAAATGCTGTCCTTTCAGAGAAAATCACTTTCCTTTGAAAGTGCCTTAAGCTACTTACAAGCATTCACAAGAAACTCACATGCATTTTTCTGAAAGAGAAGCAGTCTGTTCCAACACTTCAATTCACTGTGCGTAGTGAATGGAGTGTTGTTTCACTTTCTAAATGCTGTCCTTTCAGAGAAAATCACTTTCCTTTGAAAGTGCCTTAAGCTACTTACACACATTCACGGGAAACTCAATTGCGGTTCTATGAAAGAGAAGCTGTCTGTTCCAACACTTCAATTCACTGTGCGAAGTGAATGGAGTGTTGCTTCACTTTCTAAATGCTGTCCTTTCAGAGAAAATCACTTTCCTTTGAAAATGCCTTAAGCTACTTAAAAGCATTCACAAAAAACTCATATCTGTTTCCTGAAAGAGAAGTGGTCTGTTCCAACACTTCAATTCACTGTGCGAAGTGAATGGAGTGTTGTTTCACTTTCTAAATGCTGTCCTTTCAGAGAAAATCACTTTCCTTTGAAAGTGCCTTAAGCTACTTACAAGCATTCCACAGAAATTCACATGCATTTCTCTGAAAAAGAAGCAGTCTGTTCCAACACTTCAATTCACTGTGCGAAGTGAATGGAGTGTTGCTTCACTTTCTAAATGCTGTCCTTTCAGAGAAAATCACTTTCCTTTGAAAATGCCTTAAGCTACTTAAAAGCATTCACAAAAAACTCCTATCTGTTTCCTGAAAGAGAAGTAGTCTGTTCCAACACTTCAATTCACTGTGCGAAGTGAATGGAGTGTTGTTTCACTTTCTAAATGCTGTCCTTTCAGAGAAAATCACTTTCCTTTGAAAGTGCCTTAAGCTACTTACAAGCATTCCACAGAAATTCACATGCATTTCTCTGAAAAAGAAGCAGTCTGTTCCAACACTTCAATTCACTGTGCGAAGTGAATGGAGTGTTGCTTCACTTTCTAAATGCTGTCCTTTCAGAGAAAATCACTTTCCTTTGAAAGTGCCTTAAGCTACCTACAAGCATTCAAAAGAAACTCACATGCATTTTTCTGAAAGAGAAGCAGTCTGTTCCAACACTTCAATTCACTGTGCGTAGTGAATGGAGTGTTGTTTCACTTTCTAAATGCTGTCCTTTCAGAGAAAATCACTTTCCTTTGAAAGTGCCTTAAGCTACTTACACACATTCACGGGAAACTCAATTGCGTTTCTATGAAAGAGAAGCTGTCTGTTCCAACACTTCAATTCACTGTGCGAAGTGAATGGAGTGTTGCTTCACTTCCTAAATGCTGTCCTTTCACAGAAAATCACTTTCCTTTGAAAGTGCCTTAAGCTACTTACAAGCATTCAACAGAAATTCACATGCGTTTCACTGAAAGAGAAGCAGTCTGTTCCAACACTTCAATTCACTGTGCGAAGTGAATGGAGTGTTGCTTCACTTTCTAAATGCTGTCCTTTCAGAGAAAATCACTTTCCTTTGAAAGTGCCTTAAGCTACTTACAAGCATTCAATAGAAATTCACATGTGTTTCTCTGAAAAAGAAGCAGTCTGTTCCAACACTTCAATTCACTGTGCAAAGTGAATGGAGTGTTGCTTCACTTTCTAAATGCTGTCCTTTCAGAGAAAATCACTTTCCTTTGAAAGTGCCTTAAGCTACTTACAAGCATTCACAAGAAACTCACATGCATTTTTCTGAAAGAGAAGCAGTCGGTTCCAACACTTTAATTCACTGTGCGTAGTGAATGGAGTGTTGCTTCACTTTCTAAATGCTGTCCTTTCAGAGAAAATCACTTTCCTTTGAAAGTGCCTTAAGCTACTAACAAGCATTCAATAGAAATTCAGATGCGTTTCTCTGAAAGAGAAGCAGTCTGTTCCAACACTTCAATTCACTGTGCAAAGTGAATGGAGTGTTGCTTCACTTTCTAAATGCTGTCCTTTCAGAGAAAATCATTTTCCTTTGAAAGTGCCTTAAGCTACTTACAAACATTCACAAAAAACTCATATCTGTTTCTCTGAAAGAGAAATGGTCTGTTCCAACACTTCAATTCACTGTGCGAAGTGAATGGAGTGTTGTTTCACTTTCTAAATGCTGTCCTTTTAGAGAAAATCACTTTCCTTTGAAAGTGCCTTAAGCTACTTACAAGCATTCTACAGAAATTCACATGCGTTTCTCTGAAAGAGAAGAAGTCTGTTCCAACACTTCAATTCACTGTGCGAAGTGAATGGAGTGTTGCTTCACTTTCTAAATGCTGGCCTTTCAGAGAAAATCACTTTCCTTTGAAAGTGCCTTAAGCTACTTACAAGCATTCAATAGAAATTCACATGCGTTTCTCTGAAAGAGAAGCAGTCTGTTCCAACACTTCAATTCACTGTGCGAAGTGAATGGAGTGTTGTTTCACTTTCTAAATGCTGTCCTTTCAGAGAAAATCACTTTCCTTTGAAAGTGCCTTAAGCTACTTACAAGCATTCACAAGAAACTCACATACATTTTTCTGAAAGAGAAGCAGTCTGTTCCAACACTTCAATTCACTGTGCGTAGTGAATGGAGTGTTGCTTCACTTTCGAAATGCTGTCCTTTCAGAGAAAATCACTTTCCTTTGAAAGTGCCTTAAGCTACTTACAAGCATTCAATAGAAATTCACATGCGTTTCTCTGAAAGAGAAGCAGTCTGTTCCAACACTTCAATTCACTGTGTGAAGTGAATGGAGTGTTGCTTCACCTTCTAAATGCTGTCCTTTCAGAGAAAAACACTTTCCTTTGAAAGTGCCTTAAGCTACTTACAAGCATTCCACAGAAATTCACATGCGTTTCTCTGAAAGAGAAGAAGTCTGTTCCAACACTTCAATTCACTGTGCGAAGTGAATGGAGTGTTGTTTCACTTTCTAAATGCTGTCCTTTCAGAGAAAATCACTTTCCTTTGAAAGTGCCTTAAGCTACTTACACACATTCACAGGAAACTCAAATGCGTTTCTATGAAAGAGAAGCTGTCTGTTCCAACACTTCAATTCACTGTGCAAAGTGAATGGAGTGTTGCTTCACTTTCTAAATGCTGTCCTTTCAGAGAAAATCACTTTCCTTTGAAAGTGCCTTAAGGTACTTACAAGCATTCAACAGAAATTCACATGCGTTTCACTGAAAGAGAAGCAGTCTGTTCAAACACTTCAATTCACTGTGCGAAGTGAATGGAGTGTTGCTTCACTTTCTAAATGCTGTCCTTTCAGAGAAAATCACTTTCCTTTGAAAGTGCCTTAAGCTACTTACACATTCACAGGAAACTCAAATGCGTTTCTATGAAAGAGAAGCTGTCTGTTCCAACACTTCAATTCACTGTGCGAAGTGAATGGAGTGTTGCTTCACTTTCTAAATGCTGGCCTTTCAGAGAAAATCACTTTCCTTTGAAAATGCCTTAAGCTACTTAAAAGCATAAACAAAAAACTCATATCTGTTTCCTGAAAGAGAAGTAGTCTGTTCCAACACTTCAATTCACTGTGCGAAATGAATGGAGTGTTGTTTCACTTTCTAAATGCTGTCCTTTCAGAGAAAATCACTTTCCTTTGAAAGTGCCTTAAGCTACTTACAAGCATTCCACAGAAATTCACATGCATTTCTCTGAAAAAGAAGCAGTCTGTTCCAACACTTCAATTCACTGTGCGAAGTGAATGGAGTGTTGCTTCACTTTCTAAATGCTGTCCTTTCAGAGAAAATCACTTTCTTTGAAAGTGCCTTAAGCTACTTACAAGCCTTCACAAGAAACTCACATGCATTTTTCTGAAAGAGAAGAAGTCTGTTCCAACACTTCAATTCACTGTGCGTAGTGAATGGAGTGTTGTTTCACTTTCTAAATGCTGTCCTTTCAGAGAAAATCACTTTCCTTTGAAAGTGCCTTAAGCTATTTACACACATTCACGTGAAACTCAATTGCGGTTCTATGAAAGAGAAGCTGTCTGTTCCAACACTTCAATTCACTGTGCGAAGTGAATGGAGTGTTGCTTCACTTTCTAAATGCTGTCCTTTCACAGAAAATCACTTTCCTTTGAAAGTGCCTTAAGCTACTTACAAGCATTCAACAGAAATTCACATGCGTTTCTCTGAAAGAGAAGCAGTCTGTTCCAACACTTCAATTCACTGTGCGAAGAGAATGGAGTGTTGTTTCACTTTCTAAATGCTGTCCTTTCAGAGAAAATCACTTTCCTTTGAAAGTGCCTTAAGCTACTTACACACATTCACAGGAAACTCAAATGCGTTTCTATGAAAGAGAAGCTGTCTGTTCCAACACTTCAATTCACTGTGCGAAGTGAATGGAGTGTTGCTTCACTTTCTAAATGCTGTCCTTTCAGAGAAAATCACTTTCCTTTGAAAGTGCCTTAAGCTACTTACAAGCATTCAACAGAAATTCACATGCATTTCACTGAAAGAGAAGCAGTCTGTTCCGACACTTCAATTCACTGTGCGAAGTGAATGGAGTGTTGTTTCACTTTCTAAATGCTGTCCTTTCAGAGAAAATCACTTTCCTTTGAAAGTGCCTTAAGCTACTTACACACATTCACAGGAAACTCAAATGCGTTTCTATGAAAGAGAAGCTGTCTGTTCCAACACTTCAAATCACTGTGCGAAGTGAATGGAGTGTTGCTTCACTTTCTAAATGCTGTCCTTTCAGAGAAAATCACTTTCCTTTGAATGTGCCTTAAGCTACTTACAAGCATTCAACAGAAAATCACATGCATTTCACTGAAAGAGAAGCAGTCTGTTCCGACACTTCAATTCACTGTGCGAAGTGAATGGAGTGCTGCTTCACTTTCTAAATGTTGTCCTTTCAGAGAAAATCACTTTCCTTTGAAAGTGCCTTAAGCTACTTACACACATTCACAGGAAACTCAAATGCGTTTCTATGAAAGAGAAGCTGTCTGTTCCAACACTTCAATTCACTGTGCGAAGTGAATGGAGTGTTGCTTCACTTTCTAAATGCTGTCCTTTCAGAGAAAATCACTTTCCTTTGAAAGTGCCTTAAGCTACTTACAAACATTCACAAAAAACTCATATCTGTTTCTCTGAAAGAGAAATGGTCTGTTCCAACACTTCAATTCACTGTGCGAAGTGAATGGAGTGTTGTTTCACTTTCTAAATGCTGTCCTTTCAGAGAAAATCACTTTCCTTTGAAAGTGCCTTAAGCTACTTACAAGCATTCCACAGAAATTCACATGCGTTTCTCTGAAAGAGAAGAAGTCTGTTCCAACACTTCAATTCACTGTGCGAAGTGAATGGAGTGTTGTTTCACTTTCTAAATGCTGTCCTTTCAGAGAAAATCACTTTGCTTTGAAAGTGCCTTAAGCTACTTACACACATTCACTGGAAACTCAAATGCGTTTCTACGAAAGAGAAGCTGTCTGTTCCAACACTTCAATTCACTGTGCGAAGTGAATGGAGTGTTGCTTCACTTTCGAAATGCTGTCCTTTCAGAGAAAATCACTTTCCTTTGAAAGTGCCTTAAGCTACATACAAGCATTCACAAGAAACTCACATGCATTTTTCTGAAAGAGAAGCAGTCTGTTCCAACACTTCAATTCACTGTGCGTAGTGAATGGAGTGTTGCTTCACTTTCGAAATGCTGTCCTTTCAGAGAAAATCACTTTCCTTTGAAAGTGCCTTAAGCTACTTAAAAGCATTCAATAGAAATTCACATGCGTTTCTCTGAAAGAGAAGCAGTCTGTTCCAACACTTCAATTCACTATGTGAAGTGAATGGAGTGTTGCTTCACCTTCTAAATGCTGTCCTTTCAGAGAAAATCACTTTCCTTTGAAAGTGCCTTAAGCTACTTACAAGCATTCACAAAAAACTCATATCTGTTTCTGTGAAAGAGAAGTGGTCTGTTCCAACACTTCAGTTCACTGTGCGAAGTGAATGGAGTGTTGTTTCACTTTCTAAATGCTGTCCTTTCAGAGAAAATCACTTTCCTTTGAAAGTGCCTTAAGCTACTTACAAGCATTCCACAGAAATTCACATGCGTTTCTCTGAAAGAGAAGAAGTCTGTTCCAACACTTCAATTCACTGTGCTAAGTGAATGGTGTGTTGTTTCACTTTCTAAATGCTGTCCTTTCAGAGAAAATCACTTTCCTTTGAAAGTGCCTTAAGCTACTTACACACATTCACAGGAAACTCAAATGCGTTTCTATGAAAGAGAAGCTGTCTGTTCCAACACTTCAATTCACTGTGCAAAGTGAATGGAGTGTTGCTTCACTTTCTAAATGCTGTCCTTTCAGAGAAAATCACTTTCCTTTGAAAGTGCCTTAAGGTACTTACAAGCATTCAACAGAAATTCACATGCGTTTCACTGAAAGAGAAGCAGTCTGTTCCAACACTTCAATTCACTGTGCGAAGTGAATGGAGTGTTGCTTCACTTTCTAAATGCTGTCCTTTCAGAGAAAATCACTTTCCTTTGAAAGTGCCTTAAGCTACTTACACACATTCACAGGAAACTCAAATGCGTTTCTATGAAAGAGAAGCTGTCTGTTCCAACACTTCAATTCACTGTGCGAAGTGAATGGAGTGTTGCTTCACTTTCTAAATGCTGTACTTTCAGAGAAAATCACTTTCCTTTGAAAGTGCCTTAAGCTACTTACAAGCATTCACAAGAAATTCACATGCATTTTTCTGAAAGAGAAGCAGTCTGTTCCAACACTTCAATTCACTGTGCGTAGTGAATGGAGTGTTGTTTCACTTTCTAAATGCTGTCCTTTCAGAGAAAATCACTTTCCTTTGAAATTGCCTTAAGCTACTTACACACATTCACGTGAAACTCAATTGCGGTTCTATGAAAGAGAAGCTGTCTGTTCCAACACTTCAATTCACTGTGCGAAGTGAATGGAGTGTTGCTTCACTTTCTAAATGCTGTCCTTTCACAGAAAATCACTTTCCTTTGAAAGTGCCTTAAGCTACTTACAAGCATTCAACAGAAATTCACATGCGTTTCACTGAAAGAGAAGCAGTCTGTTCCAACACTTCAATTCACTGTGCGAAGAGAATGGAGTGTTGTTTCACTTTCTAAATGCTGTCCTTTCAGAGAAAATCACTTTCCTTTGAAAGTGCCTTAAGCTACTTACACACATTCACAGGAAACTCAAATGCGTTTCTATGAAAGAGAAGCTGTCTGTTCCAACACTTCAAATCACTGTGCGGAGTGAATGGAGTGTTGCTTCACTTTCTAAATGCTGTCCTTTCAGAGAAAATCACTTTCCTTTGAAAGTGCCTTAAGCTACTTACAAGCATTCAACAGAAATTCACATGCATTTCACTGAAAGAGAAGCAGTCTGTTCCGACACTTCAATTCACTGTGCGAAGTGAATGGAGTGTTGTTTCACTTTCTAAATGCTGTCCTTTCAGAGAAAATCACTTTCCTTTGAAAGTGCCTTAAGCTACTTACACACATTCACAGGAAACTCAAATGCGTTTCTATGAAAGAGAAGCTGTCTGTTCCAACACTTCAAATCACTGTGCGAAATGAATGGAGTGTTGCTTCACTTTCTAAATGCTGTCCTTTCAGAGAAAATCACTTTCCTTTGAAAGTGCCTTAAGCTACTTACAAGCATTCAACAGAAATTCACATGCATTTCACTGAAAGAGAAGCAGTCTGTTCCGACACTTCAATTCACTGTGCGAAGTGAATGGAGTGTTGTTTCACTTTCTAAATGCTGTCCTTTCAGAGAAAATCACTTTCCTTTGAAAGTGCCTTAAGCTACTTACACACATTCACAGGAAACTCAAATGCGTTTCTATGAAAGAGAAGCTGTCTGTTCCAACACTTCAAATCACTGTGCGAAGTGAATGGAGTGTTGCTTCACTTTCTAAATGCTGTCCTTTCAGAGAAAATCACTTTCCTTTGAATGTGCCTTAAGCTACTTACAAGCATTCAACAGAAAATCACATGCATTTCACTGAAAGAGAAGCAGTATGTTCCGACACTTCAATTCACTGTGCGAAGTGAATGGAGTGCTGCTTCACTTTCTAAATGTTGTCCTTTCAGAGAAAATCACTTTCCTTTGAAAGTGCCTTAAGCTACTTACACACATTCACAGGAAACTCAAATGCGTTTCTATGAAAGAGAAGCTGTCTGTTCCAACACTTCAATTCACTGTGCGAAGTGAATGGAGTGTTGCTTCACTTTCTAAATGCTGTCCTTTCAGAGAAAATCACTTTCCTTTGAAAGTGCCTTAAGCTACTTACAAACATTCACAAAAAACTCATATCTGTTTCTCTGAAAGAGAAATGGTCTGTTCCAACACTTCAATTCACTGTGCGAAGTGAATGGAGTGTTGTTTCACTTTCTAAATGCTGTCCTTTCAGAGAAAATCACTTTCCTTTGAAAGTGCCTTAAGCTACTTACAAGCATTCCACAGAAATTCACATGCGTTTCTCTGAAAGAGAAGAAGTCTGTTCCAACACTTCAATTCACTGTGCGAAGTGAATGGAGTGTTGTTTCACTTTCTAAATGCTGTCCTTTCAGAGAAAATCACTTTGCTTTGAAAGTGCCTTAAGCTACTTACACACATTCACTGGAAACTCAAATGCGTTTCTACGAAAGAGAAGCTGTCTGTTCCAACACTTCAATTCACTGTGCGAAGTGAATGGAGTGTTGCTTCACTTTCTAAATGCTGTCCTTTCAGAGAAAATCACTTTCCTTTGAAAGTGCCTTAAGCTACATACAAGCATTCACAAGAAACTCACATGCATTTTTCTGAAAGAGAAGAAGTCTGTTCCAACACTTCAATTCACTGTGCGTAGTGAATGGAGTGTTGCTTCACTTTCGAAATGCTGTCCTTTCAGAGAAAATCACTTTCCTTTGAAAGTGCCTTAAGCTACTTAAAAGCATTCAATAGAAATTCACATGCGTTTCTCTGAAAGAGAAGCAGTCTGTTCCAACACTTCAATTCACTATGTGAAGTGAATGGAGTGTTGCTTCACCTTCTAAATGCTGTCCTTTCAGAGAAAATCACTTTCCTTTGAAAGTGCCTTAAGCTACTTACAAGCATTCACAAAAAACTCATATCTGTTTCTGTGAAAGAGAAGCAGTCTGTTCCGACACTTCAATTCACTGTGCGAAGTGAATGGAGTGTTGTTTCACTTTCTAAATGCTGTCCTTTCAGAGAAAATCACTTTCCTTTGAAAGTTCCTTAAGCTACATACACACATTCACAGGAAACTCAAATGCGTTTCTATGAAAGAGAAGCTGTCTGTTCCAACACTTCAAATCACTGTGCGAAGTGAATGGAGTGTTGCTTCACTTTCTAAATGCTGTCCTTTCAGAGAAAATCACTTTCCTTTGAATGTGCCTTAAGCTACTTACAAGCATTCAACAGAAAATCACATGCATTTCACTGAAAGAGAAGCAGTCTGTTCCGACACTTCAATTCACTGTGCGAAGTGAATGGAGTGCTGCTTCACTTTCTAAATGTTGTCCTTTCAGAGAAAATCACTTTCCTTTGAAAGTGCCTTAAGCTACTTACACACATTCACAGGAAACTCAAATGCGTTTCTATGAAAGACAAGCTGTCTGTTCCAACACTTCAATTCACTGTGCGAAGTGAATGGAGTGTTGCTTCACTTTCTAAATGCTGTCCTTTCAGAGAAAATCACTTTCCTTTGAAAGTGCCTTAAGCTACTTACAAACATTCACAAAAAACTCATATCTGTTTCTCTGAAAGAGAAATGGTCTGTTCCAACACTTCAATTCACTGTGCGAAGTGAATGGAGTGTTGTTTCACTTTCTAAATGCTGTCCTTTCAGAGAAAATCACTTTCCTTTGAAAGTGCCTTAAGCTACTTACAAGCATTCCACAGAAATTCACATGCGTTTCTCTGAAAGAGAAGAAGTCTGTTCCAACACTTCAATTCACTGTGCGAAGTGAATGGAGTGTTGTTTCACTTTCTAAATGCTGTCCTTTCAGAGAAAATCACTTTGCTTTGAAAGTGCCTTAAGCTACTTACACACATTCACTGGAAACTCAAATGCGTTTCTACGAAAGAGAAGCTGTCTGTTCCAACACTTCAATTCACTGTGCGAAGTGAATGGAGTGTTGCTTCACTTTCTAAATGCTGTCCTTTCAGAGAAAATCACTTTCCTTTGAAAGTGCCTTAAGCTACATACAAGCATTCACAAGAAACTCACATGCATTTTTCTGAAAGAGAAGCAGTCTGTTCCAACACTTCAATTCACTGTGCGTAGTGAATGGAGTGTTGCGTCACTTTCGAAATGCTGTCCTTTCAGAGAAAATCACTTTCCTTTGAAAGTGCCTTAAGCTACTTAAAAGCATTCAATAGAAATTCACATGCGTTTCTCTGAAAGAGAAGCAGTCTGTTCCAACACTTCAATTCACTATGTGAAGTGAATGGAGTGTTGCTTCACCTTCTAAATGCTGTCCTTTCAGAGAAAATCACTTTCCTTTGAAAGTGCCTTAAGCTACTTACACACATTCACAGGAAACTCAAATGCGTTTCTATGAAAGAGAAGCTGTCTGTTCCAACACTTCAAATCACTGTGCGAAGTGAATGGAGTGTTGCTTCACTTTCTAAATGCTGTCCTTTCAGAGAAAATCACTTTCCTTTGAATGTGCCTTAAGCTACTTACAAGCATTCAACAGAAAATCACATGCATTTCACTGAAAGAGAAGCAGTCTGTTCCGACACTTCAATTCACTGTGCGAAGTGAATGGAGTGCTGCTTCAATTTCTAAATGTTGTCCTTTCAGAGAAAATCACTTTCCTTTGAAAGTGCCTTAAGCTACTTACACACATTCACAGGAAACTCAAATGCGTTTCTATGAAAGAGAAGCTGTCTGTTCCAACACTTCAATTCACTGTGCGAAGTGAATGGAGTGTTGCTTCACTTTCTAAATGCTGTCCTTTCAGAGAAAATCACTTTCCTTTGAAAGTGCCTTAAGCTACTTACAAACATTCACAAAAAACTCATATCTGTTTCTCTGAAAGAGAAATGGTCTGTTCCAACACTTCAATTCACTGTGCGAAGTGAATGGAGTGTTGTTTCACTTTCTAAATGCTGTCCTTTCAGAGAAAATCACTTTCCTTTGAAAGTGCCTTAAGCTACTTACAAGCATTCCACAGAAATTCACATGCGTTTCTCTGAAAGAGAAGAAGTCTGTTCCAACACTTCAATTCACTGTGCGAAGTGAATGGAGTGTTGTTTCACTTTCTAAATGCTGTCCTTTCAGAGAAAATCACTTTGCTTTGAAAGTGCCTTAAGCTACTTACACACATTCACTGGAAACTCAAATGCGTTTCTACGAAAGAGAAGCTGTCTGTTCCAACACTTCAATTCACTGTGCGAAGTGAATGGAGTGTTGCTTCACTTTCTAAATGCTGTCCTTTCAGAGAAAATCACTTTCCTTTGAAAGTGCCTTAAGCTACTTACAAGCATTCACAAGAAACTCACATGCATTTTTCTGAAAGAGAAGCAGTCTGTTCCAACACTTCAATTCACTGTGCTAAGTGAATGGTGTGTTGTTTCACTTTCTAAATGCTGTCCTTTCAGAGAAAATCACTTTCCTTTGAAAGTGCCTTAAGCTACTTACACACATTCACAGGAAACTCAAATGCGTTTCTATGAAAGAGAAGCTGTCTGTTCCAACACTTCAAATCACTGTGCGAAGTGAATGGAGTGTTGCTTCACTTTCTAAATGCTGTCCTTTCAGAGAAAATCACTTTCCTTTGAAAGTGCCTTAAGCTACTTACAAGCATTCAACAGAAATTCACATGCATTTCACTGAAAGAGAAGCAGTCTGTTCCGACACTTCAATTCACTGTGCGAAGTGAATGGAGTGTTGTTTCACTTTCTAAATGCTGTCCTTTCAGAGAAAATCACTTTCCTTTGAAAGTGCCTTAAGCTACTTACACACATTCACAGGAAACTCAAATGCGTTTCTATGAAAGAGAAGCTGTCTGTTCCAACACTTCAAATCACTGTGCGAAGTGAATGGAGTGTTGCTTCACTTTCTAAATGCTGTCCTTTCAGAGAAAATCACTTTCCTTTGAATGTGCCTTAAGCTACTTACAAGCATTCAACAGAAAATCACATGCATTTCACTGAAAGAGAAGCAGTCTGTTCCGACACTTCAATTCACTGTGCGAAGTGAATGGAGTGCTGCTTCAATTTCTAAATGTTGTCCTTTCAGAGAAAATCACTTTCCTTTGAAAGTGCCTTAAGCTACTTACACACATTCACAGGAAACTCAAATGCGTTTCTATGAAAGAGAAGCTGTCTGTTCCAACACTTCAATTCACTGTGCGAAGTGAATGGAGTGTTGCTTCACTTTCTAAATGCTGTCCTTTCAGAGAAAATCACTTTCCTTTGAAAGTGCCTTAAGCTACTTACAAACATTCACAAAAAACTCATATCTGTTTCTCTGAAAGAGAAATGGTCTGTTCCAACACTTCAATTCACTGTGCGAAGTGAATGGAGTGTTGTTTCACTTTCTAAATGCTGTCCTTTCAGAGAAAATCACTTTCCTTTGAAAGTGCCTTAAGCTACTTACAAGCATTCCACAGAAATTCACATGCGTTTCTCTGAAAGAGAAGAAGTCTGTTCCAACACTTCAATTCACTGTGCGAAGTGAATGGAGTGTTGTTTCACTTTCTAAATGCTGTCCTTTCAGAGAAAATCACTTTGCTTTGAAAGTGCCTTAAGCTACTTACACACATTCACTGGAAACTCAAATGCGTTTCTACGAAAGAGAAGCTGTCTGTTCCAACACTTCAATTCACTGTGCGAAGTGAATGGAGTGTTGCTTCACTTTCTAAATGCTGTCCTTTCAGAGAAAATCACTTTCCTTTGAAAGTGCCTTAAGCTACTTACAAGCATTCACAAGAAACTCACATGCATTTTTCTGAAAGAGAAGCAGTCTGTTCCAACACTTCAATTCACTGTGCTAAGTGAATGGTGTGTTGTTTCACTTTCTAAATGCTGTCCTTTCAGAGAAAATCACTTTCCTTTGAAAGTGCCTTAAGCTACTTACACACATTCACAGGAAACTCAAATGCGTTTCTATGAAAGAGAAGCTGTCTGTTCCAACACTTCAAATCACTGTGCGAAGTGAATGGAGTGTTGCTTCACTTTCTAAATGCTGTCCTTTCAGAGAAAATCACTTTCCTTTGAAAGTGCCTTAAGCTACTTACAAGCATTCAACAGAAATTCACATGCATTTCACTGAAAGAGAAGCAGTCTGTTCCGACACTTCAATTCACTGTGCGAAGTGAATGGAGTGTTGTTTCACTTTCTAAATGCTGTCCTTTCAGAGAAAATCACTTTCCTTTGAAAGTGCCTTAAGCTACTTACACACATTCACAGGAAACTCAAATGCGTTTCTATGAAAGAGAAGCTGTCTGTTCCAACACTTCAAATCACTGTGCGAAGTGAATGGAGTGTTGCTTCACTTTCTAAATGCTGTCCTTTCAGAGAAAATCACTTTCCTTTGAATGTGCCTTAAGCTACTTACAAGCATTCAACAGAAAATCACATGCATTTCACTGAAAGAGAAGCAGTCTGTTCCGACACTTCAATTCACTGTGCGAAGTGAATGGAGTGCTGCTTCAATTTCTAAATGTTGTCCTTTCAGAGAAAATCACTTTCCTTTGAAAGTGCCTTAAGCTACTTACACACATTCACAGGAAACTCAAATGCGTTTCTATGAAAGAGAAGCTGTCTGTTCCAACACTTCAATTCACTGTGCGAAGTGAATGGAGTGTTGCTTCACTTTCTAAATGCTGTCCTTTCAGAGAAAATCACTTTCCTTTGAAAGTGCCTTAAGCTACTTACAAACATTCACAAAAAACTCATATCTGTTTCTCTGAAAGAGAAATGGTCTGTTCCAACACTTCAATTCACTGTGCGAAGTGAATGGAGTGTTGTTTCACTTTCTAAATGCTGTCCTTTCAGAGAAAATCACTTTCCTTTGAAAGTGCCTTAAGCTACTTACAAGCATTCCACAGAAATTCACATGCGTTTCTCTGAAAGAGAAGAAGTCTGTTCCAACACTTCAATTCACTGTGCGAAGTGAATGGAGTGTTGTTTCACTTTCTAAATGCTGTCCTTTCAGAGAAAATCACTTTGCTTTGAAAGTGCCTTAAGCTACTTACACACATTCACTGGAAACTCAAATGCGTTTCTACGAAAGAGAAGCTGTCTGTTCCAACACTTCAATTCACTGTGCGAAGTGAATGGAGTGTTGCTTCACTTTCTAAATGCTGTCCTTTCAGAGAAAATCACTTTCCTTTGAAAGTGCCTTAAGCTACTTACAAGCATTCACAAGAAACTCACATGCATTTTTCTGAAAGAGAAGCAGTCTGTTCCAACACTTCAATTCACTGTGCGTAGTGAATGGAGTGTTGCTTCACTTTCGAAATGCTGTCCTTTCAGAGAAAATCACTTTCCTTTGAAAGTGCCTTAAGCTACTTAAAAGCATTCAATAGAAATTCACATGCGTTTCTCTGAAAGAGAAGCAGTCTGTTCCAACACTTCAATTCACTATGTGAAGTGAATGGAGTGTTGCTTCACCTTCTAAATGCTGTCGTTTCAGAGAAAATCACTTTCCTTTGAAAGTGCCTTAAGCTACTTACAAGCATTCACAAAAAACTCATATCTGTTTCTGTGAAAGAGAAGTGGTCTGTTCCAACACTTCAGTTCACTGTGCGAAGTGAATGGAGTGTTGTTTCACTTTCTAAATGCTGTCCTTTCAGAGAAAATCACTTTCCTTTGAAAGTGCCTTAAGCAATTTACAAGCATTCCACAGAAATTCACATGCGTTTCTCTGAAAGAGAAGAAGTCTGTTCCAACACTTCAATTCACTGTGCTAAGTGAATGGTGTGTTGTTTCACTTTCTAAATGCTGTCCTTTCAGAGAAAATCACTTTCCTTTGAAAGTGCCTTAAGCTACTTACACACATTCACAGGAAACTCAAATGCGTTTCTATGAAAGAGAAGCTGTCTGTTCCAACACTTCAATTCACTGTGCAAAGTGAATGGAGTGTTGCTTCACTTTCTAAATGCTGTCCTTTCAGAGAAAATCACTTTCCTTTGAAAGTGCCTTAAGGTACTTACAAGCATTCAACAGAAATTCACATGCGTTTCACTGAAAGAGAAGCAGTCTGTTCCAACACTTCAATTCACTGTGCGAAGTGAATGGAGTGTTGCTTCACTTTCTAAATGCTGTCCTTTCAGAGAAAATCACTTTCCTTTGAAAGTGCCTTAAGCTACTTACACACATTCACAGGAAACTCAAATGCGTTTCTATGAAAGAGAAGCTGTCTGTTCAAACACTTCAATTCACTGTGCGAAGTGAATGGAGTGTTGCTTCACTTTCTAAATGCTGTACTTTCAGAGAAAATCACTTTCCTTTGAAAGTGCCTTAAGCTACTTACAAGCATTCACAAGAAATTCACATGCATTTTTCTGAAAGAGAAGCAGTCTGTTCCAACACTTCAATTCACTGTGCGTAGTGAATGGAGTGTTGTTTCACTTTCTAAATGCTGTCCTTTCAGAGAAAATCACTTTCCTTTGAAATTGCCTTAAGCTACTTACACACATTCACGTGAAACTCAATTGCGGTTCTATGAAAGAGAAGCTGTCTGTTCCAACACTTCAATTCACTGTGCGAAGTGAATGGAGTGTTGCTTCACTTTCTAAATGCTGTCCTTTCACAGAAAATCACTTTCCTTTGAAAGTGCCTTAAGCTACTTACAAGCATTCAACAGAAATTCACATGCGTTTCACTGAAAGAGAAGCAGTCTGTTCCAACACTTCAATTCACTGTGCGAAGAGAATGGAGTGTTGTTTCACTTTCTAAATGCTGTCCTTTCAGAGAAAATCACTTTCCTTTGAAAGTGCCTTAAGCTACTTACACACATTCACAGGAAACTCAAATGCGTTTCTATGAAAGAGAAGCTGTCTGTTCCAACACTTCAAATCACTGTGCGAAGTGAATGGAGTGTTGCTTCACTTTCTAAATGCTGTCCTTTCAGAGAAAATCACTTTCCTTTGAAAGTGCCTTAAGCTACTTACAAGCATTCAACAGAAATTCACATGCATTTCACTGAAAGAGAAGCAGTCTGTTCCGACACTTCAATTCACTGTGCGAAGTGAATGGAGTGTTGTTTCACTTTCTAAATGCTGTCCTTTCAGAGAAAATCACTTTCCTTTGAAAGTGCCTTAAGCTACTTACACACATTCACAGGAAACTCAAATGCGTTTCTATGAAAGAGAAGCTGTCTGTTCCAACACTTCAAATCACTGTGCGAAGTGAATGGAGTGTTGCTTCACTTTCTAAATGCTGTCCTTTCAGAGAAAATCACTTTCCTTTGAATGTGCCTTAAGCTACTTACAAGCATTCAACAGAAAATCACATGCATTTCACTGAAAGAGAAGCAGTCTGTTCCGACACTTCAATTCACTGTGCGAAGTGAATGGAGTGCTGCTTCAATTTCTAAATGTTGTCCTTTCAGAGAAAATCACTTTCCTTTGAAAGTGCCTTAAGCTATTTACACACATTCACAGGAAACTCAAATGCGTTTCTATGAAAGAAAGCTGTCTGTTCCAACACTTCAATTCACTGTGCGAAGTGAATGGAGTGTTGCTTCACTTTCTAAATGCTGTCCTTTCAGAGAAAATCACTTTCCTTTGAAAGTGCCTTAAGCTACTTACAAACATTCACAAAAAACTCATATCTGTTTCTCTGAAAGAGAAATGGTCTGTTCCAACACTTCAATTCACTGTGCGAAGTGAATGGAGTGTTGTTTCACTTTCTAAATGCTGTCCTTTCAGAGAAAATCACTTTCCTTTGAAAGTGCCTTAAGCTACTTACAAGCATTCCACAGAAATTCACATGCGTTTCTCTGAAAGAGAAGAAGTCTGTTCCAACACTTCAATTCACTGTGCGAAGTGAATGGAGTGTTGTTTCACTTTCTAAATGCTGTCCTTTCAGAGAAAATCACTTTGCTTTGAAAGTGCCTAAAGCTACTTATACACATTCACTGGAAACTCAAATGTGTTTCTACGAAAGAGAAGCTGTCTGTTCCAACACTTCAATTCACTGTGCGAAGTGAATGGAGTGTTGCTTCACTTTCTAAATGCTGTCCTTTCAGAGAAAATCACTTTCCTTTGAAAGTGCCTTAAGCTACATGCAAGCATTCACAAGAAACTCACATGCATTTTTCTGAAAGAGAAGCAGTCTGTTCCAACACTTCAATTCACTGTGCGTAGTGAATGGAGTGTTGCTTCACTTTCGAAATGCTGTCCTTTCAGAGAAAATCACTTTCCTTTGAAAGTGCCTTAAGCTACTTAAAAGCATTCAATAGAAATTCACATGCGTTTCTCTGAAAGAGAAGCAGTCTGTTCCAACACTTCAATTCACTATGTGAAGTGAATGGAGTGTTGCTTCACCTTCTAAATGCTGTCCTTTCAGAGAAAATCACTTTCCTTTGAAAGTGCCTTAAGCTACTTACAAGCATTCACAAAAAACTCATATCTGTTTCTGTGAAAGAGAAGTGGTCTGTTCCAACACTTCAGTTCACTGTGCGAAGTGAATGGAGTGTTGTTTCACTTTCTAAATGCTGTCCTTTCAGAGAAAATCACTTTCCTTTGAAAGTGCCTTAAGCTACTTACAAGCATTCCACAGAAATTCACATGCGTTTCTCTGAAAGAGAAGAAGTCTGTTCCAACACTTCAATTCACTGTGCTAAGTGAATGGTGTGTTGTTTCACTTTCTAAATGCTGTCCTTTCAGAGAAAATCACTTTCCTTTGAAAGTGCCTTAAGCTACTTACACACATTCACAGGAAACTCAAATGCGTTTCTATGAAAGAGAAGCTGTCTGTTCCAACACTTCAATTCACTGTGCAAAGTGAATGGAGTGTTGCTTCACTTTCTAAATGCTGTCCTTTCAGAGAAAATCACTTTCCTTTGAAAGTGCCTTAAGGTACTTACAAGCATTCAACAGAAATTCACATGCGTTTCACTGAAAGAGAAGCAGTCTGTTCCAACACTTCAATTCACTGTGCGAAGTGAATGGAGTGTTGCTTCACTTTCTAAATGCTGTCCTTTCAGAGAAAATCACTTTCCTTTGAAAGTGCCTTAAGCTACTTACACACATTCACAGGAAACTCAAATGCGTTTCTATGAAAGAGAAGCTGTCTGTTCAAACACTTCAATTCACTGTGCGAAGTGAATGGAGTGTTGCTTCACTTTCTAAATGCTGTACTTTCAGAGAAAATCACTTTCCTTTGAAAGTGCCTTAAGCTACTTACAAGCATTCACAAGAAATTCACATGCATTTTTCTGAAAGAGAAGCAGTCTGTTCCAACACTTCAATTCACTGTGCGTAGTGAATGGAGTGTTGCTTCACTTTCTAAATGCTGTCCTTTCAGAGAAAATCACTTTCCTTTGAAAGTGCCTTAAGCTACTTACAAGCATTCAACAGAAATTCACATGCATTTCACTGAAAGAGAAGCAGTCTGTTCCGACACTTCAATTCACTGTGCGAAGTGAATGGAGTGTTGTTTCACTTTCTAAATGCTGTCCTTTCAGAGAAAATCACTTTCCTTTGAAAGTGCCTTAAGCTACTTACACACATTCACAGGAAACTCAAATGCGTTTCTATGAAAGAGAAGCTGTCTGTTCCAACACTTCAAATCACTGTGTGAAGTGAATGGAGTGTTGCTTCACTTTCTAAATGCTGTCCTTTCAGAGAAAATCACTTTCCTTTGAATGTGCCTTAAGCTACTTACAAGCATTCAACAGAAAATCACATGCATTTCACTGAAAGAGAAGCAGTCTGTTCCGACACTTCAATTCACTGTGCGAAGTGAATGGAGTGCTGCTTCAATTTCTAAATGTTGTCCTTTCAGAGAAAATCACTTTCCTTTGAAAGTGCCTTAATCTATTTACACACATTCACAGGAAACTCAAATGCGTTTCTATGAAAGAAAGCTGTCTGTTCCAACACTTCAATTCACTGTGCGAAGTGAATGGAGTGTTGCTTCACTTTCTAAATGCTGTCCTTTCAGAGAAAATCACTTTCCTTTGAAAGTGCCTTAAGCTACTTACAAACATTCACAAAAAACTCATATCTGTTTCTCTGAAAGAGAAATGGTCTGTTCCAACACTTCAATTCACTGTGCGAAGTGAATGGAGTGTTGTTTCACTTTCTAAATGCTGTCCTTTCAGAGAAAATCACTTTCCTTTGATAGTGCCTTAAGCTACTTACAAGCATTCCACAGAAATTCACATGCGTTTCTCTGAAAGAGAAGAAGTCTGTTCCAACACTTCAATTCACTGTGCGAAGTGAATGGAGTGTTGTTTCACTTTCTAAATGCTGTCCTTTCAGAGAAAATCACTTTGCTTTGAAAGTGCCTAAAGCTACTTACACACATTCACTGGAAACTCAAATGCGTTTCTACGAAAGAGAAGCTGTCTGTTCCAACACTTCAATTCACTGTGCGAAGTGAATGGAGTGTTGCTTCACTTTCTAAATGCTGTCCTTTCAGAGAAAATCACTTTCCTTTGAAAGTGCCTTAAGCTACATGCAAGCATTCACAAGAAATTCACATGCATTTTTCTGAAAGAGAAGCAGTCTGTTCCAACACTTCAATTCACTGTGCGTAGTGAATGGAGTGTTGCTTCACTTTCGAAATGCTGTTCTTTCAGAGAAAATCACTTTCCTTTGAAAGTGCCTTAAGCTACTTAGAAGCATTCAATAGAAATTCACATGCGTTTCTCTGAAAGAGAAGCAGTCTGTTCCAACACTTCAATTCACTGTGTGAAGTGAATGGAGTGTTGCTTCACCTTCTAAATGCTGTCCTTTCAGAGAAAATCACTTTCCTTTGAAAGTGCCTTAAGCTACTTACAAGCATTCACAAAAAACTCATATCTGTTTCTGTGAAAGAGAAGTGGTCTGTTCCAACACTTCAGTTCACTGTGCGAAGTGAATGGAGTGTTGTTTCACTTTCTAAATGCTGTCCTTTCAGAGAAAATCACTTTCCTTTGAAAGTGCCTTAAGCTACTTACAAGCATTCCACAGAAATTCACATGCGTTTCTCTGAAAGAGAAGAAGTCTGTTCCAACACTTCAATTCACTGTGCGAAGTGAATGGTGTGTTGTTTCACTTTCTAAATGCTGTCCTTTCAGAGAAAATCACTTTCCTTTGAAAGTGCCTTAAGCTACTTACACACATTCACAGGAAACTCAAATGCGTTTCTATGAAAGAGAAGCTGTCTGTTCCAACACTTCAATTCACTGTGCAAAGTGAATGGAGTGTTGCTTCACTTTCTAAATGCTGTCCTTTCAGAGAAAATCACTTTCCTTTGAAAGTGCCTTAAGGTACTTACAAGCATTCAACAGAAATTCACATGCGTTTCACTGAAAGAGAAGCAGTCTGTTCAAACACTTCAATTCACTGTGCGAAGTGAATGGTGTGTTGCTTCACTTTCTAAATGCTGTCCTTTCAGAGAAAATCACTTTCTTTGAAAGTGCCTTAAGGTACTTACAAGCATTCAACAGAAATTCACATGCGTTTCACTGAAAGAGAAGCAGTCTGTTTAAACACTTCAATTCACTGTGCGAAGTGAATGGAGTGTTGCTTCACTTTCTAAATGCTGTCCTTTCAGAGAAAATCACTTTCCTTTGAAAGTGCCTTAAGCTACTTACACACTTTCACAGGAAACTCAAATGCGTTTCTATGAAAGAGAAGCTGTCTGTTCCAACACTTCAATTCACTGTGCGAAGTGAATGGAGTGTTGCTTCACTTTCTAAATGCTGTCCTTTCAGAGAAAATCACTTTGCTTTGGAAATGCCTTAAGCTACTTAAAAGCATTCACAAAAAACTCATATCTGTTTCCTGAAAGGGAAGTAGTCTGTTCCAACACTTCAATTCACCATGCGAAGTGAATGGAGTGTTGTTTCACTTTCTAAATGCTGTCCTTTCAGAGAAAATCACTTTCCTTTGAAAGTGCCTTAAGCTACTTACAAGCATTCCACAGATATTCACATGCATTTCTCTGAAAAAGAAGCAGTCTGTTCCAACACTTCAATTCACTGTGCGAAGTGAATGGAGTGTTGCTTCACTTTCTAAATGCTCTCCTTTCAGAGAAAATCACTTTCCTTTGAAAGTGCCTTAAGCTACTTACAAGCATTCACAAGAAACTCACATGCATTTTTCTGAAAGAGAAGCAGTCTGTTCCAACACTTCAATTCACTGTGCGTAGTGAATGGAGTGTTGTTTCACTTTCTAAATGCTGTCCTTTCAGAGAAAATCACTTTCCTTTGAAAGTGCCTTAAGCTACTTACACACATTCACGGGAAACTCAATTTCGGTTCTATGAAAGAGAAGCTGTCTGTTCTAACACTTCAAATCACTGTGCGAAGTGAATGGAGTGTTGCTTCACTTTCTAAATGCTGTCCTTTCAGAGAAAATCACTTTCCTTTGAAAGTGCCTTAAGCTACTTACAAGCACTCAACAGAAATTCACATGCATTTCACTGAAAGAGAAGCAGTCTGTTCCGACACTTCAATTCACTGTGCGAAGTGAATGGAGTGTTGTTTCACTTTCTAAATGCTGTCCTTTCAGAGAAAATCACTTTCCTTTGAAAGTGCCTTAAACTACTTACAAGCATTCACAAGAAACTCACGTGCATTTTTCTGAAAGAGAAGCAGTCTGTTCCAACACTTCAATTCACTGTGCGTAGTGAATGGAGTGTTGTTTCACTTTCTAAATGCTGTCCTTTCAGAGAAAATCACTTTCCTTTGAAAGTGCCTTAAGCTACTTACACACATTCACTGGAAACTCAAATGCGTTACTACGAAAGAGAAGCTGTCTGTTCCAACACTTCAATTCACTCTGCGAAGTGAATGGAGTGTTGCTTCACTTTCTAAATGCTGTCCTTTCAGAGAAAATCACTTTCTTTGAAAGTGCCTTAAGCTACTTACAAGCATTCACAAGAAACTCACATACATTTTTCTGAAAGAGAAGCAGTCTGTTCCAACACTTCAATTCACTGTGCGTAGTGAATGGAGTGTTGCTTCACTTTCGAAATGCTGTCCTTTCAGAGAAAATCACTTTCTTTTGAAAGTGCCTTAAGCTACTTACAAGCATTCAATAGAAATTCACATGCGTTTCTCTGAAAGAGAAGCAGTCTGTTCCAACACTTCACTGTGTGAAGTGAATGGAGTGTTGCTTCACCTTCTAAATGCTGTCCTTTCAGAGAAAATCACTTTCCTTGAAAGTGCCTTAAGCTACTTACAAGCATTCCACAGAAATTCACATGCGTTTCTCTGAAAGAGAAGAAGTCTGTTCCAACACTTCAATTCACTGTGCGAAGTGAATGGAGTGTTGTTTCACTTTCTAAATGCTGTCCTTTCAGAGAAAATCACTTTCCTTTGAAAGTGCCTTAAGCTACTTACACACATTCACAGGAAACACAAATGCGTTTCTATGAAAGAGAAGCTGTCTGTTCCAACACTTCAATTCACTGTGCAAAGTGAATGGAGTGTTGCTTCACTTTCTAAATGCTGTCCTTTCAGAGAAAATCACTTTCCTTTGAAAGTGCCTTAAGGTACTTACAAGCATTCAACAGAAATTCACATGCGTTTCACTGAAAGAGAAGCAGTCTGTTCAAACACTTCAATTCACTGTGCGAAGTGAATGGAGTGTTGCTTCACTTTCTAAATGCTGTCCTTTCAGAGAAAATCACTTTCCTTTGAAAGTGCCTTAAGCTACTTACACATTCACAGGAAACTCAAATGCGTTTCTATGAAAGAGAAGCTGTCTGTTCCAACACTTCAATTCACTGTGCGAAGTGAATGGAGTGTTGCTTCACTTTCTAAATGCTGGCCTTTCAGAGAAAATCACTTTCCTTTGAAAATGCCTTAAGCTACTTAAAAGCATAAACAAAAAACTCATATCTGTTTCCTGAAAGAGAAGTAGTCTGTTCCAACACTTCAATTCACTGTGCCAAATGAATGGAGTGTTGTTTCACTTTCTAAATGCTGTCCTTTCAGAGAAAATCACTTTCCTTTGAAAGTGCCTTAAGCTACTTACAAGCATTCCACAGAAATTCACATGCATTTCTCTGAAAAAGAAGCAGTCTGTTCCAACACTTCAATTCACTGTGCGAAGTGAATGGAGTGTTGCTTCACTTTCTAAATGCTGTCCTTTCAGAGAAAATCACTTTCTTTGAAAGTGCCTTAAGCTACTTACAAGCATTCACAAGAAACTCACATGCATTTTTCTGAAAGAGAAGAAGTCTGTTCCAACACTTCAATTCACTGTGCGTAGTGAATGGAGTGTTGTTTCACTTTCTAAATGCTGTCCTTTCAGAGAAAATCACTTTCCTTTGAAAGTGCCTTAAGCTACTTACACACATTCACGTGAAACTCAATTGCGGTTCTATGAAAGAGAAGCTGTCTGTTCCAACACTTCAATTCACTGTGCGAAGTGAATGGAGTGTTGCTTCACTTTCTAAATGCTGTCCTTTCACAGAAAATCACTTTCCTTTGAAAGTGCCTTAAGCTACTTACAAGCATTCAACAGAAATTCACATGCGTTTCTCTGAAAGAGAAGCAGTCTGTTCCAACACTTCAATTCACTGTGCGAAGAGAATGGAGTGTTGTTTCACTTTCTAAATGCTGTCCTTTCAGAGAAAATCACTTTCCTTTGAAAGTGCCTTAAGCTACTTACACACATTCACAGGAAACTCAAATGCGTTTCTATGAAAGAGAAGCTGTCTGTTCCAACACTTCAATTCACTGTGCGAAGTGAATGGAGTGTTGCTTCACTTTCTAAATGCTGTCCTTTCAGAGAAAATCACTTTCCTTTGAATGTGCCTTAAGCTACTTACAAGCATTCAACAGAAAATCACATGCATTTCACTGAAAGAGAAGTAGTCTGTTCCGACACTTCAATTCACTGTGCGAAGTGAATGGAGTGCTGCTTCACTTTCTAAATGTTGTCCTTTCAGAGAAAATCACTTTCCTTTGAAAGTGCCTTAAGCTACTTACACACATTCACAGGAAACTCAAATGCGTTTCTATGAAAGAGAAGCTGTCTGTTCCAACACTTCAATTCACTGTGCGAAGTGAATGGAGTGTTGCTTCACTTTCTAAATGCTGTCCTTTCAGAGAAAATCACTTTCCTTTGAAAGTGCCTTAAGCTACTTACAAACATTCACAAAAAACTCATATCTGTTTCTCTGAAAGAGAAATGGTCTGTTCCAACAATTCAATTCACTGTGCGAAGTGAATGGAGTGTTGTTTCACTTTCTAAATGCTGTCCTTTCAGAGAAAATCACTTTCCTTTGAAAGTGCCTTAAGCTACTTACAAGCATTCCACAGAAATTCACATGCGTTTCTCTGAAAGAGAAGAAGTCTGTTCCAACACTTCAATTCACTGTGCGAAGTGAATGGAGTGTTGTTTCACTTTCTAAATGCTGTCCTTTCAGAGAAAATCACTTTGCTTTGAAAGTGCCTTAAGCTACTTACACACATTCACTGGAAACTCAAATGCGTTTCTACGAAAGAGAAGCTGTCTGTTCCAACACTTCAATTCACTGTGCGAAGTGAATGGAGTGTTGCTTCACTTTCTAAATGCTGTCCTTTCAGAGAAAATCACTTTCCTTTGAAAGTGCCTTAAGCTACATACAAGCATTCACAAGAAACTCACATGCATTTTTCTGAAAGAGAAGCAGTCTGTTCCAACACTTCAATTCACTGTGCGTAGTGAATGGAGTGTTGCTTCACTTTCGAAATGCTGTCCTTTCAGAGAAAATCACTTTCCTTTGAAAGTGCCTTAAGCTACTTAAAAGCATTCAATAGAAATTCACATGCGTTTCTCTGAAAGAGAAGCAGTCTGTTCCAACACTTCAATTCACTATGTGAAGTGAATGGAGTGTTGCTTCACCTTCTAAATGCTGTCCTTTCAGAGAAAATCACTTTCCTTTGAAAGTGCCTTAAGCTACTTACAAGCATTCACAAAAAACTCATATCTGTTTCTGTGAAAGAGAAGTGGTCTGTTCCAACACTTCAGTTCACTGTGCGAAGTGAATGGAGTGTTGTTTCACTTTCTAAATGCTGTCCTTTCAGAGAAAATCACTTTCCTTTGAAAGTGCCTTAAGCTACTTACAAGCATTCCACAGAAATTCACATGCGTTTCTCTGAAAGAGAAGAAGTCTGTTCCAACACTTCAATTCACTGTGCTAAGTGAATGGTGTGTTGTTTCACTTTCTAAATGCTGTCCTTTCAGAGAAAATCACTTTCCTTTGAAAGTGCCTTAAGCTACTTACACACATTCACAGGAAACTCAAATGCGTTTCTATGAAAGAGAAGCTGTCTGTTCCAACACTTCAATTCACTGTGCAAAGTGAATGGAGTGTTGCTTCACTTTCTAAATGCTGTCCTTTCAGAGAAAATCACTTTCCTTTGAAAGTGCCTTAAGGTACTTACAAGCATTCAACAGAAATTCACATGCGTTTCACTGAAAGAGAAGCAGTCTGTTCCAACACTTCAATTCACTGTGCGAAGTGAATGGAGTGTTGCTTCACTTTCTAAATGCTGTCCTTTCAGAGAAAATCACTTTCCTTTGAAAGTGCCTTAAGCTACTTACACACATTCACAGGAAACTCAAATGCGTTTCTATGAAAGAGAAGCTGTCTGTTCCAACACTTCAATTCACTGTGCGAAGTGAATGGAGTGTTGCTTCACTTTCTAAATGCTGTACTTTCAGAGAAAATCACTTTCCTTTGAAAGTGCCTTAAGCTACTTACAAGCATTCACAAGAAATTCACATGCATTTTTCTGAAAGAGAAGCAGTCTGTTCCAACACTTCAATTCACTGTGCGTAGTGAATGGAGTGTTGTTTCACTTTCTAAATGCTGTCCTTTCAGAGAAAATCACTTTCCTTTGAAATTGCCTTAAGCTACTTACACACATTCACGTGAAACTCAATTGCGGTTCTATGAAAGAGAAGCTGTCTGTTCCAACACTTCAATTCACTGTGCGAAGTGAATGGAGTGTTGCTTCACTTTCTAAATGCTGTCCTTTCACAGAAAATCACTTTCCTTTGAAAGTGCCTTAAGCTACTTACAAGCATTCAACAGAAATTCACATGCGTTTCACTGAAAGAGAAGCAGTCTGTTCCAACACTTCAATTCACTGTGCGAAGAGAATGGAGTGTTGTTTCACTTTCTAAATGCTGTCCTTTCAGAGAAAATCACTTTCCTTTGAAAGTGCCTTAAGCTACTTACACACATTCACAGGAAACTCAAATGCGTTTCTATGAAAGAGAAGCTGTCTGTTACAACACTTCAAATCACTGTGCGAAGTGAATGGAGTGTTGCTTCACTTTCTAAATGCTGTCCTTTCAGAGAAAATCACTTTCCTTTGAAAGTGCCTTAAGCTACTTACAAGCATTCAACAGAAATTCACATGCATTTCACTGAAAGAGAAGCAGTCTGTTCCGACACTTCAATTCACTGTGCGAAGTGAATGGAGTGTTGTTTCACTTTCTAAATGCTGTCCTTTCAGAGAAAATCACTTTCCTTTGAAAGTGCCTTAAGCTACTTACAAGCATTCACAGGAAACTCAAATGCGTTTCTATGAAAGAGAAGCTGTCTGTTCCAACACTTCAAATCACTGTGCGGAGTGAATGGAGTGTTGCTTCACTTTCTAAATGTTGTCCTTTCAGAGAAAATCACTTTCCTTTGAATGTGCCTTAAGCTACTTACAAGCATTCAACAGAAAATCACATGCATTTCACTGAAAGAGAAGCAGTCTGTTCCGACACTTCAATTCACTGTGCGAAGTGAATGGAGTGCTGCTTCAATTTCTAAATGTTGTCCTTTCAGAGAAAATCACTTTCCTTTGAAAGTGCCTTAAGCTATTTACACACATTCACAGGAAACTCAAATGCGTTTCTATGAAAGAAAGCTGTCTGTTCCAACACTTCAATTCACTGTGCGAAGTGAATGGAGTGTTGCTTCACTTTCTAAATGCTGTCCTTTCAGAGAAAATCACTTTCCTTTGAAAGTGCCTTAAGCTTCTTACAAACATTCACAAAAAACTCATATCTGTTTCTCTGAAAGAGAAATGGTCTGTTCCAACACTTCAATTCACTGTGCGAAGTGAATGGAGTGTTGTTTCACTTTCTAAATGCTGTCCTTTCAGAGAAAATCACTTTCCTTTGAAAGTGCCTTAAGCTACTTACAAGCATTCCACAGAAATTCACATGCGTTTCTCTGAAAGAGAAGAAGTCTGTTCCAACACTTCAATTCACTGTGCGAAGTGAATGGAGTGTTGTTTCACTTTCTAAATGCTGTCCTTTCAGAGAAAATCACTTTGCTTTGAAAGTGCCTAAAGCTACTTACACACATTCACTGGAAACTCAAATGCGTTTCTACGAAAGAGAAGCTGTCTGTTCCAACACTTCAATTCACTGTGCGAAGTGAATGGAGTGTTGCTTCACTTTCTAAATGCTGTCCTTTCAGAGAAAATCACTTTCCTTTGAAAGTGCCTTAAGCTACATGCAAGCATTCACAAGAAACTCACATGCATTTTTCTGAAAGAGAAGCAGTCTGTTCCAACACTTCAATTCACTGTGCGTAGTGAATGGAGTGTTGCTTCACTTTCTAAATGCTGTCCTTTCAGAGAAAATCACTTTCTTTGAAAGTGCCTTAAGCTACTTACAAGCATTCAATAGAAATTCACATGCGTTTCTCTGAAAGAGAAGCAGTCTGTTCCAACACTTCAATTCACTGTGTGAAGTGAATGGAGTGTTGCTTCACCTTCTAAATGCTGTCCTTTCAGAGAAAATCACTTTCCTTTGAAAGTGCCTTAAGCTACTTACAAGCATTCACAAAAAACTCATATCTGTTTCTGTGAAAGAGAAGTGGTCTGTTCCAACACTTCAGTTCACTGTGCGAAGTGAATGGAGTGTTGTTTCACTTTCTAAATTCTGTCCTTTCAGAGAAAATCACTTTCCTTTGAAAGTGCCTTAAGCTACTTACAAGCATTCCACAGAAATTCACATGCGTTTCTCTGAAAGAGAAGAAGTCTGTTCCAACACTTCAATTCACTGTGCGAAGTGAATGGTGTGTTGTTTCACTTTCTAAATGCTGTCCTTTCAGAGAAAATCACTTTCCTTTGAAAGTGCCTTAAGCTACTTACACACATTCACAAGAAACTCAAATGCGTTTCTATGAAAGAGAAGCTGTCTGTTCCAACACTTCAATTCACTGTGCAAAGTGAATGGAGTGTTGCTTCACTTTCTAAATGCTGTCCTTTCAGAGAAAATCACTTTCCTTTGAAAGTGCCTTAAGGTACTTACAAGCATTCAACAGAAATTCACATGCGTTTCACTGAAAGAGAAGCAGTCTGTTCAAACACTTCAATTCACTGTGCGAAGTGAATGGTGTGTTGCTTCACTTTCTAAATGCTGTCCTTTCAGAGAAAATCACTTTCTTTGAAAGTGCCTTAAGGTACTTACAAGCATTCAACAGAAATTCACATGCGTTTCACTGAAAGAGAAGCAGTCTGTTTAAACACTTCAATTCACTGTGCGAAGTGAATGGAGTGTTGCTTCACTTTCTAAATGCTGTCCTTTCAGAGAAAATCACTTTCCTTTGAAAGTGCCTTAAGCTACTTACACACTTTCACAGGAAACTCAAATGCGTTTCTATGAAAGAGAAGCTGTCTGTTCCAACACTTCAATTCACTGTGCGAAGTGAATGGAGTGTTGCTTCACTTTCTAAATGCTGTCCTTTCAGAGAAAATCACTTTGCTTTGGAAATGCCTTAAGCTACTTAAAAGCATTCACAAAAAACTCATATCTGTTTCCTGAAAGGGAAGTAGTCTGTTCCAACACTTCAATTCACCATGCGAAGTGAATTGAGTGTTGTTTCACTTTCTAAATGCTGTCCTTTCAGAGAAAATCACTTTCCTTTGAAAGTGCCTTAAGCTACTTACAAGCATTCCACAGAAATTCACATGCATTTCTCTGAAAAAGAAGCAGTCTGTTCCAACACTTCAATTCACTGTGCGAAGTCAATGGAGTGTTGCTTCACTTTCTAAATGCTCTCCTTTCAGAGAAAATCACTTTCCTTTGAAAGTGCCTTAAGCTACTTACAAGCATTCACAAGAAACTCACATGCATTTTTCTGAAAGAGAAGCAGTCTGTTCCAACACTTGAATTCACTGTGCGTAGTGAATGGAGTGTTGTTTCACTTTCTAAATGCTGTCCTTTCAGAGAAAATCACTTTCCTTTGAAAGTGCCTTAAGCTACTTACACACATTCACGGGAAACTCAATTTCGGTTCTATGAAAGAGAAGCTGTCTGTTCCAACACTTCAAATCACTGTGCGAAGTGAATGGAGTGTTGCTTCACTTTCTAAATGCTCTCCTTTCAGAGAAAATCACTTTCCTTTGAAAGTGCCTTAAGCTACTTACAAGCACTCAACAGAAATTCACATGCATTTCACTGAAAGAGAAGCAGTCTGTTCCGACACTTCAATTCACTGTGCGAAGTGAATGGAGTGTTGTTTCACTTTCTAAATGCTGTCCTTTCAGAGAAAATCACTTTCCTTTGAAAGTGCCTTAAGCTACTTACACACATTCACAGGAAATTCAAATGCGTTTCTATGAAAGAGAAGCTGTCTGTTCCAACACTTCAATTCACTGTGCGAAGTGAATGGAGTGTTGCTTCACTTTCTAAATGCTGTCCTTTCAGAGAAAATCACTTTCCTTTGAAACTGCCTTAAGCTACTTAAAAGCATTCACAAAAAACTCATATCTGTTTCCTGAAAGAGAAGTGGTCTGTTCCAACACTTCAATTCACTGTGCGAAGTGAATGTAGTGTTGTTTCACTTTCTAAATGCTGTCCTTTCAGAGAAAATCACTTTCCTTTGAAAGTGCCTTAAGCTACTTACAAGCATTCCACAGAAATTCACCCGCATTTCTCTGAAAAAGAAGCAGTCTGTTCCAACACTTCAATTCACTGTGCGAAGTGAATGGAGTGTTGCTTCACTTTTTAAATGCTGTCCTTTCAGAGAAAATCACTTTCCCTTGAAAATACCTTAAGCTACTTAAAAGCATTCACAAAAAACTCCTATCTGTTTCCTGAAAGAGAAGTAGTCTGATCCAACACTTCAATTCACTGTGCGAAGTGAATGGAGTGTTGTTTCACTTTCTAAATGCTGTCCTTTCAGAGAAAATCACTTTCCTTTGAAAGTGCCTTAAGCTACTTACAAGCATTCACAAGAAACTCACATGCATTTTTCTGAAAGAGAAGCAGTCTGTTCCAACACTTCAATTCACTGTGCGTAGTGAATGGAGTGTTGTTTCACTTTCTAAATGCTGTCCTTTCAGAGAAAATCACTTTCCTTTGAAAGTGCCTTAAGCTACTTACACACATTCACGGGAAACTCAATTGCGGTTCTATGAAAGAGAAGTTGTCTGTTCTAACACTTCAATTCACTGTGCGAAGTGAATGGAGTGTTGCTTCACTTTCTAAATGCTGTCCTTTCACAGAAAATCACTTTCCTTTGAAAGTGCCTTAAGCTACTTACAAGCATTCAACAGAAATTCACATGCGTTTCACTGAAAGAGAAGCAGTCTGTTCCAACACTTCAATTCACTGTGCGAAGTGAATGGAGTGTTGCTTCACTTTCTAAATGCTGTCCTTTCAGAGAAAATCACTTTCCTTTGAAAGTGCCTTAAGCTACTTACAAGCATTCAATAGAAATTCACATGTCTTTCTCTGAAAGAGAAGCAGTCTGTTCCAACACTTCAATTCACTGTGCGAAGTGAATGGAGTGTTGCTTCACTTTCTAAATGCTGTCCTTTCAGAGAAAATTACTTTCCTTTGAAAGTGCCTTAAGCTACTTACAAGCATTCACAAGAAACTCACATGCATTTTTCTGAAAGAGAAGCAGTCGGTTCCAACACTTTAATTCACTGTGCGTAGTGAATGGAGTGTTGCTTCATTTCTAAATGCTGTTCTTTCAGAGAAAATCACTTTCCTTTGAAAGTGCCTTAAGCTACTTACAAGCATTCAATAGAAATTCAGATGCGTTTCTCTGAAAGAGAAGCAGTCTGTTCCAACCCTTCAATTCACTGTGCGAAGTGAATGGAGTGTTGCTTCACTTTCTAAATGCTGTCCTTTCAGAGAAAATCACTTTCCTTTGAAAGTGCCTTAAGCTACTTACAAACATTCACAAAAAACTCGTATCTGTTTCTCTGAAAGAGAAATGGTCTGTTCCAACACTTCAATTCACTGTGCGAAGTGAATGGAGTGTTGTTTCACTTTCTAAATGCTGTCCTTTCAGAGAAAATCACTTTCCTTTGAAAGTGCCTTAAGCTACTTACAAGCATTCCACAGAAATTCACATGCGTTTCTCTGAAAGAGAAGAAGTCTGTTCCAACACTTCAATTCACTGTGCGAAGTGAATGGAGTGTTGTTTCACTTTCTAAATGCTGTCCTTTCAGAGAAAATCACTTTCCTTTGAAAGTGCCTTAAGCTACTTACACACATTCACTGGAAACTCAAATGCGTTTCTACGAAAGAGAAGCTGTCTGTTCCAACACTTCAATTCACTGTGCGAAGTGAATGGAGTGTTGCTTCACTTTCTAAATGCTGTCCTTTCAGAGAAAATCACTTTCCTTTGAAAGTGCCTTAAGCTACTTACAAGCATTCACAAGAAACTCACATGCATTTTTCTGAAAGAGAAGCAGTCTGTTCCAACATTTCAATTCACTGTGCGTAGTGAATGGAGTGTTGCTTCACTTTCGAAATGCTGTCCTTTCAGAGAAAATCACTTTCCTTTGAAAGTGCCTTAAGCTACTTACAAGCATTCAATAGAAATTCACATGCGTTTCTCTGAAAGAGAAGCAGTCTGTTCCAACACTTCAATTCACTGTGTGAAGTGAATGGAGTGTTGCTTCACCTTCTAAATGCTGTCCTTTCAGAGAAAATCACTTTCCTTTGAAAGTGCCTTAAGCTACTTACACACATTCACAGGAAACTCAAATGCGTTTCTATGAAAGAGAAGCTGTCCCAACACTTCAATTCACTGTGCAAAGTGAATGGAGTGTTGCTTCACTTTCTAAATGCTGTCCTTTCAGAGAAAATCACTTTCCTTTGGAAATGCCTTAAGCTACTTAAAAGCATTCACAAAAAACTCATATGTGTTTCCTGAAAGAGAAGTAGTCTGTTCCAACACTTCAATTCACCGTGCGAAGTGAATGGAGTGTTGTTTCACTTTCTAAATGCTGTCCTTTCAGAGAAAATCACTTTCCTTTGAAAGTGCCTTAAGCTACTTACAAGCATTCCACAGAAATTCACATGCATTTCTCTGAAAAAGAAGCAGTCTGTTCCAACACTTCAATTCAGTGTGCGAAGTGAATGGAGTGTTGCTTCAATTTCTAAATGCTGTCCTTTCAGAGAAAATCACTTTCCTTTGAAAGTGCCTTAAGCTACTTACAAGCATCCACAAGAAACTCACATGCATTTCACTGAAAGAGAAGCAGTCTGTTCCGACACTTCAATTCACTGTTCGAAGTGAATGGAGTGTTGTTTCACTTTCTAAATGCTGTCCTTTCAGAGAAAATCACTTTCCTTTGAAAGTGCCTTAAGCTACTTACACACATTCACAGGAAACTCAAATGCGTTTCTATGAAAGAGAAGCTGTCTGTTCCAACACTTCAATTCACTGTGCGAAGTGAATGGAGTGTTGCTTCACTTTCTAAATGCTGTCCTTTCAGAGAAAATCACTTTCCTTTGAAAATGCCTTAAGCTACTAAAAAGCATTCACAAAAAACCCATATCTGTTTCCTGAAAGAGAAGTGGTCTGTTCCAACAATTCAATTCACTGTGCGAACTGAATGGAGTGTTGTTTCACTTTCTAAATGCTGTCCTTTCAGAGAAAATCACTTTCCTTTGAAAGTGCCTTAAGCTACTTACAAGCATTCCACAGAAATTCACATGCATTTCTCTGAAAAAGAAGCAGTCTGTTCCAACACTTCAATTCACTGTGCGAAGTGAATGGAGTGTTGCTTCACTTTCTAAATGCTGTCCTTTCAGAGAAAATCACTTTCCTTTGAAAGTGCCTTAAGCTACTTACAAGCATTCACAAGAAACTCACATGCATTTTTCTGAAAGAGAGGCAGTCTGTTCCAACACTTGAATTCACTGTGCGTAGTGAATGGAGTGTTGTTTCACTTTCTAAATGCTGTCCTTTCAGAGAAAATCACTTTCCTTTGAAAGTGCCTTAAGCTACTTACACACATTCACGGGAAACTCAATTGCGGTTCTATGAAAGAGAAGCTGTCTGTTCCAACACTTCAATTCACTGTGCGAAGTGAATGGAGTGTTGCTTCACTTTCTAAATGCTGTCCTTTCACAGAAAATCACTTTCCTTTGAAAGTGCCTTAAGCTACTTACAAGCATTCAACAGAAATTCACATGCGTTTCACTGAAAGAGAAGCAGTCTGTTCCAACACTTCAATTCACTGTGCGAAGTGAATGGAGTGTTGCTTCACTTTCTAAATGCTGTCCTTTCAGAGAAAATCACTTTCCTTTGAAAGTGCCTTAAGCTACTTACACACATTCACAGGAAACTCAAATGCGTTTCTATGAAAGAGAAGCTGTCTGTTCCAACACTTCAAATCACTGTGCGAAGTGAATGGAGTATTGCTTCACTTTCTAAATGCTGTCCTTTCAGAGAAAATCACTTTCCTTTGAATGTGCCTTAAGCTACTTACAAGCATTCAACAGAAAATCACATGCATTTCACTGAAAGAGAAGCAGTCTGTTCCGACACTTCAATTCACTGTGCGAAGTGAATGGAGTGCTGCTTCACTTTCTAAATGTTGTCCTTTCAGAGAAAATCACTTTCCTTTGAAAGTGCCTTAAGCTACTTACAAGCATTCAATAGAAATTCACATGCGTTTCTCTGAAATAGAAGCAGTCTGTTCCAACACTTCAATTCACTGTGCGAAGTGAATGGAGTGTTGCTTCACTTTCTAAATGCTGTCCTTTCAGAGAAAAATCACTTTCCTTTGAAAGTGCCTTAAGCTACTTACAAGCATTCACAAGAAACTCACACGCATTTTTCTGAAATAGAAGCAGTTTGTTCCAACACTACAATTCACTGTGCGAAGTGAATGGAGCGTTGCTTCACTTTCTATATGCTCTCCTTTTAGAGAAAATCACTTTGCTTTGAAAGTGCCTTAAGCTACTTACAAGCATTCAGAAGAAACTCACATCCGTTTCTCTGAAAGAGAAGCAGTGTGTTCCAACATTTCAATTCACTGGGAGAAGTGAATGGAGTGTTGCTTCACTTTCTAAATGCTGTCCTTTCAGAGAAAATCACTTTCCTTTGAAAGTGCCTTAAGCTACTTACAAGCATTCACAGGAATATCAAATGTGGTTCTATGAAAGAGAAGCTGTCTGTTCCAACACTTGAATTCACTGTGCGTAGTGAATGGAGTATTGCTTCACTTTCTAAATGCTGTCCTTTCAGAGAAAATCACTTTCCTCTGAAAGTGCCTTAAGCTACTTACAAGCATTTAACAGAAATTCACATGCGTTTCTCTGAAAAAGAAGCAGTCTGTTCCAACACTTCAATTCACTGTGCGAAGTGAATGGAGTGTTCCTTCACTTTCTAAATGCTGTTCTTTCAGAGAAAATCACTTTCTTTTGAAAGTGCCTTAAACTACTTACAAGCATTCACAGGAAACTCACATGCATTTTTCTGAAAGAGAAGCAGTCTGTTCCAACACTTCAATTCACTGCGCGTAGTGAATGGAGTGTTGCTTCATTTTCTAAATGCTGTCCTTTCAGAGAAAATCACTTTCCTTTGAAAGTGCCTTAAGCTACTTACAAGCATTCAACAGAAATTCACATGCATTTCACTGAAAGAGAAGCAGTCTCTTCCGACACTTCAATTCACTGTGCGAAGTGAATGGAGTGTTGTTTCACTTTCTAAATGCTGTCCTTTCAGAGAAAATCACTTTCCTTTGAAAGTGCCTTAAGCTACTTACACACATTCACAGGAAACTCAAATGCGTTTCTATGAAAGAGAAGCTGTCTGTTCCAACACTTCGATTCACTGTGCGAAGTGAATGGAGTGTTGCTTCACTTTCTAAATGCTGTCCTTTCAGAGAAAATCACTTTCCTTTGAAAATGCCTTAAGCTACTTAAAAGCATTCACAAAAAACTCATATCTGTTTCCTGAAAGAGAATTAGTCTGTTCCAACACTTCAATTCACTGTGCGAAGTGAATGGAGTGTTGTTTCACTTTCTAAATGCTGTCCTTTTAGAGAAAATCACTTTCCTTTGAAAGTGCCTTAAGCTACTTACAAACATTCCACAGAAATTCACATGCATTTCTCTGAAAAAGAAGCAGTCTGTTCCAACACTTCAATTCACTGTGCGAAGTGAATGGAGTGTTGCTTCACTTTCTAAATGCTGTCCTTTCAGAGAAAATCACTTTCCTTTGAAAGTGCCTTAAGCTACTTACAACCATTCACAAGAAACTCACATGCATTTTTCTGAAAAAGAAGCAGTCTGTTCCAACACTTCAATTCACTGTGCGTAGTGAATGAAGTGTTGTTTCACTTTCTAAATGCTGTCCTTTCAGAGAAAATCACTTTCCTTTGAAAGTGGCTTAAGCTACTTACACACATTCACGGAAAACTCAATTGCGGTTCTATGAAAGAGAAGCTGTCTGTTCCAACACTTCAATTCACTGTGCGAAGTGAATGGAGTGTTGCTTCACTTTCTAAATGCTGTCCTTTCACAGAAAATTACTTTCCTTTGAAAGTGCCTTAAGCTACTTACAAGCATTCAACAGAAATTCACATGCGTTTCACTGAAAGAGAAGCAGTCTGTTCCAACACTTCAATTCACTGTGCGAAGTGAATGGAGTGTTGCTTCACTTTCTAAATGCTGTCCTTTCAGAGAAAATCACTTTCCTTTGAAAGTGCCTTAAGCTACTTACACACATTCACAGGAAACTCAAATGCGTTTCTATGAAAGAGAAGCTGTCTGTTCCAACACTTCAAATCACTGTGCGAAGTGAATGGAGTGTTGCTTCACTTTCTAAATGCTGTCCTTTCAGAGAAAATCACTTTCCTTTGAAAGTGCCTTAAGCTACTTACAAGCATTCAACAGAAATTCACATGCATTTCACTGAAAGAGAAGCAGTCTGTTCCGACACTTCAATTCACTGTGCGAAGTGAATGGAGTGTTGTTTCACTTTCTAAATGCTGTCCTTTCAGAGAAAATCACTTTCCTTTGAAAGTGCCTTAAGCTACTTACACACATTCACAGGAAACTCAAATGCGTTTCTATGAAAGAGAAGCTGTCTGTTCCAACACTTCAATTCACTGTGCGAAGTGAATGGAGTGTTGCTTCACTTTCTAAATGCTGTCCTTTCAGAGAAAATCACTTTCCTTTGAAAATGCCTTAAGCTACTAAAAAGCATTCACAAAAAACCCATATCTGTTTCCTGAAAGAGAAGTGGTCTGTTCCAACAATTCAATTCACTGTGCGAACTGAATGGAGTGTTGTTTCACTTTCTAAATGCTGTCCTTTCAGAGAAAATCACTTTCCTTTGAAAGTGCCTTAAGCTACTTACAAGCATTCCACAGAAATTCACATGCATTTCTCTGAAAAAGAAGCAGTCTGTTCCAACACTTCAATTCACTGTGCGAAGTGAATGGAGTGTTGCTTCACTTTCTAAATGCTGTCCTTTCAGAGAAAATCACTTTCCTTTGAAAGTGCCTTAAGCTACTTACAAGCATTCACAAGAAACTCACATGCATTTTTCTGAAAGAGAGGCAGTCTGTTCCAACACTTGAATTCACTGTGCGTAGTGAATGGAGTGTTGTTTCACTTTCTAAATGCTGTCCTTTCAGAGAAAATCACTTTCCTTTGAAAGTGCCTTAAGCTACTTACACACATTCACGGGAAACTCAATTGCGGTTCTATGAAAGAGAAGCTGTCTGTTCCAACACTTCAATTCACTGTGCGAAGTGAATGGAGTGTTGCTTCACTTTCTAAATGCTGTCCTTTCACAGAAAATCACTTTCCTTTGAAAGTGCCTTAAGCTACTTACACACATTCACAGGAAACTCAAATGCGTTTCTAGGAAAGAGAAGCTGTCTGTTCCAACACTACAATTCACTGTGCGAAGTGAATGGAGCGTTGCTTCACTTTCTATATGCTCTCCTTTTAGAGAAAATCACTTTGCTTTGAAAGTGCCTTAAGCTACTTACAAGCATTCAGAAGAAACTCACATCCGTTTCTCTGAAAGAGAAGCAGTGTGTTCCAACATTTCAATTCACTGGGAGAAGTGAATGGAGTGTTGCTTCACTTTCTAAATGCTGTCCTTTCAGAGAAAATCACTTTCCTTTGAAAGTGCCTTAAGCTACTTACAAGCATTCACAGGAATATCAAATGTGGTTCTATGAAAGAGAAGCTGTCTGTTCCAACACTTGAATTCACTGTGCGTAGTGAATGGAGTATTGCTTCACTTTCTAAATGCTGTCCTTTCAGAGAAAATCACTTTCCTCTGAAAGTGCCTTAAGCTACTTACAAGCATTTAACAGAAATTCACATGCGTTTCTCTGAAAAAGAAGCAGTCTGTTCCAACACTTCAATTCACTGTGCGAAGTGAATGGAGTGTTCCTTCACTTTCTAAATGCTGTTCTTTCAGAGAAAATCACTTTCTTTTGAAAGTGCCTTAAGCTACTTACAAGCATTCAAAAGAAACTCACATGCATTTTTCTGAAAGAGAAGCAGTCTGTTCCAACACTTCAATTCACTGCGCGTAGTGAATGGAGTGTTGCTTCATTTTCTAAATGCTGTCCTTTCAGAGAAAATCACTTTCCTTTGAAAGTGCCTTAAGCTACTTACAAGCATTCAACAGAAATTCACATGCATTTCACTGAAAGAGAAGCAGTCTGTTCCAACACTTCAATTCACTGTGCGAAGTGAATGGAGTGTTGTTTCACTTTCTAAATGCTGTCCTTTCAGAGAAAATCACTTTCCTTTGAAAGTGCCTTAAGCTACTTACACACATTCACAGGAAACTCAAATGCGTCTCTATGAAAGAGAAGCTGTCTGTTCCAACACTTTGATTCACTGTGCGAAGTGAATGGAGTGTTGCTTCACTTTCTAAATGCTGTCCTTTCAGAGAAAATCACTTTCCTTTGAAAATGCCTTAAGCTACTTAAAAGCATTCACAAAAAACTCATATCTGTTTCCTGAAAGAGAAGTAGTCTGTTCCAACACTTCAATTCACTGTGCGAAGTGAATGGAGTATTGTTTCACTTTCTAAATGCTGTCCTTTTAGAGAAAATCACTTTCCTTTGAAAGTGCCTTAAGCTACTTACAAACATTCCACAGAAATTCACATGCATTTCTCTGAAAAAGAAGCAGTCTGTTCCAACACTTCAATTCACTGTGCGAAGTGAATGGAGTGTTGCTTCACTTTCTAAATGCTGTCCTTTCAGAGAAAATCAACTTTCCTTTGAAAGTGCCTTAAGCTACTTACAAGCATTCACAAGAAACTCACATGCATTTTTCTGAAAAAGAAGCAGTCTGTTCCAACACTTCAATTCACTGTGCGTAGTGAATGGAGTGTTGTTTCACTTTCTAAATGCTGTCCTTTCAGAGAAAATCACTTTCCTTTGAAAGTGGCTTAAGCTACTTACACACATTCACGGAAAACTCAATTGCGGTTCTATGAAAGAGAAGCTGTCTGTTCCAACACTTCAATTCACTGTGCGAAGTGAATGGAGTGTTGCTTCACTTTCTAAATGCTGTCCTTTCACAGAAAATTACTTTCCTTTGAAAGTGCCTTAAGCTACTTACAAGCATTCAACAGAAATTCACATGCGTTTCACTGAAAGAGAAGCAGTCTGTTCCAACACTTCAATTCACTGTGCGAAGTGAATGGAGTGTTGCTTCACTTTCTAAATGCTGTCCTTTCAGAGAAAATCACTTTCCTTTGAAAGTGCCTTAAGCTACTTACACACATTCACAGGAAACTCAAATGCGTTTCTATGAAAGAGAAGCTGTCTGTTCCAACACTTCAAATCACTGTGCAAAGTGAATGGAGTGTTGCTTCACTTTCTAAATGCTGTCCTTTCAGAGAAAATCACTTTCCTTTGAAAGTGCCTTAAGCTACTTACAAGCATTCAACAGAAATTCACATGCATTTCACTGAAAGAGAAGCAGTCTGTTCCGACACTTCAATTCACTGTGCGAAGTGAATGGAGTGCTGCTTCACTTTCTAAATGTTGTACTTTCAGAGAAAATCACTTTCCTTTGAAAGTGCCTTAAGCTACTTACAAGCATTCAATAGAAATTCACATGCGTTTCTCTGAAATAGAAGCAGTCTGTTCCAACACTTCAATTCACTGTGCGAAGTGAATGGAGATTTGCTTCACTTTCTAAATGCTGTAATTTCAGAGAAAAATCACTTTCCTTTGAAAGTGCCTTAAGCTACTTACAAGCATTCACAAGAAACTCACACGCATTTTTCTGAAATAGAAGCAGTTTGTTCCAACACTACAATTCACTGTGCGAAGTGAATGGAGTGTTGCTTCACTTTCTATATGCTCTCCTTTTAGAGAAAATCACTTTGCTTTGAAAGTGCCTTAAGCTACTTACAAGCATTCAGAAGAAACTCACATCCGTTTCTCTGAAAGAGATGCAGTGTGTTCCAACATTTCAATTCACTGGGAGAAGTGAATGGAGTGTTGCTTCACTTTGTAAATGCTGTCTTTTCAGAGAAAATCACTTTCCTTTGAAAGTGCCTTAATCTACTTACAAGCATTCACAGGAATATCAAATGTGGTTCTATGAAAGAGAAGCTGTCTGTTCCAACCCTTGAATTCACTGTGCGTAGTGAATGGAGTATTGCTTCACTTTCTAAATGCTGTCCTTTCAGAGAAAATCACTTTCCTCTGAAAGTGCCTTAAGCTACTTACAAGCATTTAACAGAAATTCACATGCGTTTCTCTGAAAAAGAAGCAGTCTGTTCCAACACTTCAATTCACTGTGCGAAGTGAATGGAGTGTTCCTTCACTTTCTAAATGCTGTTCTTTCAGAGAAAATCACTTTCTTTTGAAAGTGCCTTAAGCTACTTACAAGCATTCACAAGAAACTCACATGCATTTTTCTGAAAGGGAAGCAGTCTGTTCCAACACTTCAATTCACTGTGCGTAGTGAATGGAGTGTTGCTTCATTTTCTAAATGCTGTCCTTTCAGAGAAAATCACTTTCCTTTGAAAGTGCCTTAAGCTACTTACAAGCATTCACAGGAATTTCAAATGTGGTTCTTTGAAAGAGAAGCTGTCTGTTCCAACACTTGAATTCACTGTGCGTAGTGAATGGAGTGTTGCTTCACTTTCTAAATGCTGTCCTTTCAGAGAAAATCACTTTCCTTTGAAAGTGCCTTAAGCTACTTACACACATTCACAGGAAACTCAAATGCGTTTCTATGAAAGAGAAGTGGTCTGTTCCAACATTTCAATTCACTGTGCGAAGTGAATGGAGTGTTGCTTCACTTTCTAAATGCTGTCCTTTCAGAGAAAATCACTTTCCTTTGAAAGTGCATTAAGCTACTTACAAGCATTCAACAGAAATTCACATGCGTTTCACTGAAAGGGAAGCAGTCTGTTCCAACACTTCAATTCACTGTGCGAAGTGAATGGAGTGTTGCTTCACTTTCTAAATGCTGTCCTTTCAGAGAAAATCACTTTCCTTTGAAAGTGCCTTAAGCTACTTACAAGCATTCAACAGAAATTCACATGCGTTTCACTGAAAGAGAAGCAGTCTGTTCCAACACTTCAATTCACTGTGCGAAGTGAATGGAGTGTTGCTTCACTTTCTAAATGCTGTCCTTTCAGAGAAAAAATCACTTTCCTTTGAAAGTGCCTTAAGCTACTTACACACATTCACAGGAAACTCAAATGCGTTTCTATGAAAGAGAAGCTGTCTGTTCCAACACTTCAATTCACTGTGCGAAATGAATGGAGTGTTGCTTCACTTTCTAAACGCTGTCCTTTCAGAGAAAATCACTTTCCTTTGAAAGTGCCTTAAGCTACTTACAAGCATTCAACAGAAATTCACATGTGTTTCACTGAAAGAGAAGCAGTCTGTTCCAACACTTCAATTCACTGTGCGAAGTGAATGGAGTGCTGCTTCACTTTCTAAATGCTGTCCTTTCAGAGAAAATCACTTTCCTTTGAGAGTGCCTTAAGCTACTTACAAGCATTCAACAGAAATTCACATGCATTTCACTGAAAAAGAAGCAGTCTCTTCCAACACTTCAATTCACTGTGGAAAGTGAATGGAGTGCTGCTTCACTTTCTAAATGCTGTCCTTTCAGAGAAAATCACTTCCCTTTGAATGTGCCTTAAGCTACTTACGAGCATTCACCAGCAACTCACATGAGTGTCTCTGAAAGAGAAGCAGTCTGTTCCAACACTTCAATTCACTGTGCGTAGTGAATGAAGTGTTGCTTCACTTTCTAAATGCTGTCCTTTCAGAGAAAATCACTTTCCTTTGAAAGTGCCTTAAGCTACTTACACACATTCACAGGAAACTCAAATGCGTTTCTATGAAAGAGAAGCTGTCTGTTCCAACACTTCAAATCACTGTGCAAAGTGAATGGAGTGTTGCTTCACTTTCTAAATGCTGTCCTTTCAGAGAAAATCACTTTCCTTTGAAAGTGCCTTAAGCTACTTACAAGCATTCAACAGAAATTCACATGCATTTCACTGAAAGAGAAGCAGTCTGTTCCGACACTTCAATTCACTGTGCGAAGTGAATGGAGTGCTGCTTCACTTTCTAAATGTTGTACTTTCAGAGAAAATCACTTTCCTTTGAAAGTGCCTTAAGCTACTTACAAGCATTCAATAGAAATTCACATGCGTTTCTCTGAAATAGAAGCAGTCTGTTCCAACACTTCAATTCACTGTGCGAAGTGAATGGAGATTTGCTTCACTTTCTAAATGCTGTAATTTCAGAGAAAAATCACTTTCCTTTGAAAGTGCCTTAAGCTACTTACAAGCATTCACAAGAAACTCACACGCATTTTTCTGAAATAGAAGCAGTTTGTTCCAACACTACAATTCACTGTGCGAAGTGAATGGAGTGTTGCTTCACTTTCTATATGCTCTCCTTTTAGAGAAAATCACTTTGCTTTGAAAGTGCCTTAAGCTACTTACAAGCATTCAGAAGAAACTCACATCCGTTTCTCTGAAAGAGATGCAGTGTGTTCCAACATTTCAATTCACTGGGAGAAGTGAATGGAGTGTTGCTTCACTTTGTAAATGCTGTCTTTTCAGAGAAAATCACTTTCCTTTGAAAGTGCCTTAATCTACTTACAAGCATTCACAGGAATATCAAATGTGGTTCTATGAAAGAGAAGCTGTCTGTTCCAACACTTGAATTCACTGTGCGTAGTGAATGGAGTATTGCTTCACTTTCTAAATGCTGTCCTTTCAGAGAAAATCACTTTCCTCTGAAAGTGCCTTAAGCTACTTACAAGCATTTAACAGAAATTCACATGCGTTTCTCTGAAAAAGAAGCAGTCTGTTCCAACACTTCAATTCACTGTGCGAAGTGAATGGAGTGTTCCTTCACTTTCTAAATGCTGTTCTTTCAGAGAAAATCACTTTCTTTTGAAAGTGCCTTAAGCTACTTACAAGCATTCACAAGAAACTCACATGCATTTTTCTGAAAGGGAAGCAGTCTGTTCCAACACTTCAATTCACTGTGCGTAGTGAATGGAGTGTTGCTTCATTTTCTAAATGCTGTCCTTTCAGAGAAAATCACTTTCCTTTGAAAGTGCCTTAAGCTACTTACAAGCATTCACAGGAATTTCAAATGTGGTTCTTTGAAAGAGAAGCTGTCTGTTCCAACACTTGAATTCACTGTGCGTAGTGAATGGAGTGTTGCTTCACTTTCTAAATGCTGTCCTTTCAGAGAAAATCACTTTCCTTTGAAAGTGCCTTAAGCTACTTACACACATTCACAGGAAACTCAAATGCGTTTCTATGAAAGAGAAGTGGTCTGTTCCAACATTTCAATTCACTGTGCGAAGTGAATGGAGTGTTGCTTCACTTTCTAAATGCTGTCCTTTCAGAGAAAATCACTTTCCTTTGAAAGTGCATTAAGCTACTTACAAGCATTCAACAGAAATTCACATGCGTTTCACTGAAAGGGAAGCAGTCTGTTCCAACACTTCAATTCACTGTGCGAAGTGAATGGAGTGTTGCTTCACTTTCTAAATGCTGTCCTTTCAGAGAAAATCACTTTCCTTTGAAAGTGCCTTAAGCTACTTACAAGCATTCAACAGAAATTCACATGCGTTTCACTGAAAGAGAAGCAGTCTGTTCCAACACTTCAATTCACTGTGCGAAGTGAATGGAGTGTTGCTTCACTTTCTAAATGCTGTCCTTTCAGAGAAAAAATCACTTTCCTTTGAAAGTGCCTTAAGCTACTTACACACATTCACAGGAAACTCAAATGCGTTTCTATGAAAGAGAAGCTGTCTGTTCCAACACTTCAATTCACTGTGCGAAATGAATGGAGTGTTGCTTCACTTTCTAAACGCTGTCCTTTCAGAGAAAATCACTTTCCTTTGAAAGTGCCTTAAGCTACTTACAAGCATTCAACAGAAATTCACATGTGTTTCACTGAAAGAGAAGCAGTCTGTTCCAACACTTCAATTCACTGTGCGAAGTGAATGGAGTGCTGCTTCACTTTCTAAATGCTGTCCTTTCAGAGAAAATCACTTTCCTTTGAGAGTGCCTTAAGCTACTTACAAGCATTCAACAGAAATTCACATGCATTTCACTGAAAAAGAAGCAGTCTCTTCCAACACTTCAATTCACTGTGGAAAGTGAATGTAGTGCTGCTTCACTTTCTAAATGCTGTCCTTTCAGAGAAAATCACTTCCCTTTGAATGTGCCTTAAGCTACTTACGAGCATTCACCAGCAACTCACATGAGTGTCTCTGAAAGAGAAGCAGTCTGTTCCAACACT
Source organism: Myodes glareolus (assembly GCF_982192425.1). NCBI lineage: Eukaryota > Metazoa > Chordata > Mammalia > Rodentia > Cricetidae > Myodes > Myodes glareolus. Next base: position 94,980 of record NW_028263216.1, read on the forward strand.
TCAATTCACTGTGCGTAGTGAATGAAGTGTTGCTTCACTTTCTAAATGCTGTCCTTTCAGAGAAAATCACTTTCCTTTGAAAGTGCCTTAAGCTACTTACAAGCATTCAATAGAAATTCACATGTGTTTCTCTGAAAAAGAAGCAGTCTGTTCCAACACTTCAATTCACTGTGCGAAGTGAATGGAGTGTTGCTTCACTTTCTAAATGCTGTCCTTTCAGAGAAAATCACTTTCCTTTGAAAGTGCCTTAAGCTACATACAAGCATTCACAAGAAACTCACTTGCATTTTTCTGAAAGAGAAGCAGTCTGTTCCAACACTTCAATTCACTGTGCGTAGTGAATGGAGTGTTGCTTCACTTTCTAAATGCTGTCCTTTCAGAGAAAATCACTTTCCTTTGAAAGTGCCATAAGCTACTTACAAGCATTCACAAAAAACTCATATCTGTTTCTCTGAAAGAGAAGTAGTCTGTTCCAACACTTCAATTCACTGTGCGTAGTGAATGGAGTGTTACTTCACTTTCTAAATGCTGTCCTTTCAGAGAAAATCACTTTCCTTTGAAAGTGCCTTAAGCTACTTACAAGCATTCCACAGAAATTCACATGCGTTTCCCTGAAAGAGAAGCAGTTTGTTCCAACACTTCAATTCACTGTGCGAAGTGAATGGAGTGTTGTTTCACTTTCTAAATGCTGTCCTTTCAGAGAAAATCACTTTCCTTTGAAAGTGCCTTAAGATACTTACACACATTCACAGGAAACTCAAATGCGTTTCTATGAAAGAGAAGCTGTCAGTTCCAACACTTCAATTCACTGTGTGAAGTGAATGGAGTGTTGCTTCACTTTCTAAATGCTGTCCTTTCAGAGAAAATCGCTTTCCTTTGAAAGTGCCTTAAGCTACTTACAAGCATTCAACAGAAATTCACATGCGTTTCACTGAAAGAGAAGCAATATGTTCCAACACTTCAATTCACTGTGCGAAGTGAATGGAGTGTTGCTTCACTTTCTAAATGCTGTCCTTTCAGAGAAAATCACTTTCCTTTGAAAGTGCCTTAAGCTACTTACACACATTCACAGGAAACTCAAATGCGTTTCTATGAAAGAGAAGCTGTCTGTTCCAACACTTCAATTCACTGTGCGAAGTGAATGGAGTGTTGCTTCACTTTCTAAATGCTGTCCTTTCAGAGAAAATCACTTTCCATTGAAAGTGCCTTAAGCTACTTACAAGCATTCAACAAAAAGTCACATGTGTTTCACTGAAAGAGAAGCAGTCTGTTCCAACACTTCAATTCACTGTGCGAAGTGAATGGAGTGTTGCTTCACTTTCTAAATGCTGTCCTTTCAGAGAAAATCACTTTCCTTTGAAAGTGCCTTAAGCTTCTTTCAAGCATTCAACAGAAATTCACATGCATTTCACTGAAAGAGAAGCAGTCTGTTACAACACTTCAATTCACTGTGCGAAGTGAATGTGTTGTTGTTTCACTTTCTAAAGACTGTACTTTCAGAGAATATCACTCTTCTTTGAAAGTGCCTTAAGCTACTTACAAGCATTCACAAGCAACTCACATGAGTTTCTCTGAAAGGGAAGCAGTCTGTTCCAACACTTCAATTCACTGTGCGAAGTGAATGGAGGGTTGCTTCACTTTCTACATGCTGTACTTTCAGAGAAAATCACTTTCCTTTGAAACTGCCTTAAACTACTTACAAGCATTCACCAGCAACTCACATGAGTTTCTCTGAAAGAGAAGCAGTCTGTTCCAACTCCTCAGTTCACTGTGCGAAGTGAATGGAGTGTTGCGTCACTTTCTAAATGCTGTACTTTCAGAAAAAATCACTTTCCTTTCAAAGTACCTTAAGCTACTTAGAAGTATTCACCAACAACTCACATGAGTTTCTGTGAAAGAGAAGCAGTCTGTTCCAACACTTCAATTCACTGTGTGAAGTGAATGGAGTGTTGCTTCACTTTCTAAATGCTGTACTTTCAGAGAAAATCACTTTCCTTTGAAAGTGCCTTAAGCTACTTACAAGCATTCACCAGCAACTCACATCAGTTTCTCTGAAAGAGAAGCAGTCTGTTCCAAAACTTCAATTCACTGTGCGAAGTGAATGTGTTGATCTTTCACTTTCTAAATGCTGTACTTTCAGAGAAAATCACTCTTCTTTGAAAGTGCCTTAAGCTACTTCCAAGCATTCACCAGCAACTCACATCAGTTTCTCTGAAAGAGAAGCAGTCTGTTCCAACACTTCAATTCACTGTGCGAAATGAATGTGTTTTTGTTTCACTTTCTAAATGCTGTATTTTCAGAGAAAATCACTTTCCTTTGATACTGCCTTAAGCTACTTACAAGCATTCACAAGAAACTCACATGCGTTTCTCTGAAAGAGAAGCAGTCTGTTCCAACACTTCAATTCACTGTGTGAAGTGAACGGAGTGTTGCTTCACTTTCTAAATGCTGTACTTTCAGAGAAAATCACTTTCCTTTGAAACTGCCTTAAGCTACTTGCAAGTATTCAACAGCAACTCACATGAGTTTCTCTGAAAGAGTAGCAGTCTGTTCCAACACTTCAATTTACTGTGCGAAGTGAATGTGTTGTTGTTTCATTTTCTAAATGCTCTACTTTCAGAGAAAATCACTTTCCTTTTTTACTGCCTTAAGCTACTTACAAGCATTCACCAGCAACACACATGAGTTTCTCTGAAAGAGAAGCATTCTGTTCCAACACTTCAATTCACTGTGTGAAGTGAAATGTTGTTTCACTTTCTAAATGCTGTCCCTTCAGAGAAAATCACTTTCTTTGAAAGTGCCTTAAGATAAATATAAGCATTCACAAGAAACTCACATGCATTTCTCTGAAAGAGAAGCAGTCTGTTCCAACACATCATTTCACTGTTCGAAGTGAATGGAGTGATGCTTCACTTTCAAAATGCAGTACATTCAGAGAAAATCACTTTCCTTTGAAACTGCCTTAACCTACTTACAAGCATTCCACAGTAACTCACATGCATTTCTCTGAAAGAGAAGCAGTCTGTTCCAACACTTCAATTCACTGTGCGAAGTGAATGGAGTGTTGCTTCACTTTCTAAATGCTGTACTTTCAGAGAAGATCACTTTCTTTGAAAGTGCCTTAAGATAAATATAAGCATTCACAAGATACTCACATGCATTTCTCTGAAAGAGAAGCAGCTTGTTCCAACACTTCAGTTCACTGTGCGAAGTCAATGGAGGGTTGCTTCACTTTCTAAATGCTGTACTTTCAGAGAAAATCACTTTCCTTTGAAAGTGCCTTAAGCTACTTACAAGCATTCACCAGCAACTCACATGAGTTTCTCTGAAAGAGAAGCAGTCTGTTCCAACACTTCAATTCACTGTGCAAATTGAATGGAGTGTTGCTTCACTTTCTAAATGCTGCACTTTCACAGAAAAAAACTTTCCTTTGAAACTGCCTTATGCTACTTACAAACATTCACCAGCAACTCACATGAGTTTCTCTGAAAGAGAAGCAGTCTGTTCCAACACTTCAATTCACTGTGCGAAGTGAATGTGTTGTTGTTTCACTTTCTAAATGCTGTACTTTCAGAGAAAATCACTCTTCTTTGAAAGTGCCTCAAGCTACTTACAAGCATTTACCAACAACTCTCATACATTTCTCTGAAAGAGAAGCAGTCTGTTCCAACACTTGAACTCACTGTGCGAAGTGAATGGAGTGTTGCTTCACTTTCTAAATGCTGTACTTTCAGAGAAAATCACTGTCCTTTGAAACTGCCTTAGGCTACTTACAAGCATTCAGCAGCAATTCACATGCATTTCTCTGAAAGAGAAGCAGTCTGTTCCAACACTTCAATTCACAGGGCGAAGTGAATGGAGTGTTGCTTCACTTTCTAAATGCTGTACTTTAAGAGAAAATCACTTTCTTTGAAAGTGCCTTAAGATATATATAAGCATTCACAAGAAACTCACATGCATTTCTCTGAAAGAGAAGCAGTCTGTTCCAACACTTCAGTTCACTGTGCGAAGTGAATACAGGGTTGCTTCACTTTCTAAATGCTGTACTTTCAGAGAAAATCACTTTCTTTGAAAGTGCCTTAAGCTACTTACAAGCATTCACCAGCAACTCACATGAGTTTCTCTGAAAGATTAGCAGTCTGTTCCAACACTTCAATTCACTGTGCAAAGTGAATGGAGTGTTGCTTCACTTTCTAAATGCTGCACTTTCACAGAAAAAAACTTTCCTTTGAAACTGCCTTAAGCTACTTACAAGCATTCACAAGATACTCACATGCGTTTCTCTGAAAGAGTAGCAGTCTGTTCCAACACTTCAATTCACTGTGCGAAGTGAATGTGTTGTTGTTTCACTTTCTAAATGCTCTACTTTTAGAGAAAATCACTTTCCTTTGAAACTGCCATAAGCTACTTACAAGCATTCACAAGCAACACCCATGAGTTTCTCTGAAAGAGAAGCAGTCTGTTCCAACACTTCAATTCACTGTGCGAAGTGAATTGAGGGTTGCGTCACTTTCTAAATGCTGTACTTTCAGAGAAAATCACTTTCCTTTGAAACTGCCTTAAGCTACTTACAAGCATTCACCAGCAACTCACATGAGTTTCTCTGAACGAGAAGCAGTCTGTTCCAACACTTCAATTCACTGTGCGAAGTGAAATGTTGTTGTTTCACTTTCTAAATGCTGTACTTTCAGAGAAAATCACTGTTCTTTGAAAGTGCCTTAAGCTACTTACAAGCATTCACCAACAACTCTCATGCATTACTCTGAAAGAGAAGCAGTCTGTTCCAATACTTGAATTCACTATGCGAATTGAATGGAGTGTTGTTTCACTTTCTAAATGCTGTACTTTCAGAGAAAATCACTGTCCTTTGAAACTGCCTTAAGCTACTTACAAGCATTCACCAGCAATTCACAAGCATTTCTCTGAAAGAGAAGCAGTCTGTTCCAACACTTCAATTCTCTGTTCAATGTGAATGGAGTGTTGCTTCACTTTCAAAGTGCAGTACTTTCAGAGAAAATCACTTTCCTTTGAAACTGCCTTAAGCTACTTACAGGCATTCAACAGCAACTCACATGCATTTCTCTGAAAGAGAAGCAGTCTGTTCCAACACTTCAATTCACTGTGCGAAGTGAAATGTTGTTGTTTCACTTTCTAAATGCTGTCCTTTCAGAGAAAATCACTTTCTTTGAAAGTGCCTTAAGCTACTTACAAGCATTCACCAGCAACTCAACAGAGTTTCTCTGAAAGAGAAGCAGTCTGTTCCAACAGTTCAATTCACTGTTCAAAGTGAATGTGTTGTTGTTTCACTTTCTAAATGCTGTACTTTCAGAGAAAATCACTTTCCTTTGATACTGCCTTAAGCTACTTACAAGCATTCACAAGATACTCACATGCGTTTCTCTGAAAGAGTAGCAGTCTGTTCCAACACTTCAATTCACTGTGCGAAGTGAATGTGTTGTTGTTTCACTTTCTAAATGCTCTACTTTCAGAGAAAATCACTTTCCTTTGAAACTGCCATAAGCTACTTACAAGCATTCACAAGCAACACGCATGAGTTTCTCTGAAAGAGAAGCAGTCTGTTCCAACACTTCAATTCACTGTGCGAAGTGAATTGAGGGTTGCGTCACTTTCTAAATGCTGTACTTTCAGAGAAAATCACTTTCCTTTGAAACTGCCTTAAGCTACTTACAAGCATTCACCAGCAACTCACATGAGTTTCTCTGAAAGAGAAGCAGTCTGTTCCAACACTTCAATTCACTGTGCGAAGTGAAATGTTGTTGTTTCACTTTCTAAATGCTGTACTTTCAGAGAAAATCACTGTTCTTTGAAAGTGCCTTTAGCTACTTACAAGCATTCACCAACAACTCTCATGCATTACTCTGAAAGAGAAGCAGTCTGTTCCAATACTTGAATTCACTATGCGAATTGAATGGAGTGTTGTTTCACTTTCTAAATGCTGTACTTTCAGAGAAAATCACTGTCTTTGACACTGCCTTAAGCTACTTACAAGCATTCACCAGCAATTCACATGCATTTCTCTGAAAGAGAAGCAGTCTGTTCCAACACTTCAATTCACTGTTCAAAATGAATGGAGTGTTGCTTCACTTTCAAAATGCAGTCCTTTCAGAGAAAATCACTTTCCTTTGAAACTGCCTTAAGCTACTTACAGGCATTCAACAGCAACTCACATGCATTTCTCTGAAAGAGAAGCAGTCTGTTCCAACACTTCATTTCACTGTTCGAAGTGAATGGAGTGATGCTTCACTTTCAAAATGCAGTACATTCAGAGAAAATCACTGTCCTTTGAAACTGCCATAAGCTACTTAAAAGCATTCCACAGTAACTCACATGCATTTCTATGAAAGAGAAGCAGACTGTTCCAACACTTCAATTCACTGTGCGAAGTGAATGGAGTGTTGCTTCACTTTCTAAATGCTGTCCTTTCAGAGAAGATCACTTTCTTTGAAAGTGCCTTAAGATAAATATAAGCATTCACAAGAAACTCACATGCATTTCTCTGAAAGAGAAGCAGCCTGTTCCAACACTTCAATTCACTGTGCGAAGTGAATGGAGTGTTGCTTCACTTTCTAAATGCTGTACTTTCAGAGAAAATCACTTTCCTTTGAAAGTGCCTTAAGCTACTTACAAGCAACCACCAGCAACTCACATGAGTTTCTCTGAAAGAGAAGCAGTCTGTTCCAACACTTCAATTCACTGTGCGAAGTGAATTGAGGGTTGTGTCACTTTCTAAATGCTGTACTTTCAGAGAAAATCACTTTCCTTTGAAACTGCCTTAAGCTACTTACAAGCATTCAGCAGCAACTCACATGAGTTTCTCTGAAAGAGAAGCAGTCTGTTCCAACACTTCAATTCTCTGTGCGAAGGGAAATGTTGTTGTTTCACTTTCTAAATGCTGTACTTTCAGAGAAAATCACTGTTCTTTGAAAGTGCCTTAAGCTACTTACAAGCATTCACCAACAACTCTCATGCATTACTCTGAAAGAGAAGCAGTCTGTTCCAATACTTGAATTCACTATGCGAATTGAATGGAGTGTTGTTTCACTTTCTAAATGCTGTACTTTCAGAGAAAATCACTGTCCTTTGAAAGTGCTTTAAGCTACTTACAAGCATTCACCAGCAACTCACATGAGTTTCTCTGAAAGATTAGCAGTCTGTTCCAACACTTCAATTCACTTTGCAAAGTGAATGGAGTGTTACTTCACTTTCTACATGCTGCACTTTCACAGAAAAAACTTTCCTTTGAAACTGCCTTAAGCTACTTAAAAGCATTCACCAGCAACTCACCAGAGTTTCTCTGAAAGAGAAGCAGTCTGTTCCAACACTTCAATTCACTGTTCAAAGTGAATGTGCTGTTGTTTCACTTTCTAAGTGCTGTACTTTCAGAGAAAATCACTTTCCTTTGATACTGCCTTAAGCTACTTACAAGCATTCACAAGCAACACACATGAGTTTCTCTGAAAGAGAAGCTGTCTGTTCCAACACTTCAATTCACTGTGCGAAGTGAAATGTTGTTGTTTCACTTTCTAAATGCTGTCCTTTCAGAGAAAATCACTTTCTTTGAAAGTGCCATAAGATAAATATAAGCATTCACAAGAAACTCACATGAGTTTCTCTGAAAGAGAAGCAGTCTGTTCCAACACTTCATTTCACTGTTCGAAGTGAATGGAGTGATGCTTCACTTTCAAAATGCAGTACATTTAGCGAAAATCACTTTCCTTTGAAACTGCCTTAACCTACTTACAAGCATTCCACAGTAACTCACATGCATTTCTCTGAAAGAGAAGCAGTCTGTTCCAACACTTCAATTCACTGTGCGAAGTGAATGGATTGTTGCTTCACTTTCTAAATGCTGTACTTTCAGAGAAAATCACTTTCCTTTGAAAGTGCCTTAAGCTACTTACAAGCATTCACCAGCAACTCACATGAGTTTCTCTGAAAGATTAGCAGTCTGTTCCAACACTTCAATTCACTGTGCAATGTGAATGGAGTGTTGCTTCACTTTCTAAATGCTGCACTTTCACAGAAAAAAACTTTCCTTTGAAACTGCCTTATGCTACTTACAAACATTCACCAGCAACTCACATGAGTTTCTCTGAAAGAGAAGCAGTCTGTTCCAATTCTTCAATTCAGTGTGCGAAGTGAATGTGTTGTTGTTTCACTTTCTAAATGCTGTACTTTCAGAGAAAATCACTCTTCTTTGAAAGTGCCTCAAGCTACTTACAAGCATTCACCAACAACTCTCATACATTTCTCTGAAAGAGAAGCAGTCTGTTCCAACACTTGAATTCACTGTGCGAAGTGAATGCAGTGTTGCTTCACTTTCTAAATGCTGTACTTTCAGAGAAAATCACTGTCCTTTGAAACTGCCTTAGGCTACTTACAAGCATTCACCAGCAATTCACATGCATTTCTCTGAAAGAGAAGCAGTCTGTTCCAACACTTAAATTCACAGGGCGAAGTGAATGGAGTGTTGCTTCACTTTCTAAATGCTGTACTTTAAGAGAAAATCACTTTCTTTGAAAGTGCCTTAAGATATATATAAGCATTCACAAGAAACTCACATGCATTTCTCTGAAAGAGAAGCAGTCTGTTCCAACACTTCAGTTAACTGTGCGAAGTGAATACAGGGTTGCTTCACTTTCTAAATGCTGTACTTTCAGAGAAAATCACTGTCCTTTGAAAGTGCCTTAAGCTACTCTCAAGCATTCACCAGCAACTCACATGAGTTTCTCTGAAAGATTAGCAGTCTGTTCCAACACTTCAATTCACTGTGCAAAGTGAATGGCGTGTTGCTTCACTTTCTAAATGCTGCACTTTCACAGAAAAAAACTTTCCTTTGAAACTGCCTTAAGCTACTTACAAGCATTCACCAGCAACTCACCAGAGTTTCTCTGAAAGAGAAGCAGTCTGTTCCAACAGTTCAATTCACTGTTCAAAGTGAATGTGTTGTTGTTTCACTTTCTAAATGTTGTACTTTCAGAGAAAATCACTTTCCTTTGATATTGCCTTAAGCTACTTACAAGCATTCACAAGATACTCACATGCGTTTCTCTGAAAGAGTAGCAGTCTGTTCCAACACTTCAATTCACTGTGCGAAGTGAATGTGTTGTTGTTTCACTTTCTAAATGCTCTACTTTCAGAGGAAATCACTTTCCTTTGAAACTGCCATAAGCTACTTACAAGCATTCACAAGCAACACGCATGAGTTTCTCTGAAAGAGAAGCAGTCTGTTCCAACACTTCAATTCACTGTGCGAAGTGAAATGTTATTGTTTCACTTTCTAAATGCTGTACTTTCAGAGAAAATCACTGTTCTTTGAAAGTGCCTTAAGCTACTTACAAGCATTCACCAACAACTCTCATGCATTACTCTGAAAGAGAAGCAGTCTGTTCCAATACTTGAATTCACTATGCGAATTGAATGGAGTGTTGTTTCACTTTCTAAATGCTGTTCTTTCAGAGAAAATCACTGTCCTTTGAAACTGCCTTAAGCTACTTACAAGCATTCACCAGCAATTCACATGCATTTCTCTGAAAGAGAAGCAGTCTGTTCCAACACTTCAATTCACTGTTCAAAGTGAATGGAGTGTTGCTTCACTTTCAAAATGCAGTACTTTCAGAGAAAATCACTTTCCTTTGAAACTGCCTTAAGCTACTTACAGGCATTCAACAGCAACTCACATGCATTTCTCTGAAAGAGTAGCAGTCTGTTCCAACACTTCATTTCACTGTTCGAAGTGAATGGAGTGATGCTTCACTTTCAAAATGCAGTACATTCAGAGAAAATCACTGTCCTTTGATACTGCCATAAGCTACTTACAAGCATTCCACAGTAACTCACATGCATTTCTCTGAAAGAGAAGCAGTCTGTTCCAACACTTCAATTCACTGTGCGAAGTGAATGGAGTGTTGCTTCACTTTCTAAATGCTGTATTTTCAGAGAAGATCACTTTCTTTGAAAGTGCCTTAAGATAAATATAAGCATTCACAAGAAACTCACACGCATTTTTCTGAAAGAGAAGCAGCCTGTTCAAACACTTCATTTCACAGTGCGAATTGAATGGAGGGTTGCTTCACTTTCTAAATGCTGTACTTTCAGAGAAAATCACTTTCCTTTGAAAGTGCCTTAAGCTACTTACAAGCAATCACCAGCAACTCACATGAGTTTCTCTGAAAGATTAGCAGTCTGTTCCAACACTTCAATTCACTGTGCAAAGTGAATGGAGTGTTGCTTCACTTTCTAAATGCTGCACTTTCAGAGAAAAAAACTTTCCTTTGAAACTGCCTTAAGCTACTTACAAGCATTCACCAACAACTCACATGAGTTTCTCTGAAAGAGAAGCAGTCTGTTCCAACACTTCAATTCACTGAACGAAGTGAATGGAGGGTCGCTTCACTTTCTAAATGCTGTACTTTCAGAGAAAATCACTTTCCTTTGAAAGTGCCTTAAGCTACATACAAGCATTCACCAGCAACTCACATGAGTTTCTGTGAAAGATTAGCAGTCAGTTCCAACACTTCAATTCACTGTGCAAAGTGAATGGAGTGTTGCTTCACTTTCTAAATGCTGCACTATCACAGAAAAAAACTTTCCTTTGAAACTGCCTTAAGCTACTTACAAGCATTCACCAGCAATTCACATGCGTTTCTCTGGAACAGAAGCAGTCTGTTCCAACACTTCAATTCACTGTGCAAAGTCAATGGAGGGTTGCTTCACTTTCTAAATGCTGTCCTTTTAGAGAAAATCACTTTCCTTTGAAAGTGCCTTAAGCTACTTACAAGCATTCACAAGAAACTCACATGAATTTCTCTGTAAGAGAAGCAGTCTGTTCCAACACTTCAATTCACTGTGCGAAGTGAATGTGTTGTTTCACTTTCTAAATGCTGTACTTTCAGAGAAAATCACTTTCCTTTGAAAGTGCCTTAAGCTACTTACAACCATTCACCAGCAACTCACATGTGTTTCTCTGAAAGAGAAGCAGTCTGTTCCAACACTTCAATTCACTGTGTGAAGTGAATATGTTGTTGTTTCACTTTCTAAATGGTGTACTTTCAGAGAAAATCACTCTTCTTTGAAAGTGCCTTAAGCTACTTACAAGCATTCACCAACAACTCTAATGCATTACTCTGAAAGAGAAGCAGTCTGTTCCAACCCTTGATTTCACTGTGCGAACTGAATGGAGTGTTGCTTCACTTTCTAAATGCTGTACTTTCAGAGAAAATCACTTTCTTTGAAAGTGCCTTAAGATAAATATAAGCATTCACAAGAAACTCACATGCATTTCTCTGAAAGAGAAGCAGTCTGTTCTAACACTTCAATTCACTGTGCGAAGTGAATGGAGGGTTGTTTCACTTTCTAAATGCTGTACTTACAGAGAAAATCACTTTCCTTTGAAAGTGCCTTAAGCTACTTACAAGCATTCACCAGCAACTCACATGAGTTTCTCTGAAAGATTAGCAGTCTGTTCCAACACTTCAATTCACTGTGCAATGTGAATGGAGTGTTGCTTCACTTTCTAAATGCTGTACTTTCAGAGAAAATCACTTTCCTTTGAAACTGCCTTAAGCTACTTACAAGCATTCACCAGCAACTCACATGAGTTTCTCTAAAGAGAAGCAGTCTGTTCCAACACTTCAATTCACTGTGCGAAGTGAATGTGTTGTTCTTTCACTTTCTAAATGCTGTACTTTCAAAGAAAATCACTCTTCTTTGAAAGTGCCTTAAGCTACTTCCAAGCATTCACCAGCAACTCACATCAGTTTCTCTGAAAGAGAAGCAGTCTGTTCCAACACTTCAATTCACTGTGCGAAATGAATGTGTTTTTGTTTCACTTTCTAAATGCTGTATTTTCAGAGAAAATCACTTTCCTTTGATACTGCCTTAAGCTACGTACAAGCATTCACAAGAAACTCACATGCGTTTCTCTGAAAAAGAAGCAGTCTGTTCCAACACTTCAATTCACTGTGTGAAGTGAACGGAGTGTTGCTTCACTTTCTAAATGCTGTACTTTCAGAGAAAATCACTTTCCTTTGAAACTGCCTTAAGCTACTTGCAAGTATTCAACAGCAACTCACATGAGTTTTTCTGAAAGAGAAGCAGTCTGTTCCAACACTTCAATTCACTGTGCGAAGTGAATGGAGGGTTGCTTCACTTTCTATATGCTGTACTTTCAGAGAAAATCACTTTCCTTTGAAACTGCCTTTAACTACTTACAAGCATTCACCAGAAACTCACATGAGTTTCTCTGAAAGAGAAGCAGTCTGTTCCAACTCCTCATTTCACTGTGCGAAGTGAATGGAGTATTGCGTCACTTTCTAAATGCTGTACTTTCAGAGAAAATCACTTTCTTTGAAAGTGCCTTAAGATAATTATAAGCATTCACAAGAAACTCACATGCATTTCTCTGAAAGAGAAGCAGTCTGTTCCAACACTTCAGTTCACTGTGCGAAGTGAATGGAGGGTTGCTTCACTTTCTAAATGCTGTACTTTCAGAGAAAATCACTTTCCTTTGAAAGTGCCTTAAGCTACTTACAAGCATTCACCAGCAACTCACATGAGTTTCTATGAAAGATTAGCAGTCTGTTCCAACACTTCAATTCACTGTGCAAAGTGAATGGAGTGTTGCTTCACTTTCTAAATGCTGCACTTTCACAGAAAAAAACTTTCCTTTGAAACTGCCTTAAGCTACTTACAAGCATTCACCAGCAACTCACCAGAGTTTCTCTGAAAGAGAAGCAGTCTGTTCCAACACTTCAATTCACTGTTCAAAGTGAATGTGCTGTTGTTTCACTTTCTAAGTGCTGTACTTTCAGAGAAAATCACTTTCCTTTGATACTGCCTTAAGCTACTTACAAGCATTCCCAAGAAACTCACATGCGTTTCTCTGAAAGAGTAGCAGTCTGTTCCAACTCTTCAATTCACTGAGCGAATTGAATGTGTTGTTGTTTCACTTTCTAAATGCTCTACTTTCAGAGAAAATCACTTTCCTTTGAAACTGCCATAAGCTACTTACAAGCATTCACAAGCAACACGCATGAGTTTCTCTGAAAGAGAAGCAGTCTGTTCCAACACTTCAATTCACTGTGCGAAGTGAATTGAGGGTTGCGTCACTTTCTAAATGCTGTACTTTCAGAGAAAATCACTTTCCTTTGAAACTGCCTTAAGCTACTTACAAGCATTCACCAGCAACTCACATGAGTTTCGCTGAAAGAGAAGCAGTCTGTTCCAACACTTCAATTCACTGTGCGAAGTGAAATGTTGTTGTTTCACTTTCTAAATGCTGTACTTTCAGAGAAAATCACTGTTCTTTGAAAGTGCCTTAAGCTACTTACAAGCATTCACCAACAACTCTCATGCATTACTCTGAAAGAGAAGCAGTCTGTTCCAATACTTGAATTCACTATGCGAATTGAATGGAGTGTTGTTTCACATTCTAAATGCTGTACTTTCAGAGAAAATCACTGTCCTTTGAAACTGCCTTAAGCTACTTACAAGCATTCACCAGCAATTCACATGCATTTCTCTGAAAGAGAAGCAGTCTGTTCCAACACTTCAATTCACTGTTCAAAGTGAATGGAGTGTTGCTTCACTTTCTAAATGCTGTACTTTCAGAGAAGATCGCTTTCTTTGAAAGTGCCTTAAGATAAATATAAGCATTCACAAGAAACTCACATGCATTTCACTGAAAGAGAAGCAGCCTGTTCCAACACTTCAATTCACTGTGCAAAGTGAATGGCGTGTTGCTTCACTTTCTAAATGCTGCACTTTCACAGAAAAAAACTTTCCTTTGAAACTGCCTTAAGCTACTTACAAGCATTCACCAGCAACTCACCAGAGTTTCTCTGAAAGAGAAGCAGTCTGTTCCAACAGTTCAATTCACTGTTAAAAGTGAATGTGTTGTTGTTTCACTTTCTAAATGTTGTACTTTCAGAGAAAATCACTTTCCTTTGATATTGCCTTAAGCTACTTACAAGCATTCACAAGATACTCACATGCGTTTCTCTGAAAGAGTAGCAGTCTGTTCCAACACTTCAATTCACTGTGCGAAGTGAATGTGTTGTTGTTTCACTTTCTAAATGCTCTACTTTCAGAGAAAATCACTTTCCTTTGAAACTGCCATAAGCTACTTACAAGCATTCACAAGCAACACGCATGAGTTTCTCTGAAAGAGAAGCAGTCTGTTCCAACACTTCAATTCACTGTGCGAAGTGAATTGAGGGTTGCGTCACTTTCTAAATGCTGTACTTTCAGAGAAAATCACTGTTCTTTGAAAGTGCCTTAAGCTACTTACAAGCATTCACCAACAACTCTCATGCATTACTCTGAAAGAGAAGCAGTCTGTTCCAATACTTGAATTCACTATGCGAATTGAATGGAGTGTTGTTTCACTTTCTAAATGCTGTTCTTTCAGAGAAAATCACTGTCCTTTGAAACTGCCTTAAGCTACTTACAAGCATTCACCAGCAATTCACATGCATTTCTCTGAAAGAGAAGCAGTCTGTTCCAACACTTCAATTCACTGTTCAAAGTGAATGGAGTGTTGCTTCACTTTCAAAATGCAGTACTTTCAGAGAAAATCACTTTCCTTTGAAACTGCCTTAAGCTACTTACAGGCATTCAACAGCAACTCACATGCATTTCTCTGAAAGAGTAGCAGTCTGTTCCAACACTTCATTTCACTGTTCGAAGTGAATGGAGTGATGCTTCACTTTCAAAATGCAGTACATTCAGAGAAAATCACTGTCCTTTGATACTGCCATAAGCTACTTACAAGCATTCCACAGTAACTCACATGCATTTCTCTGAAAGAGAAGCAGTCTGTTCCAACACTTCAATTCACTGTGCGAAATGAATGGAGTGTTGCTTCACTTTCTAAATGCTGTATTTTCAGAGAAGATCACTTTCTTTGAAAGTGCCTTAAGATAAATATAAGCATTCACAAGAAACTCACATGCATTTCTCTGAAAGAGAAGCAGCCTGTTCAAACACTTCATTTCACAGTGCGAAGTGAAGGGAGGGTTGCTTCACTTTCTAAATGCTGTACTTTCAGAGAAAATCACTTTCCTTTGAAAGTGCCTTAAGCTACTTACAAGCAATCACCAGCAACTCACATGAGTTTCTCTGAAAGATTAGCAGTCTGTTCCAACACTTCAATTCACTGTGCAAAGTGAATGGAGTGTTGCTTCACTTTCTAAATGCTGCACTTTCAGAGAAAAAAACTTTCCTTTGAAACTGCCTTAAGCTACTTACAAGCATTCACCAACAACTCTCATGCATTACTCTGAAAGAGAAGCAGTCTGTTCCAACACTTCAATTCACTGTGCGAAGTGAATGTGTTGTTTCACTTTCTAAATGCTGTACTTTCAGAGAAAATCACTTTCCTTTGAAAGTGCCTTAAGCTACTTACAACCATTCACCAGCAACTCACATGTGTTTCTCTGAAAGAGAAGCAGTCTGTTCCAACACTTCAATTCACTGTGTGAAGTGAATATGTTGTTGTTTCACTTTCTAAATGGTGTACTTTCAGAGAAAATCACTCTTCTTTGAAAGTGCCTTAAGCTACTTACAAGCATTCACCAATAACTCTAATGCATTACTCTGAAAGAGAAGCAGTCTGTTCCAACACTTGATTTCACTGTGTGAAGTGAATGGAGTGTTGCTTCACTTTCTAAATGCTGTACTTTCAGAGAAAATCACTGTCCTTTGATACTGCCTTAAGCTACTTACAAGCATTCACCAGCAATTCACATGCATTTCTCTGAAAGAGAAGCAGTCTGTTCCAACACTTCAACTCACTGTTCAAAGTGAATTGAGTGTTGCTTCACTTTCAAAATGCAGTACATTCAGAGAAAATCACTTTCCTTTGAAAGTGCCTTAAGCTAGTTACAAGAATTGACCAGCAACTCACATGAGTTTCTCTGAAAGAGAAGCAGTCTGTTCCAACACTTCAGTTCACTGTGCGAAGTGAATGGAGTGTTCCGTCACTTTCTAAATGCTGTACTTTCAGAGAAAATCACTTTCCTTTCAAAGTACCTTAAGCTACTTCCAAGCATTCACCAGCAAGTCACATGAGTTTCTCTGAAAGAGAAGCAGTCTGTTCCAACACTTCAATTCACTGTGCTAGGTGAATGTGTTGTTGTTTCACTTTCGAAATGCTGTACTTTCAGAGAAAATCATTTTTTTTGAAACTGCCTTAAGCTACTTACAAGCATTCACCAGCAACTCACATGCATTTCTCTGAAAGAGAAGCAGTCTGTTCCTACACTTCAATTCACTCTGCGAAATGAACGGAGTGTTACTTAACTTTCTAAATGCTGTAATTTCAGAGAAAATCACGTTCCTTTGAAACTGCCTTAAGCTACTTACATGCATTCACCAGCAACTCACATGCATTTCTCTGAAAGAGAAACAGTCTGTTCCAATACTTCACTTCACTGTGCGAATTGAATGGAGTGTTGCTTCACTTTCTAAATGCTGTACATTCAGAGACAATCACTTTCCTTTGAAACTGCCTTAAGATACTTACAAGCATTGACCAGCAACTCACATGAGTTTCTCTGAAAGAGAGGCAGTCTGTTCCAACACTTCAATTCACTGTGCGAAGTGAATGGAGTGTTGCGTCACTTTCTAAATGCTGTACTTTCAGAGAAAATCACTTTCCTTTCAAAGTACCTTAAGCTACTTACAAGCATTCAATAGCAACTCACATGAGTTTCTCTGAAAGAGAGGCAGTCTGTTCCAACACTTCAATTCACTGTGCGAAGTGAATGGAGTGTTGCGTCACTTTCTAAATGCTGTACTTTCAGAGAAAATCACTTTCCTTTCAAAGTACCTTAAGCTACTTACAAGCATTCAATAGCAACTCACATGAGTTTCTCTGAAAGAGAGGCAGTCTGTTCCAACACTTCAATTCACTGTGCGAAGTGAATGGAGTGTTGCGTCACTTTCTAAATGCTGTACTTTCAGAGAAAATCACTTTCCTTTGAAATTGCCTTAAGCTACTTACAAGCATTGACCAGCAACTCACATGAGTTTCTCTGAAAGAGAGGCAGTCTGTTCCAACACTTCAATTCACTGTGCGAAGTGAATGGAGTGTTGCTTCACTTTCTAAATGCTGTAGTTACAGAGAAAATCACTTTCCTTTGAAACTGCCTTAAGCTCCTAACAAGCATTCACCAGCAACTCACATGAAGTTCTCTGAATGAGAAGCAGTCTGTTCCAACACTTCAATTCACTGTGCGAAGTGAATGGAGTGTTGCGTCACTTTCTACATGCTGTAATTTCAGAGAAAATAACTTTCCTTTGATAGCGCCTTAAGCTACTTACAAGCATTCAGGAGCAACTCACATGAGTTTCTCTTAAAGAGAAGCAGTCTGTTCCAACACTTCAATTCACTGTGGGAAGTGAATGGAGTGTTGCTTCACTTTCTAAATGCTGTAGTTACAGAGATAATCACTTTTTTTGAAACTGCCTTAAGCTTCTTACAAGCATTTAGAAGAAACTCACATTCGTTTCTCTGAAGAGAAGCAGTCTGTCCCAACATTTCAATTCACTGTGCGAAGAGAATGGAGTGTTGCTTCACTTTCTAAATGCTGTAATTTCAGAGAAAATCACTTTCCTTTTAAAGTGCCTTAAGCTACTTACAACCATTCACAAAAAACTCACATACGTTTCTCTGAAAGAGAAGCAGTCTGTTACAACACTTCAATTCACTGTGCGAAGTGAATGGAGTGTTGCTTCACTTTCTAAATGCTGTACTTTCAGAGAAAAAAACTTTCCTTTGAAACTGCCTTAAGCTTCTTACAAGCATTCACAAGAAACTCACATGCGTATCTCTGAAAGAGAAGCAGTCTGTCCCAAAACTTCAATTCACTGTGTGAAGTGAATGGAGTGTTGCTTCACTTTCTAAATGTTGTACTTTCAGAGAAAATCACTTTACTTTGAAAGTGCCTTAAGCTACTTACAAGCATTCACCAGCAACTCACATGAGTTTCTCTGAAGGAGAAGCATTCTGTTCCAACACTTCAATTCACTGTGCGAAGTGAATGTGTTGTTTTTTCACTTTCTAAATGCTGTACTTTCAGAGAAAATCACTCTTCTTTGAAAGTGCCTTAAGCTACTTACAAGCATTCACCAGCAACTCACATCAGTTTCTCTGAAAGAGAAGCAGTCTGTTCCAACACTTCAATTCACTGTGCGAAGTGAATGTGTTGTTGTTTCACTTTCTAAATGCTGTATTTTCAGAGAAAATCACTTTCCTTTGATACTGCCTTAAGCTACTTACAAGCATTCTCCAGCAACTCACATGCATTTCTCTGAAAGAGAAGCAGTCTGTTCCAACACTTCAATTCACTGTTTGAAGTGAACGGAGTGTTGCTTCACTTTCAAAATGCAGTACTTTCAGAGAAAATCACTTTCCTTTGAAACTGCCTTAAGCTACTTACAAGCATTCACCATCAACTCACATGAGTTTCTCTGAAAGAGAAGCAGTCTGTTCCAACACTTCAATTCACTGTGCGAAGTGAATGGAGTGTTTCTTCACTTTCTAAATGCTGTACTTTCAGAGAAAATCACTTTCTTTGAAAGTGCCTTAAGATAAATATAAGCATTCACAAGAAACTCACATGCATTTCTCTGTAAGAAAAGCAGTCTGTTCCAACACTTCAATTCACTGTGCGAAGTGAATGGAGGGTTGCTTCACTTTCTAAATGCTGTACTTTCAGAGAAAATCACTTTCCTTTGAAAGTGCCTTAAGCTACTTACAAGCATTCACCAGCAACTCACATGAGTTTCTCTGAAAGATTAGCAGTCTGTTCCAACACTTCAATTCACTGTGCAAAATGAATGGAGTGTTGCTTCACTTTCTAAATGCTGCACTTTCACAGAAAAAAGACTTTGCTTTGAAACTGCCTTAAGCTACTTACAAGCATTCACCAGCAATTCAAATGCGTTTCTCTGAAAGAGAAGCAGTCTGTTCCAACACTTCAATTCACTGTGCGAAGTGAATGGAGTGTTGCTTCACTTTCTAAACGCTGTACTTTCAGAGAAAATCACTTTCCTTTGAAAGTGCCTTAGCTACTTACAAGCATTCACCAGCAACTCACATGAGTTTCCCTGAAAGAAAGCAGTCTGTTCCAACACTTCCATTCACTGTGAGAAGTGAATGTGTTGTTGTTTCACTTTCTAAATGCTGTACTTTCAGAGAAATCACTTTCCTTTGATACTGCCTTAAGCTACTTACAAGCATTCACAAGAAACTCACATGCGTTTCTCTGAAAGAGAAGCAGTCTGTTCCAACACTTCCATTCACTGTGAGAAGTGAATGTGTTGTTGTTTCACTTTCTAAATGCTGTACTTTCAGTGAAAATCACTTTCCTTTGAAACTGCCTTAAGATACTTACAAGCATTGACCAGCAACTCACATGAGTTTCTCTGAAAGAGAGGCAGTCTGTTCCAACACTTCAATTCACTGTGCGAAGTGAATGGAGTGTTGCGTCACTTTCTACATGCTGTAATTTCAGAGAAAATAACTTTCCTTTGATAGCGCCTTAAGCTACTTACAAGCATTCAGGAGCAACTCACATGAGTTTCTCTTAAAGAGAAGCAGTCTGTTCCAACACTTCAATTCACTGTGGGAAGTGAATGGAGTGTTGCTTCACTTTCTAAATGCTGTAGTTACAGAGATAATCACTTTTTTTGAAACTGCCTTAAGCTTCTTACAAGCATTTAGAAGAAACTCACATTCGTTTCTCTGAAAGAGAAGCAGTCTGTCCCAACATTTCAATTCACTGTGCGAAGAGAATGGAGTGTTGCTTCACTTTCTAAATGCTGTAATTTCAGAGAAAATCACTTTCCTTTTAAAGTGCCTTAAGCTACTTACAACCATTCACAAAAAACTCACATACGTTTCTCTGAAAGAGAAGCAGTCTGTTACAACACTTCAATTCACTGTGCGAAGTGAATGGAGTGTTGCTTCACTTTCTAAATGCTGTACTTTCAGAGAAAAAAACTTTCCTTTGAAACTGCCTTAAGCTTCTTACAAGCATTCACAAGAAACTCACATGCGTATCTCTGAAAGAGAAGCAGTCTGTCCCAAAACTTCAATTCACTGTGTGAAGTGAATGGAGTGTTGCTTCACTTTCTAAATGTTGTACTTTCAGAGAAAATCACTTTGCTTTGAAAGTGCCTTAAGCTACTTACAAGCATTCACCAGCAACTCACATGAGTTTCTCTGAAGGAGAAGCATTCTGTTCCAACACTTCAATTCACTGTGCGAAGTGAATGTGTTGTTTTTTCACTTTCTAAATGCTGTACTTTCAGAGAAAATCACTCTTCTTTGAAAGTGCCTTAAGCTACTTACAAGCATTCACCAGCAACTCACATCAGTTTCTCTGAAAGAGAAGCAGTCTGTTCCAACACTTCAATTCACTGTGCGAAGTGAATGTGTTGTTGTTTCACTTTCTAAATGCTGTATTTTCAGAGAAAATCACTTTCCTTTGATACTGCCTTAAGCTACTTACAAGCATTCTCCAGCAACTCACATGCATTTCTCTGAAAGAGAAGAAGTCTGTTCCAACACTTCAATTCACTGTGCGAAGTGAAATGTTGTTGTTTCACTTTCTAAATGCTGTACTTTCAGAGAAAATCACTGTTCTTTGAAAGTGCCTTAAGCTACTTACAAGCATTCACCAACAACTCTCATGCATTACTCTGAAAGAGAAGCAGTCTGTTCCAATACTTGAATTCACTATGCGAATTGAATGGAGTGTTGTTTCACTTTCTAAATGCTGTTCTTTCAGAGAAAATCACTGTCCTTTGAAACTGCCTTAAGCTACTTACAAGCATTCACCAGCAATTCACATGCATTTCTCTGAAAGAGAAGCAGTCTGTTCCAACACATCAATCACTGTTCAAAGTGAATGGAGTGTTGCTTCACTTTCAAAATGCAGTACTTTCAGAGAAAATCACTTTCCTTTGAAACTGCCTTAAGCTACTTACAGGCATTCAACAGCAACTCACATGCATTTCTCTGAAAGAGTAGCAGTCTGTTCCAACACTTCATTTCACTGTTCGAAGTGAATGGAGTGATGCTTCACTTTCAAAATGCAGTACATTCAGAGAAAATCACTGTCCTTTGATACTGCCATAAGCTACTTACAAGCATTCCACAGTAACTCACATGCATTTCTCTGAAAGAGAAGCAGTCTGTTCCAACACTTCAATTCACTGTGCGAAGTGAATGGAGTGTTGCTTCACTTTCTAAATGCTGTATTTTCAGAGAAGATCACTTTCTTTGAAAGTGCCTTAAGATATTTATAAGCATTCACAAGAAACTCACATGCATTTCTCTGAAAGAGAAGCAGCCTCTTCAAACACTTCATTTCACAGTGCGAAGTGAATGGAGGGTTGCTTCACTTTCTAAATGCTGTACTTTCAGAGAAAATCACTTTCCTTTGAAAGTGCCTTAAGCTACTTACAAGCAATCACCAGCAACTCACATGAGTTTCTCTGAAAGATTAGCAGTCTGTTCCAACACTTCAATTCACTGTGCAAAGTGAATGGAGTGTTGCTTCACTTTCTAAATGCTGCACTTTCAGAGAATAAAACTTTCCTTTGAAACTGCCTTAAGCTACTTACAAGCATTCACCAACAATTCACATGAGTTTCTCTGAAAGAGAAGCAGTCTGTTCCAACACTTCAATTCACTGTGCGAAGTGAATGTGTTGTTTCACTTTCTAAATGCTGTACTTTCAGAGAAAATCACTTTCCTTTGAAAGTGCCTTAAGCTACTTACAACCATTCACCAGCAACTCACATGTGTTTCTCTGAAAGAGAAGCAGTCTGTTCCAACACTTCAATTCACTGTGTGAAGTGAATATGTTGTTGTTTCACTTTCTAAATGGTGTACTTTCAGAGAAAATCACTCTTCTTTGATAGTGCCTTAAGCTACTTACAAGCATTCACCAACAACTCTAATGCATTACTCTGAAAGAGAAGCAGTCTGTTCCAACACTTGATTTCACTGTGTGAAGTGAATGGAGTGTTGCTTCACTTTCTAAATGCTGTACTTTCAGAGAAAATCACTGTCCTTTGATACTGCCTTAAGCTACTTACAAGCATTCACCAGCAATTCACATGCATTTCTCTGAAAGAGAAGCAGTCTGTTCCAACACTTCAACTCACTGTTCAAAGTGAATTGAGTGTTGCTTCACTTTCAAAATGCAGTACATTCAGAGAAAATCACTTTCCTTTGAAAGTGCCTTAAGCTAGTTACAAGAATTGACCAGCAACTCACATGAGTTTCTCTGAAAGAGAAGCAGTCTGTTCCAACACTTCAGTTCACTGTGCGAAGTGAATGGAGTGTTCCGTCACTTTCTAAATGCTGTACTTTCAGAGAAAATCACTTTCCTTTCAAAGTACCTTAAGCTACTTCCAAGCATTCACCAGCAACTCACATGAGTTTCTCTGAAAGAGAAGCAGTCTGTTCCAACACTTCAATTCACTGTGCTAGGTGAATGTGTTGTTGTTTCACTTTCGAAATGCTGTACTTTCAGAGAAAATCATTTTTTTTGAAACTGCCTTAAGCTACTTACAAGCATTCACCAGCAACTCACATGCATTTCTCTGAAAGAGAAGCAGTCTGTTCCTACACTTCAATTCACTCTGCGAAATGAACGGAGTGTTACTTCACATTCTAAATGCTGTAATTTCAGAGAAAATCACGTTCCTTTGAAACTGCCTTAAGCTACTTACATGCATTCACCCGCAACTCACATGCATTTCTCTGAAAGAGAAACAGTCTGTTCCAATACTTCACTTCACTGTGCGAAGTGAATGGAGTGTTGCTTCACTTTCTAAATGCTGTACATTCAGAGACAATCACTTTCCTTTGAAACTGCCTTAAGATACTTACAAGCATTGACCAGCAACTCACATGAGTTTCTCTGAAAGAGAGGCAGTCTGTTCCAACACTTCAATTCACTGTGCGAAGTGAATGGAGTGTTGCGTCACTTTCTAAATGCTGTACTTTCAGAGAAAATCACTTTCCTTTCAAAGTACCTTAAGCTACTTACAAGCATTCAATAGCAACTCACATGAGTTTCTCTGAAAGAGAAGCAGTCTGTTCCAACACTTCAATTCACTGTTCGAGGTGAATGTGTTGTTGTTTCACTTTCTAAATGCTGTACTTTCAGAGAAAATCACTTTCCTTTGATACTGCCTTAAGCTACTTACAAGCATTCACCAGCAACTCACATGCATTTCTCTGAAAGAGAAGCAGTCTGTTCCAACACTTCATTTCCCTCTGCGAAGTGAACGGAGTGTTGCTTCACTTTCTAAAGGCTGTAATTTCAGAGAATATCACTTTCCTTTGACGCTGCTTTAAGCTACTTACATGCATTCACCAGCAACTCACATGCATTCCACAGAAAGAGAAACAGTCTGTTCCAATACTTCATTTCACTGTGCGAAGTGAATGGAGTGTTGCTTCTCTTTCTAAATGCTGTACTTTCAGAGAAAATCACTTTCCTTTGAAAGTGCCTTAAGCTTCTTGCAAGCATTCCCCAGCAACTCACATGCATTTCTCTGAATGGGAAGCAGTCTGTTCCAACACTTCAATTCACTGTGCGAAGTGAATGGAGTGTTGCTTCACTTTCTAAATGCTGTTCTTTCAGAGAAAATCACTTTCCTTTGAAATTGCCTTAAGCTACTTACAAGCATTGACCAGCAACTCACATGAGTTTCTCTGAAAGAGAGGCAGTCTGTTCCAACACTTCAATTCACTGTGCGAAGTGAATGGAGTGTTGCTTCACTTTCTAAATGCTGTAGTTACAGAGAAAATCACTTTCCTTTGAAACTGCCTTAAGCTCCTAACAAGCATTCACCAGCAACTCACATGAAGTTCTCTGAATGAGAAGCAGTCTGTTCCAACACTTCAATTCACTGTGCGAAGTGAATGGAGTGTTGCGTCACTTTCTACATGCTGTAATTTCAGAGAAAATAACTTTCCTTTGATAGCGCCTTAAGCTACTTACAAGCATTCAGGAGCAACTCACATGAGTTTCTCTTAAAGAGAAGCAGTCTGTTCCAACACTTCAATTCACTGTGGGAAGTGAATGGAGTGTTGCTTCACTTTCTAAATGCTGTAGTTACAGAGATAATCACTTTTTTTGAAACTGCCTTAAGCTTCTTACAAGCATTTAGAAGAAACTCACATTCGTTTCTCTGAAAGAGAAGCAGTCTGTCCCAACATTTCAATTCACTGTGCGAAGAGAATGGAGTGTTGCTTCACTTTCTAAATGCTGTAATTTCAGAGAAAATCACTTTCCTTTTAAAGTGCCTTAAGCTACTTACAACCATTCACAAAAAACTCACATACGTTTCTCTGAAAGAGAAGCAGTCTGTTACAACACTTCAATTCACTGTGCGAAGTGAATGGAGTGTTGCTTCACTTTCTAAATGCTGTACTTTCAGAGAAAAAAACTTTCCTTTGAAACTGCCTTAAGCTTCTTACAAGCATTCACAAGAAATTCACATGCGTATCTCTGAAAGAGAAGCAGTCTGTCCCAAAACTTCAATTCACTGTGTGAAGTGAATGGAGTGTTGCTTCACTTTCTAAATGTTGTACTTTCAGAGAAAATCACTCTTCTTTGAAAGTGCCTTAAGCTACTTACAAGCATTCACCAGCAACTCACATCTGTTTCTCTGAAAAAGAAGCAGTCTGTTCCAACACTTCAATTCACTGTGCGAAGTGAATGTGTTGTTGTTTCACTTTCTAAAAGCTGTATTTTCAGAGAAAATCACTTTCCTTTGATACTGCCTTAAGCTACTTACAAGCATTCATAAGAAACTCACATGCATTTCTCTGAAAGAGAAGCAGTCTGTTCCAACACTTCAATTCAGTGTGTGAAGTGAATGGAATGTTGTTTCACTTTCTAAATGCTGTACTTTCAGAGAAAATCACTTTCCTTTGAAACTGCCTTAAGCTACTTACAAGTATTCACCAGCAACTCACATGAGTTTCTGTGAAAGAGAAGCAGTCTGTTCCAACACTTCAATTCACTGTGCGAAGTGAATGGAGGGTTGCTTCACTTTCTACATGCTGTACTTTCAGAGAAAATCACTTTCCTTTGAAACTGCCTTAAACTACTTACAAGCATTCACCAGCAACTCACATGAGTTTCTCTGAAAGAGAAGCAGTCTGTTCCAACTCCTCAGTTCACTGTGCGAAGTGAATGGAGTGTTGCGTCACTTTCTAAATGCTGTACTTTCAGAGAAAATCACTTTCCTTTCAAAGTACCTTAAGCTACTTACAAGTATTCACCAACAACTCACATGAGTTTCTGTGAAAGAGAAGCAGTCTGTTCCAACACTTCAATTCACTGTGCGAAGTGAATGTCTGGTTGTTTCACTTTCTAAATGCTGTACTTTCAGAGAAAATCACTTTCCTTTGAAACTGCCTTAAGCTACTTACAAGCATTCACCAGCAACTCACATGAGTTTCTCTGAAAGAGAAGCAGTCTGTTCCAACACTTCAATTCACTGTGCGAAGTGAATGTGTTGTTCTTTCACTTTCTAAATGCTGTACTTTCAGAGAAAATCACTCTTTTGTGAAAGTGCCTTAAGCTACTTCCAAGCATTCACCAGCAACTCACATCAGTTTCTCTGAAAGAGAAGCAGTCTGTTCCAACACTTCAATTCACTGTGCGAAATGAATGTGTTTTTGTTTCACTTTCTAAATGCTGTATTTTCAGAGAAACTCACTTTCCTTTGATACTGCCTTAAGCTACATACAAGCATTCACCAACAACTCTCATGCATTACTCTGAAAGTGAAGCAGTCTGTTCCAACACTTGAATTCACTGTGCGAATTGAATGGAGTGTTGCTTCACTTTCTAAATGCTGTACTTTCAGAGAAAATCACTGTCCTTTGAAACTGCCTTAAGCTACTTACAAGCATTCACCAGCAATTCACAGGCATTTCTCTGAAAGAGAAGCAGTCTGTTCCAACACTTCAATTCACTGTTTGAAGTGAACGGAGTGTTGCTTCACTTTCAAAATGCAGTACTTTCAGAGAAAATCACTTTCCTTTGAAACTGCCTTAAGCTACTTACAAGCATTCACCATCAACTCACATGAGTTTCTCTGAAAGAGAAGCAGTCTGTTCCAACACTTCAATTCACTGTGCGAAGTGAATGGAGTGTTTCTTCACTTTCTAAATGCTGTACTTTCAGAGAAAATCACTTTCTTTGAAAGTGCCTTAAGATAAATATGAGCATTCACAAGAAACTCACATGCATTTCTCTGTAAGAAAAGCAGTCTGTTCCAACACTTCAATTCACTGTGCGAAGTGAATGGAGGGTTGCTTCACTTTCTAAATGCTGTACTTTCAGAGAAAATCACTTTCCTTTGAAAGTGCCTTAAGCTACTTACAAGCATTCACCAGCAACTCACATGAGTTTCTCTGAAAGATTAGCAGTCTGTTCCAACACTTCAATTCACTGTGCAAAATGAATGGAGTGTTGCTTCACTTTCTAAATGCTGCACTTTCACAGAAAAAAGACTTTGCTTTGAAACTGCCTTAAGCTACTTACAAGCATTCACCAGCAATTCAAATGCTTTTCTCTGAAATAGAAGCAGTCTGTTCCAACACTTCAATTCACTGTGCGAAGTGAATGGAGTGTTGCTTCACTTTCTAAATGCTGTACTTTCAGAGAAAATCACTTTCCTTTGAAAGTGCCTTAGCTACTTACAAGCATTCACCAGCAACTCACATGAGTTTCCCTGAAAGAAAGCAGTCTGTTCCAACACTTCCATTCACTGTGAGAAGTGAATGTGTTGTTGTTTCACTTTCTAAATGCTGTACTTTCAGAGAAATCACTTTCCTTTGATACTGCCTTAAGCTACTTACAAGCATTCACAAGAAACTCACATGCGTTTCTCTGAAAGAGAAGCAGTCTGTTCCAACACTTCCATTCACTGTGAGAAGTGAATGTGTTGTTGTTTCACTTTCTAAATGCTGTACTTTCAGTGAAAATCACTTTCCTCTGAAACTGCCTTAAGCTACTTACAAGCATTCACCAGCAATTCACATGCATTTCTTTGAAAGAGAAGCAGTCTGTTCCAACACTTCAATTCACAGGGCGAAGTGAATGGAGTGTTGCTTCACTTTCTAAATGCTGTACTTTCAGAGAAAATCACTTTCTTTGAAAGTGCCTTAAGATATTTATAAGCATTCACAAGAAACTCACTTGCATTTCTCTGAAAGCGAAGCAGTCTGTTCCAACATTTTAATTCACTGTGCGAAGTGAATGTAGGGTCGGTTCACTTTCTAAATGCTGTACTTTCAGAGAAAATAACTTTCCTTTGAAAGTGCCTTAAGCTACTTACAAGCATTCACCAGCAACTCACATGAGTTTCTCTGAAAGATTAGCGGTCTGTTCCAACACTTCAATTCACTGTGCAAAGTGAATGGAGTGTTACTTCACTTTCTAAATGCTGCACTTTCACAGAAAAAAACTTTCCTTTGAAACTGCCTTAAGCTACTTACAAGCATTCACCAGCAATTCACATGCGTTTCTCTGAAAGATAAGCAGTCTGTTCCAACACTTCAATTCACTGTGCAAAGTGAATGGAGTGTTGTGTCACTTTCTAAATGCTGTACTTTCAGAGAAAATCACTTTCCTTTCAAAGTACCTTAAGCTACTTATAAGCATTCACCAGCAACTCACATGAGTTTTTGTGAAAGAGAAGCAGTCTGTTCCAACACATCAATTCACTGTGTGAAGTGAATGTGTTGTTGTTACACTTTCTATATGCTCTACTTTCAGAGAAAATCACTTTCTTTGAAACTGCCTTAAGCTACTTACAAGCATTCACCAGCAACTCACATGAGTTTCTCTGAAAGAGAAGCAGTCTGTTCAACACTTCAATTCACTGTGTGAAGTGAATGGAGTGTTGCATCACTTTCTAAATGCTGTACTTTCAGAGAAAATCACTGTCCTTTGAAACTGCCTTAAGCTACTTAAAAGCATTCCCCAGCAACTCACATGAGTTTCTCTGAAAGAGAAGCAGTCTGTTCCAACACTTTAATTCACTGTGCGAAGTGAATGTATTGTTGTTTCACTTTCTAAATGCTGTACTTTCAGAGAAAATCACTCTTCTTTGAAAGTGCCTTAAGCTACTTAAAAGCATTCACCAACAACTCTCATGCATTACTCTGAAAGAGAAGCAGTCTGTTCCAACACTTGAATTCACTGTGCGAAGTGAATGGAGTGTTGCTTCACTTTCTAAATGCTCTACTTTCAGAGAAAATCACTATCCTTTGAAACTGCCTTAAGCTACTTACAAGCATTCACCAGCAACACACATGAGTTTCTCTGAAAGAGAAGCAGTCTGTTACAACACTTCAATTCACTGTGTGAAGTGAATGGAGTGTTGCGTCACTTTCTAAATGCTGTACTTTCAGAGAAAATCACTTTCCTTTGAAACTGCCTTAAGCTACTTACAAGCATTCACCAGCAACTCACATGAGTTTCTCTGAAAGAGAAGCAGTCTGTTCCAACACTTCAATTCACTGTGCGAAGTGAATGTGTTGTTGTTTCACTTTCTAAATGCTGTACTTTCAGAGAAAAACACTCTTCTTTGAAAGTGCCTTAAGCTACTTACAAGCATTCACCAACAACTCTCATGCATTACTCTGAAAGAGAAGCAGTCTGTTCCAACACTTGAATTCACTGTGCGAATTGAATGGAGTGTTGCTTCACTTTCTAAATGCTGTACTTTCAGAGAAAATCACTTTCCTTTGAAACTGCCTTAAGCTACTTACAAGCATTCACCAGCAATTCACAGGCATTTCTCTGAAAGAGTAGCAGTCTGTTCCAACACTTCAATTCACTGTTCGAAGTGAACGGAGTGTTGCTTCACTTTCAAAATGCAGTACTTTCAGAGAAAATCACTTTCCTTTGAAAGTGCCTTAAGCTACTTACAAGCATTCACCAGCAACTCACATGAGTTTCTCTGAAAGAGAAGCGGTCTGTTCCAACACTTCAATTCACTGTGCGAAGTGAATGGAGTGTTTCTTCACTTTCTAAATGCTGTACTTTCAGAGAAAATCACTTCCTTTGAAAGTGCCTTAAGATAAATATAAGCATTCACAAGAAACTCACATGCATTTCTCTGTAAGAGAAGCAGTCTGTTCCAACACTTCAATTCACTGTGCGAAGTGAATGGGGGGTTCCTTCACTTTCTAAATGCTGTACTTTCAGAGAAAATCACTTTCCTTTGAAAGTGCCTTAAGTTACTTACAAGCATTCACCAGCAACTCACATGAGTTTCTCTGAAAGATTAGCAGTCTGTTCCAACACTTCAATTCACTGTGCAAAATGAATGGAGTGTTGCTTCACTTTCTAAATGCTGTACTTTCACAGAAAAAAGACTTTCCTTTGAAACTGCCTTAAGCTACTTACAAGCATTCACCAGCAATTCACATGCGTTTCTCTGAAAGAGAAGCAGTCTGTTCCAACACTTCAATTCACTGTGCGAAGTGAATGGAGTGTTGCTTCACTTTCTAAATGCTGTATTTTCAGAGAAAATCACTTTCCTTTGAAAGTGCCTTAGCTACTTACAAGCATTCACCAGCAACTCACATGAGTTTCTCTGAAAGAAAGCAGTCTGTTCCAACACTTCCATTCACTGTGAGAAGTGAATGTGTTGTTGTTTCACTTTCTAAATGCTGTACTTTCAGAGAAAATCACTTTCCTTTGATACTGCCTTAAGCTACTTACAAGCATTCACAAGAAACTCACATGCGTTTCTCTGAAAGAGAAGCAGTCTGTTCCAACACTTCAATTCACTGTCCGAAGTGAATGGCGTGTTGCTTCACTTTCTAAATGCTGTACTTTCAGAGAAAATCACTCTTCTTTGAAACTGCCTTAAGCTACTTACAAGCATTCACCAGCAACTCACATGAGTTTCTCTGAAAGAGAAGCAGTCTGTTTCAACTCTTCAATTCACTGTGCGAAGTGAATGGAGTGTTGCGTCACTTTCTAAATGCTGTACTTTCAGATAAAATCACTGTCCTTTCAAACTGCCTTAAGCTACTTACAAGCATTCACCAGCAATTCACATGCATTTCTCTGAAAGAGAAGCAGTCTTTTCCAACACCTCAATTCACAGGGCGAAGTGAATGGCGTGTTGCTTCACTTTCTAAATGCTGTACTTTCAGAGAAAATCACCTTCTTTGAAAGTGCCTTAAGATAAATATAAGCATTCACAAGAAACTCACTTGCATTTCTCTGAAAGCGATGCAGTCTGTTCCAACATTTCAATTCATTGTGCGAAGTGAATGGAGGGTCGCTTCACTTTCTAAATGCTGTACTTTCAGAGAAAATCACTTTCCTTTGAAAGTGCCTTAAGCTACTTACAAGCATTCACCCCATCTCACATGAGTTTCTCTGAAAGATTAGCAGTTTGTTCCAACACTTCAATTCACTGTGCAAAGTGAATGGAGTGTTGCTTCACTTTCTAAATGCTGCACTTTCACAGAAAAAAAACTTTCCTTTGAAACTGCCTTAAGCTACTTACAAGCATTCACCAGCAATTCACATGCGTTTCTCTGAAAGAGAAGCAGTCTGTTCCAACACTTCAATTCACTGTGCGAAGTGAATGATGTGTTGCTTCGCTTTCTAAATGCTGTACTTTCAGAGAAAATCACTTTCCTTTGAAAGTGCCTTAAGCTACTTAGAAGCATTCACAGGCAACTCACATGAGTTTCTCTGAAAGAGAAGCAGTCTGTTCCAACACTTTAATTCGCTGTGCGAAGTGAATGTATTATTGTTTCACTTTCTAAATGCTGTACTTTCAGAGAAAATCTCTTTCCTTTGAAAGTGCCTTAAGCTACTTACAAGCATTCACCAGCAACTCACATGAGTTTCTCTGAAAGAGAAGCAGTCTGTTCAACACTTCAATTCACTGTGTGAAGTGAATGGAGTGTTGCGTCACTTTCTAAATGCTGTACTTTCAGAGAAAATCACTTTCCTTTGAAACTGCCTTAAGCTACTTACAAGCATTCACCAGAAACTCACTTGAGTTTCTCTGAAAGAGAAGCAGTCTGTTCCAACACTTTAATTCACTGTGCGAAGTGAATATGTTGTTGTTTCACTTTCTAAATGCTGTACTTTCAGAGAAAATCACTGTACTTTCAAAGTGCCTTAAGCTACTTACAAGCATTCACCAACAACTCTCATGCATTACTCTGAAAGAGAAGGAGTCTGTTCCAACACTTCAATTCACTGTGCGAAGTGGAAGGAGTGTTGCTTCACTTTCTACATGCTGTACTTTCAGAGAAAATCTCTTTCCTTTGAAAGTGCGTTAAGCTACTTACAAGCATTCACGAGCAACTCACATGAGTTTCTCTGAAAGAAAAGCAGTCTGTTCGAACACTTCAATTCACTGTGCAAATTGAATGGAGTGTTGCTTCACTTTCTAAATGCTGTACTTTCAGAGAAAATCATTTTCCTTTGAAACTGCCTTAAACTACTTACAAGCATTCACCAGCAACTAACATGAGTTCTCTGAAAGAGAAGCAGTCTGTTCCAACTCTTCAATTCACTGTGCGAAGTGAATGGAGTGTTGCGTCACTTTCTAAATGCTGTACTTTCAGAGAAAATCACTTTCCTTTGAAACTGCCTTAAGCGACTTACAAGCATTCACCAGCAACTCACATGAGTTTCTCTGAAAGAGAAGCAGTCTGGTCCAACACTTCAATTCACTGTGCGAAGTGAATGGAGTGTTGCTTCACTTTCAAAATGCTGTACTTTCAGAGAAAATCACTTTCCTTTGAAAGTGCCTTAAGCTACTTACAAGCATTGACCAGCAACTCACATGCATTTCTCTGAAAGAGAGGCAGTCTGTTCCAACACTTCAATTCACTGTGCGAAGTGAATGGAGTCTTGCCTCACTTTGTAAATGCAGTACTTTCAGAGAAAATCACTTTCCTTTGAAACTGCCTTAAGCTACTTACAAGCATTCACCAGCAACTCACATGCATTTCTCTGAAAGAGAAGCAGTCTGATCCAACACTTCAATTCACTCTGCGAAGTGAATGGAGTGTTGCTTCACTTTTAAAATGCTGTCCTTTCAGGGAAAATCACTTTCTTTACAAAGTACCCTAAGCTACAAACAAGCATTCACCAGCAACTCACATGAGTTTCTCTGAAAGAGAAGCAGTCTGTTCCAACACTTCAATTCACTGTGCGAAGTGAATGTGTTGTTGTTTCACTTTCTAAATACTGTACTTTCAGAGAAAATCGCTTTCCTTTTATAGTGCCTTACTCTAATTACAAGCATTCAAAAGAAGGACACATGCATTTCTCTGAAGAGAAGCAGTCTTTCCCAACACTTCATTTCACTGTGCAAAGTGAATGGATTGTTGCTTCACTTTCTAAATGCTGTAGTTACAGAGAAAATCACTTTCCTTTGAAAGTGCCTTAAGCTACTTACAAGCATTGACCAGCAACTCACATGCATTTCTCTGAAAGAGAGGCAGTCTGTTCCAACACTTCAATTCAGTGTGCGAAGTGAATGGAGTGTTGCTTCACTTTCTAAATGCTGTACTTTCAGAGAAAATCACTTTACATTGAAACTGCCTTAAGTTACTTACAAGCATTCACCAACATCTCACATGAGTTTCTCTGAAAGAGAAGCAGTCTGTTCCAACACTTCAATTCACTGTGCAAAGTGAATGGAGTTTTGTGTCACTTTCTAAATGCTGTACTTTCAGAGAAAATCACTTTCCTTTCAAAGTACCTTAAGCTACTTACAAGCATTCAGCAGCAACTCACATGAGATTCTCTGAAAGAGAAGAAGTCTGTTCCAACACTTCAATTCACTGTGCGAAGTGAATGTGCTGTTGTTTCACTTTCTAAATGCTGTCCTTTCAGAGAAAATCGCTTTCCTTTTACAGAGCCTTACTCTAATTACAAGCATTCACAAGAAGCTCACATGCATTTCTCTGAAGAGAAGCAGTCTGTCCCAACACTTGATTTCACTGTGCGAAGTGAATGGATTGTTGCTTCACTTTCTAAATGCTGTACTTTCAGAGAATATTGCATTCTTTTTAAAGTGCCTTAATCAAATTACAAGCATTCACTAGAAGTTCACATGCATTTCTCTGAAGAAAAGCAGTCTGCTACAACACTTCAATTCACTGTGCAAAGTGAATGGATAGTTGCTTCACTTTCTAAATGCTGTAGTTACAGAGATAATCCCTTTCTATTGAAACTGCCTTAAGCTACTTACAAGCATTCACCAGCAAATCACATGCGTTTCTCTGAAAGAGAAGCAGTCTGTTCCAACACTTCAATTCACTGTCCGAAGTGAATGGAGTATTGCTTCACTTTCTAAGTACTGTCCTTTCAGAGAAAATCACTTTCCTTTGAAAGTGCCTTAAGCTCCTTACAAGCATTCACCAACAACTCACATGAGTTTCTCTGAAAGAGAGGCAGTCTGTTCCAACACTTCTATTCACTGTGCGAAGTGAATGGAGTGTTGCTTCACTTTCAAAATGCTGTACTCTCAGAGAAAATCACTTTCCTTTGAAAGTGCCTTAAGCTACTTAAAAGCATTCACCAGCAACTCACAATCATTTTTCTGAAAGAGAAGCAGTCTGTTCCAACACTTCAATTCACTGTGCGAAGTGAATGGAGTGTAGCTTCACTTTCCAAATGCGGTACTTTCAGAGAAAATCACTTTCCTTTGAAACTGCCTTAAGCTACTTACAAGCATTCACAAGCAACTCACATGCATTTCTCTGAAAGAGAAGCAGTCTGTTCCAACACTTCAATTCAGTGTGCGCAGTGAATGGAGTGTTACTTCACTTTCTAAATGCTGTACTTTTTGAGAAAATCACTTTCCTTTGAAACTTTCTTAAGCTACTTACAAGCATTGACCAGCAACTCACATGAGTTTTTCTAAAAGAGAGGAAGTCTGTTCCAACACTTCAATTCACTGTGCAAACTGAATGGAGTGTTGCTTCACTTTCGAAATGCTGTACTTTCAGAGAAAATCACTGTCCTTTGAAAGTGACTTAAGCTAATTACAAGCATTCACCAGCAACTCACATGAGCTTCTCTGAAAGAGAAGCAGTCTGTTCCAACCCTTCAATTCACTTTGTGAAGTGAATGGAGTGTTGCTTCACTTTCTACATGCTGTAGTTACAGAGATAATCACTTTTTTTGAAACTGCCTTAATCTACTTACAAGCATTTAGAAGAAACTCACATTCGTTTCTCTGAAAGAGAAGCAGTCTGTCCAAACATTTCAATTCACTGTGCGAAGAGAATGGAGTATTGCTTCACTTTCTAAATGCTGTGCTTTCAGAGAAAATCACTTTCTTTTGAAAGTGCCTTAAGCTACTCACAAGCATTCACCAGCAAATCTCATGAGTTTCTCTGAAAAAAGCAGTCTGTTCCAACACTTTAATTCACTGTGCGAAGTGATTGGAGTGTTACTTCACCTTCTAAATGCTGTAGTTACAGAGAAAATCACTTTCCTTTGAAAATGCCTTAAGCTACTTACAAGCAATCTCCAGCAACTCACATGTGTTTCTCTGAAAGAGAAGCAGTCTGTTCCAACACTTCAATTCACTGTGCGAAGTGAATGTGTTGTTGTTTCACTTTCTAAATGCTGTACTTTCAGAGAAAATCACTTTCCTTTCAAAGTACCTTAAGCTTCTTACAAGCATTCAGCAGCAACTAACATTCGTTTCTCTGAATGAGAAGCAGTTTGTCCCAACATTACAATTCACTGTGCAAAGAGAATGGAGTGTTGCTTCACTTTCTAAATGCTGTACTTTCAGAGAAAATCACTCTTCTTTGAAAATGCCTTAAGCTACTTACAAGCATTCACCAGCAACTCACATGCATTTCTCTGAAAGAGAAGCAGTCTGTTCCAACACTTCAATTCACTGTGCGAAGTGAATGGAGTGTTGCTTCACTTTCTAAATGCTGTACTTTCAGAGAAAATCACTTTCCTTTGAAACTGCCTTAAGCTACTTAAAAGCATTCACAAAAACTTACATCCGTTTCTCTGAAAGAGAAGTAGTCTGCTACAACACTTCAATTCACTGTGCGTAGTGAATGGAGTGTTGCTTCACTTTCTAAATGCTGTAGTTACAGAGATAATCACTTTTTTTGAAACTGCCTTAATCTACTTACAAACATTTAGAAGAAACTCACATTCGTTTCTCTGAAAGAGAAGCAGTCTGTCCAAACATTTCAATTCACTGTGCGAAGAGAATGGAGTATTGCTTCACTTTCTAAATGCTGTGCTTTCAGAGAAAATCACTTTCTTTTGAAAGTGCCTTAAGCTACTCACAAGCATTCACCAGCAAATCTCATGAGTTTCTCTGAAAAAAGCAGTCTGTTCCAACACTTTAATTCACTGTGCGAAGTGATTGGAGTGTTACTTCACTTTCTAAATGCTGTAGTTACAGAGAAAATCACTTTCCTTTGAAAATGCCTTAAGCTACTTACAAGCAATCTCCAGCAACTCACATGTGTTTCTCTGAAAGAGAAGCAGTCTCTTCCAACACTTCAATTCACTGTGCGAAGTGAATGTGTTGTTGTTTCACTTTCTAAATGCTGTACTTTCAGAGAAAATCACTTTCCTTTGAAACAGCCTTATGTTACTTACAAGCATTCTCCAGCAACTCACATGCATTTCTCTGAAAGAGAAGCGGTCTTTTCCAACACTTCAATTCTCTGTGCGAAGTGAATGGAGTGTTGCTTCACTTTCTAAATGCTGTAGTTACAGTGAAAATCACGTTCCTTTTAAAGTGCCTTAAGCTACTGACAAGCATTCACCAGCAACTCACATGCATTTCTCTGAAAGAGAAGCAGTCTGTTCCAAAACTTCAATTCACTGTGCGAAGTGAATGGAGTGTTGCGTCACTTTCTAAATGCTGTAGTTACAGTGAAAATCACTTTCCTTTGAAACTGCCTTAAGGTACTTACAAGCGTTCACCAGCAACTCACATACATTTCTCTGAAAAAGAAGCAATCTGTTCCAACACTTCAATTCACTGTGCGAAGTGAATGGAGTGTTGCGTCACTTTCTAAATGCTGTACTGTCAGAGAAAATCACTTTCCTTTGAAAGTGCCTTCAGCTACTTACAAGCATTCCCCAGCAACTCACATGAGTTTCTCTGAAAGAGAAGCAGTCTGTTCCAACATTTCAATTCACTGTGCGAAGGGAATGGAGTGTAACTTCACTTTTTAAATGCTGTACTTTCAGAGAAAATCACTTTCCTTTGAAAGTGCCTTAATCTAATTATAAGCATTCACCAGCAACTCACATGCATTTCTCTGAAAGAGAAGCAGTCTGTTCCAACACTTCAATTCACTGTGCGATGTGAATTGAGTGTTGCGTGACTTTCAAAATGCTGTACTCTCAGAGAAAATAACTTCCCTTTCAATGTACCTTAAGCTACTTACAAGCATTCACCAGCAACTCACATTCGTTTCTCTGAAAGAGAAGCAGTCTGTTCCAACACTTCAATTAACTGTGCGAAGTGAATGTGTTATTGTTTCACTTTCTAAATGCTGTACTTTCAGAGAAAATCACTTTCCTTTTAAACTGACTTAAGCTACTTACAAGCATTCACCAGCAACTCACATGCATTTCTCTGAAAGAGAAGCAGTCTGTTCCAACACTTCAATTCAGTGTGCGCAGTGAATGGAGTGTTACTTCACTTTCTAAATGCTGTACTTTCTGAGAAAATCACTTTCCTTTGAAACTTTCTTAAGCTACTTACAAGCATTGACCAGCAACTCACATGAGTTTTTCTAAAAGAGAGGCAGTCTGTTCCAACACTTCAATTCACTGTGCGAAGTGAATGGAGTGTTGCTTCACTTTCGAAATGCTGTACTTTCAGAGAAAATCACAATCCTTTGAAAGTGACTTAAGCTAATTACAAGCATTCACCAGCAACTCACATGAGCTTCTCTGAAAGAGAAGCAGTCTGTTCCAACCCTTCTATTCACTTGTGAAGTGAATGGAGTGTTGCTTCACTTTCTACATGCTGTAGTTACAGAGATAATCACTTTTTTTGAAACTGCCTTAATCTACTTACAAGCATTTAGAAGAAACTCACATTCGTTTCTCTGAAAGAGAAGCAGTCTGTCCAAACATTTCAATTCACTGTGCGAAGAGAATGGAGTATTGCTTCACTTTCTAAATGCTGTGCTTTCAGAGAAAATCACTTTCTTTTGAAAGTGCCTTAAGCTACTCACAAGCATTCACCAGCAAATCTCATGAGTTTTTCTGAAAAAAGCAGTCTGTTCCAACACTTTAATTCACTGTGCGAAGTGATTGGAGTGTTACGTCACTTTCTAAATGCTGTAGTTACAGAGAAAATCACTATCCTTTGAAAATGCCTTAAGCTACTTACAAGCAATCTCCAGCAACTCACATGTGTTTCTCTGAAAGAGAAGCAGTCTGTTCCAACACTTCAATTCACTGTGCGAAGTGAATGTGTTGTTGTTTCACTTTCTAAATGCTGTACTTTCAGAGAAAATCACTTTCCTTTCAAAGTACCTTAAGCTACTTACAAGCATTCAGCAGCAACTAACATTCGTTTCTCTGAAAGAGAAGCAGTTTGTCCCAACATTACAATTCACTGTGCAAAGAGAATGGAGTGTTGTTTCACTTTCTAAATGCTGTACTTTCAGAGAAAATCACTCTTCTTTGAAAATGCCTTAAGCTACTTACAAGCATTCACCAGCAACTCACATGCATTTCTCTGAAAGAGAAGCAGTCTGTTCCAACACTTCAATTCACTGTGCGAAGTGAATGGAGTGTTGCTTCACTTTCTAAATGCTGTACTGTCAGAGAAAATCACTTTCCTTTGAAACTGCCTTAAGCTACTTAAAAGCATTCACAAAAACCTACATCCGTTTCTCTGAAAGAGAAGTAGTCTGTTACAACACTTCAATTCACTGTGCGTAGTGAATGGAGTGTTGCTTCACTTTCTAAATGCTGTACTCTCAGAGAAAATCACTTTCCT
Organism: Myodes glareolus; assembly: GCF_982192425.1. Taxonomy (NCBI): domain Eukaryota; kingdom Metazoa; phylum Chordata; class Mammalia; order Rodentia; family Cricetidae; genus Myodes; species Myodes glareolus. Next base: position 133,062 of record NW_028263216.1, read on the forward strand.
TTGAAACTGCCTTAAGCTACTTACAAGCACTCACCAGCAACTCACAATCATTTTTCGGAAAGAGAAGCAGTCTGTTCAAAAAATTCAATTCACTGTGCGAAGTGAATGGAGTGTTGCTTCACTTTCTAAGTGCTGTACTTTCAGAGAAAATCACTTTCCTTTGAAACTGCCTTAAGCTACTTACAACCATTCAACAGCAACTCACATACATTTCGCTGAAAGAGAAGCAGTCTGTTCCAACACTTCAATTCACTGTGCGAAGTGAATGGAATGTTGTTTCACTTTCTAAATGCTGTACTTTCAGAGAAAATCACTTTCCTTTGAAACTGCCTTAAGTTACTTACAAGCATTCTCCAGCAACTCACATGCATTTCTCTGAAAGAGAAGCAGTCTGTTCCAACATTTCATTTCACTCTGCGAAGTGAATGGAGGGTTGATTCACTTTCTAAATGCTGTAATTTCAGAGAAAATCACTTTCCTTTGAAACTGCTTTAAGCTACTTACATGCATTCACCAGCAACTCACATGAGTTTCTCTGAAAGATTAGCAGTCTGTTCCAACACATCAATTCACTGTGCGAAGTGAATGGAGTGTTGCTTCACTTTCTAAATGCTGTACTTTCAGAGAAAATCACTTTCCTTTGAAAGTGCCTTAAGCTACTTACAAGTATTGACCAGCAACTCACATGAGTTTCTCTGAAAGAGAGGCAGTCTGTTCCAACACTTCAATTCACTGTGCGAAGTGAATGGAGTGTTGCTTCACTTTCTAAATGCTGTACTTTCAGAGAAAATCACTTTCCTTTGAAAGTGCCTTAAGCTACTTACAAGCATTGACCAGCAACTCACATGATTTTTTCTGAAAGAGAAGCAGTCTGTTCCAACACTTCAATTCACTGTGCGAAGTGAATGTGTTGTTGGTTCACTTTCTAAATGCTGTACTTTCAGAGAAAATCACTTTCCTTGAAACTGTCTTAAGCTACTTACAAGCATTCACCAGCAACTCACATGCATTTCTCTGAAAGAGAAGCAGTCTGTTCCAACACTTCAATTTACTGTGCGAATTAAATGGAGTGCTGCTTCACTTTCTAAATGCTGTACTTTCAGAGAAAATCACTTTCCTTTCAAAGTACCTTAAGCTACAAACAAGCATTCACCAGCAACTCACATGAGTTTCTCTGAAAGAGAAGCTGTCTGTTCCAACATTTCAATTCACTGTGCGAAGTGACTGGAGTGTTGCTTCACATTCTAAATGCTGTACTTTCAGACAAAATCACTTTCCTTTGAAAGTGCCTTAAGCTACTTACAAGCATTCACAAGATACTCACATGCATTTCTCTGTAAGAGAAGCAGTCTGTTCCAACACTTCAATTCACTGTGCGAAGTGAATGGAGGGTTGCTTCACTTTCAAAAGGCTTTACTTTCAGAGAAAATCACTTTCTTTGAAAGTGCCTTAAGCTACTTTCAAGCATTCCCCAGCAACTCACATGCATTTCTCTGAAAGAGAAGCAGTCTGTTCCAAAACGTCAATTGACTGTGCGAAGTGAATGGAGTGTTGCTTCACTTTCTAAATGCTGTACTTTCAGAGAAAATCACTTTTCTATGAAACTGCCTTAGGCTGCTTACAAGCATTCACCAGCAACTCACATGAGTTTCTCTGAAAGAGAAGCAGTCTGTTCCAACATTTCAATTCACTGTGCGAAGTGAATGGAGTGTTGCGTTACTTTCTAAATGCTGTAATTTCAGAGAAAATCACTTTCCTTTCAAAGTACCTTAAGCTACTTACAAGCATTCAGCAGCAACTAACATTCGTTTCTCTGAAAGAGAAGCAGTCTGTTCCAACATTTCAATTCACTGTGCGAAGAGAATGGAGTGTTGCTTCACTTTCTAAATGCTGTACTCTCAGAGAAAATCACTTTCCTTTGAAACTGCCTTAAGCTACTTACAAGCACTCACCAGCAACTCACAATCATTTTTCGGAAAGAGAAGCAGTCTGTTCAAAAAATTCAATTCTCTGTGCGAAGTGAATGGAGTGTTGCTTCACTTTCTAAGTGCTGTACTTTCAGAGAAAATCACTTTCCTTTGAAACTGCCTTAAGCTACTTACAACCATTCAACAGCAACTCACATACATTTCGCTGAAAGAGAAGCAGTCTGTTCCAACACTTCAATTCACTGTGCGAAGTGAATGGAATGTTGTTTCACTTTCTAAATGCTGTACTTTCAGAGAAAATCACTTTCCTTTGAAACTGCCTTAAGTTACTTACAAGCATTCTCCAGCAACTCACATGCATTTCTCTGAAAGAGAAGCAGTCTGTTCCAACATTTCATTTCACTCTGCGAAGTGAATGGAGGGTTGATTCACTTTCTAAATGCTGTAATTTCAGAGAAAATCACTTTCCTTTGAAACTGCTTTAAGCTACTTACATGCATTCACCAGCAACTCACATGAGTTTCTCTGAAAGATTAGCAGTCTGTTCCAACACTTCAATTCACTGTGCGAAGTGAATGGAGTGTTGCTTCACTTTCTAAATGCTGTACTTTCAGAGAAAATCACTTTCCTTTGAAAGTGCCTTAAGCTACTTACAAGTATTGACCAGCAACTCACATGAGTTTCTCTGAAAGAGAGGCAGTCTGTTCCAACACTTCAATTCACTGTGCGAAGTGAATGGAGTGTTGCTTCACTTTCTAAATGCTGTACTTTCAGAGAAAATCACTTTCCTTTGAAAGTGCCTTAAGCTACTTACAAGCATTGACCAGCAACTCACATGATTTTTCCTGAAAGAGAAGCAGTCTGTTCCAACACTTCAATTCACTGTGCGAAGTGAATGTGTTGTTGGTTCACTTTCTAAATGCTGTACTTTCAGAGAAAATCACTTTCCTTGAAACTGTCTTAAGCTACTTACAAGCATTCACCAGCAACTCACATGCATTTCTCTGAAAGAGAAGCAGTCTGTTCCAACACTTCAATTTACTGTGCGAATTAAATGGAGTGCTGCTTCACTTTCTAAATGCTGTACTTTCAGAGAAAATCACTTTCCTTTCAAAGTACCTTAAGCTACAAACAAGCATTCACCAGCAACTCACATGAGTTTCTCTGAAAGAGAAGCTGTCTGTTCCAACATTTCAATTCACTGTGCGAAGTGACTGGAGTGTTGCTTCACATTCTAAATGCTGTACTTTCAGACAAAATCACTTTCCTTTGAAAGTGCCTTAAGCTACTTACAAGCATTCACAAGATACTCACATGCATTTCTCTGTAAGAGAAGCAGTCTGTTCCAACACTTCAATTCACTGTGCGAAGTGAATGGAGGGTTGCTTCACTTTCAAAAGGCTTTACTTTCAGAGAAAATCACTTTCTTTGAAAGTGCCTTAAGCTACTTTCAAGCATTCCCCAGCAACTCACATGCATTTCTCTGAAAGAGAAGCAGTCTGTTCCAAAACGTCAATTGACTGTGCGAAGTGAATGGAGTGTTGCTTCACTTTCTAAATGCTGTACTTTCAGAGAAAATCACTTTTCTATGAAACTGCCTTAGGCTGCTTACAAGCATTCACCAGCAACTCACATGAGTTTCTCTGAAAGAGAAGCAGTCTGTTCCAACATTTCAATTCACTGTGCGAAGTGAATGGAGTGTTGCGTTACTTTCTAAATGCTGTAATTTCAGAGAAAATCACTTTCCTTTCAAAGTACCTTAAGCTACTTACAAGCATTCAGCAGCAACTAACATTCGTTTCTCTGAAAGAGAAGCAGTCTGTCCCAACATTTCAATTCACTGTGAGAAGAGAATGGAGTGTTGCTTCACTTTCTAAATGCTGTACTTTCAGAGAAAATCACTCTTCTTTGAAAATGCCTTAAGCTACTTACAAGCATTCACCAGCAACTCACATGCATTTCTCTGAAAGAGAAGCAGTCTGTTCCAACACTTCAATTCACTGTGCGAAGTGAATGGAGTGTTGCTTCACTTTCTAAATGCTGTACTTTCAGAGAAAATCACTTTCCTTTGAAACAGCCTTAAGCTACTTAAAAGCATTCACAAAAACTTACATCCGTTTCTCTGAAAGAGAAGTAGTCTGTTACAACACTTCAATTCACTGTGCGTAGTGAATGGAGTGTTGCTTCACTTTCTAAATACTGTACTCTCAGAGAAAATCACTTTCCTTTGAAACTGCCTTAAGCTACTTACAAGCACTCACCAGCAACTCACAATCATTTTTCGGAAAGAGAAGCAGTCTGTTCAAACAATTCAATTCACTGTGCGATGTGAATGGAGTGTTGCTTCACTTTCTAAGTGCTGTACTTTCAGAGAAAATCACTTTCCTTTGAAAGTGCCTTAAGCTACTTACAAGCATTCACCAGCAACTCACATGAGTTTCTCTGAAAGAGAAGCAGTCTGTTCCAACACTTCAATTCACTGGGCAAAGTGAATGGAGTGTTGCGTCACTTTCAAAATGCTGTACTTTCAGAGAAAATCACTTTCCTTTGAAACTGCCTTAAGCTACTTGCAAGCATTCTCCAGCAACTCACATGCATTTCTCTGAAAGAGAAGTAGTCTGTTCTAACATTTCAATTCACTGTGCGAAGTTAATGGAGTGTTGCTTCACTTTCTAAATGCTGTACTTTCAGAGAAAATCACTTTCCTTTGAAACTGTCTTAAGCTACTTACATGCATTCACCAGCAACTCACATCATTTCTCTGAAAGAGAAACAGTCTGTTCCAACACTTCAATTCACTGTGCGATGTGAATGGAGTGTTGCTTCACATTCTAAATGCTGTACTTTCAGAGAAAATCACGTTCCTTTGATAGTGCCTTAAGCTACTGACAAGAATTAACCAGCAACTCACATTAGATTCTCTGAAAGAGAGGCAGTCTGTTCCAACACTTCAATTCACTGTGCGAAGTGAATGGAGTGTTGCTTCACTTTCTAAATGCTGTACTTTCAGAGAAAATCACTTTCCTTTGAAACTGACTTAAGCTACTTAGAGGCATTCACCAGCAAATCACATGCATTTCTCTGAAAGAGAAGCAATCTGTTCCAACACTTCAATTCACTGTGCGAAGTGAATGGAGTGTTGCTTCACTTTCTAAATGCTGTACTTTCACAGAAAATCAGTTTCCTTTGAAACTGCCTTAAGCTACTTACAAGCATTCACCAGCAACTCACATGAGTTTCTCTGAAAGAGAAACAGTCTGTTCCAAAATTTCAATTCAATGTGCGAAGTGAATGGAGTGTTTCTTCACTTTCTAAATGCTGTACTTTCAGAAAAAATCACTTTCCTTTGAATGTGCCTTAAGTTACTTACAAGCATTCACAAGAAACCCACATCCATTTCTCTGAAAGAGAAGCAGTCTGTTCCAACACTTCAATTCACTGTGCGAAGTGAATGGAGTGTTGCTTCACTTTCTAAATGCTGTACTTTCAGAAAAAATCCCTTTCCTTTGGAACTGCCTTAAACTACTTACTAGCATTCACCAGCAACTCATATGAGTTTCTCTGAAAGAGAAGTAGTCTTTTCCAACACTTCAATTCACTCTGCGAAGTGTATGGAGGGTTGAGTCACTTTCTAAATGCTGTACTTTCAGAGAAAATGACTTTCCTCTCAAAGTACCTTAAGCTAAGTACAAGTATTCACCAGCAACTCACATGAGTTTCTCTGAAAGAGAAGGAGTCTGTTCCAAATCTTCAATTCACTGTGCGAAGTGAATGGAGTATTGCTTCACTCTCTAAATGCTGTACTTTCAGAGAAAATCACTTTCCTTTGAAAGTGCCTTAAGCTACTTACAAGCATTCACCAGCAATTCACAATCATTTTTCTGAAAGAAAAGCAGTCTGTTCCAACACTTCAATTCACTGTGCGAAGTGAATGGAGGGTTGCTTCACTTTCAAAATGCTGTACTTTCATAGAAAATCACTTTCCTTTGTAAGTGCCTTAAGCTACTTACAAGCATTCCCCAGCAACTCACATGCATTTCTCTGAAAGAGAAGCAGTCTGTTCCAACACTTCAATTCACTGTGCGAAGAGAATGGAGTGTTGCTTCACTTTCTAAATGCTGTACTTTGAGAGAAAATCATTTTCCTTTGAAAGTGCCTTAAGCTAATTATAAGCATTCACCAGCAACTCACATGAGTTTCTCTGAAAGAGAAGCCGTCTGTTCCAACACTTCAATTCACTGTGCGAAGTGAGTGGAGTGTTGCTTCACTTTCTAAATGCTGTACTTTCAGAGAAAATCACTTTCCTTTGAAACAACCTTAAGCTACTTACAAGCATTCACCAGCAAATCACATAAGTTTCTCTGAAAGAGAAGCAGTCTGTTCCATAACTTCAGTTCACTGTCCAAAGTAAATGGAGTGTTGCTTCACTTTCTAAATGCTGTACTTTCAGAGAAAATCACTTTCCTTTGAAACTGCCTTAAGCTACTTACAAGCATTCACCAGCAACTCACATGAGTTTCTCTGAAAGAGAAGCAGTCTGTTTCAACACTTCAATTCACTGTGAAAAGTGAAAGGAGAGTTGTGTCACTTTTTAAATGCTGTACTTACAGAGAAAATCACTTTCATTTGACAGTACCTGAAGCTACTTACAAGCATTCACCAGCAACTCACATGAGTTTCTCTGAAAGAGAAACAGTCTGTTCCAAAACTTCAGTTCACTGTGCGAAGTGAATGGAGTGTTGCTTCACTTTCTAAATGCTGTACTTTCAGAGAAAATCACTTTCCTTTGAATGTGCCTTAAGTTACTTACAAGCATTCACAAGAAACCAACATCCATTTCTCTGATAGAGAAGCGTTCTGTTCCAACATTTCAATTCACTGTGCGAAGTGAATGGATTGTTGCTTCACTTTCTAAATGCTGTACTTTCAGAAAAAATCACTTTCCTTTGAAACTGCCTTAAACTACTTACTAGCATTAACCAGCAACTCACATGAGTTTCTCTGAAAGAGAAGCAATCTCTTCCAACACTTGTATTCACTGTGCAAAGTGAATGGAGTGTTGCATCACTTTCTAAATGCTGTACTTTCAGAGAAAATCACTTTCCTTTGAAAGTGCCTTAAGCTACTTACAAGCATTCACCAGCAACTCCCAATCATTTTTCTGAAAGAGAAGCAGTCTGTTCCAACACTTCAATTCACTGTGCAAAGTGTATGGAGTGTTGAGTCACTTTCTAAATGCTGTACTTTCAGAGAAAATCACTTTCCTTTCAAAGTATCTTAAGCTACTTACAAGCATTCACCAGCAACTCACATGCATTTCTCTGAAAGAGAATCACTCTGTTCCAACACTTCAATTCACTGGGCAAAGTGAATGGAGTGTTGCGTCACTTTCAAAATGCTGTACTTTCAGAGAAAATCACTTTCCTTTGAAACTGCCTTAAGCTACTTGCAAGCATTCTCCAGCAACTCACATGCATTTCTCTGAAAGAGAAGTAGTCTGTTCTAACATTTCAATTCACTGTGCGAAGTTAATGGAGTGTTGCTTCACTTTCTAAATGCTGTACTTTCAGAGAAAATCACTTTCCTTTGAAACTGTCTTAAGCTACTTACATGCATTCACCAGCAACTCACATCATTTCTCTGAAAGAGAAACAGTCTGTTCCAACACTTCAATTCACTGTGCGATGTGAATGGAGTGTTGCTTCACATTCTAAATGCTGTACTTTCAGAGAAAATCACGTTCCTTTGATAGTGCCTTAAGCTACTGACAAGAATTAACCATCAACTCACATGAGATTCTCTGAAAGAGAGGCAGTCTGTTCCAACACTTCAATTCACTGTGCGAAGTGAATGGAGTGTTGCTTCACTTTCTAAATGCTGTACTTTCAGAGAAAATCACTTTCCTTTGAAACTGCCTTAAGCTACTTAGAGGCATTCACCAGCAACTCACATGAGTTTCTCTGAAAGAGAAACAGTCTGTTCCAAAATTTCAATTCAATGTGCGAAGTGAATGGAGTGTTTCTTCACTTTCTAAATGCTGTACTTTCAGAAAAAATCACTTTCCTTTGAATGTGCCTTAAGTTACTTACAAGCATTCACAAGAAACCCACATCCATTTCTCTGAAAGAGAAGCAGTCTGTTCCAACACTTCAATTCACTGTGCGAAGTGAATGGAGTGTTGCTTCACTTTCTAAATGCTGTACTTTCAGAAAAAATCCCTTTCCTTTGGAACTGCCTTAAACTACTTACTAGCATTCACCAGCAACTCATATGAGTTTCTCTGAAAGAGAAGTAGTCTTTTCCAACACTTCAATTCACTGTGCGAAGTGTATGGAGGGTTGAGTCACTTTCTAAATGCTGTACTTTCAGAGAAAATGACTTTCCTCTCAAAGTACCTTAAGCTAAGTACAAGTATTCACCAGCAACTCACATGAGTTTCTCTGAAAGAGAAGGAGTCTGTTCCAAATCTTCAATTCACTGTGCGAAGTGAATGGAGTATTGCTTCACTCTCTAAATGCTGTACTTTCAGAGAAAATCACTTTCCTTTGAAAGTGCCTTAAGCTACTTACAAGCATTCACCAGCAATTCACAATCATTTCTCTGAAAGAGAAGCAGTCTGTTCCAACACTTCAATTCACTGTGCGAAGTGAATGGAGGGTTGCTTCACTTTCAAAAGGCTTTACTTTCAGAGAAAATCACTTTCTTTTGAAAGTGCCTTAAGCTACTTTCAAGCATTCCCCAGCAACTCACATGCATTTCTCTGAAAGAGAAGCAGTCTGTTCCAAAACGTCAATTGACTGTGCGAAGTGAATGGAGTGTTGCTTCACTTTCTAAATGCTGTACTTTCAGAGAAAATCACTTTTCTATGAAACTGCCTTAGGCTGCTTACAAGCATTCACCAGCAACTCACATGAGTTTCTCTGAAAGAGAAGCAGTCTGTTCCAACATTTCAATTCACTGTGCGAAGTGAATGGAGTGTTGCGTTACTTTCTAAATGCTGTAATTTCAGAGAAAATCACTTTCCTTTCAAAGTAACTTAAGCTACTTACAAGCATTCAGCAGCAACTAACATTCGTTTCTCTGAAAGAGAAGCAGTCTGTCCCAACATTTCAATTCACTGTGCGAAGAGAATGGAGTGTTGCTTCACTTTCTAAATGCTGTACTTTCAGAGAAAATCACTTTCCTTTGAAACAGCCTTAAGCTACTTAAAAGCATTCACAAAAACTTACATCCGTTTCTCTGAAAGAGAAGTAGTCTGTTACAACACTTCAATTCACTGTGCGTAGTGAATGGAGTGTTGCTTCACTTTCTAAATACTGTACTCTCAGAGAAAATCACTTTCCTTTGAAACTGCCTTAAGCTACTTACAAGCACTCACCAGCAACTCACAATCATTTTTCGGAAAGAGAAGCAGTCTGTTCAAACAATTCAATTCACTGTGCGATGTGAATGGAGTGTTGCTTCACTTTCTAAGTGCTGTACTTTCAGAGAAAATCACTTTCCTTTGAAAGTGCCTTAAGCTACTTACAAGCATTCACCAGCAACTCACATGAGTTTCTCTGAAAGAGAAGCAGTCTGTTCCAACACTTCAATTCACTGGGCAAAGTGAATGGAGTGTTGCGTCACTTTCAAAATGCTGTACTTTCAGAGAAAATCACTTTCCTTTGAAACTGCCTTAAGCTACTTGCAAGCATTCTCCAGCAACTCACATGCATTTCTCTGAAAGAGAAGTAGTCTGTTCTAACATTTCAATTCACTGTGCGAAGTTAATGGAGTGTTGCTTCACTTTCTAAATGCTGTACTTTCAGAGAAAATCACTTTCCTTTGAAACTGTCTTAAGCTACTTACATGCATTCACCAGCAACTCACATCATTTCTCTGAAAGAGAAACAGTCTGTTCCAACACTTCAATTCACTGTGCGATGTGAATGGAGTGTTGCTTCACATTCTAAATGCTGTACTTTCAGAGAAAATCACGTTCCTTTGATAGTGCCTTAAGCTACTGACAAGAATTAACCAGCAACTCACATTAGATTCTCTGAAAGAGAGGCAGTCTGTTCCAACACTTCAATTCACTGTGCGAAGTGAATGGAGTGTTGCTTCACTTTCTAAATGCTGTACTTTCAGAGAAAATCACTTTCCTTTGAAACTGCCTTAAGCTACTTAGAGGCATTCACCAGCAACTCACATGCATTTCTCTGAAAGAGAAGCAATCTGTTCCAACACTTCAATTCACTGTGCGAAGTGAATGGAGTGTTGCTTCACTTTCTAAATGCTGTACTTTCACAGAAAATCAGTTTCCTTTGAAACTGCCTTAAGCTACTTACAAGCATTCACCAGCAACTCACATGAGTTTCTCTGAAAGAGAAACAGTCTGTTCCAAAATTTCAATTCAATGTGCGAAGTGAATGGAGTGTTTCTTCACTTTCTAAATGCTGTACTTTCAGAGAAAATCACTTTCCTTTGAATGTGCCTTAAGTTACTTACAAGCATTCACAAGAAACCCACATCCATTTCTCTGAAAGAGAAGCAGTCTGTTCCAACACTTCAATTCACTGTGCGAAGTGAATGGAGTGTTGCTTCACTTTCTAAATGCTGTACTTTCAGAAAAAATCCCTTTCCTTTGGAACTGCCTTAAACTACTTACTAGCATTCACCAGCAACTCATATGAGTTTCTCTGAAAGAGAAGTAATCTTTTCCAACACTTCAATTCACTGTGCGAAGTGTATGGAGGGTTGAGTCACTTTCTAAATGCTGTACTTTCAGAGAAAATGACTTTCCTCTCAAAGTACCTTAAGCTAAGTACAAGTATTCACCAGCAACTCACATGAGTTTCTCTGAAAGAGAAGGAGTCTGTTCCAAATCTTCAATTCACTGTGAGAAGTGAATGGAGTATTGCTTCACTCTCTAAATGCTGTACTTTCAGAGAAAATCACTTTCCTTTGAAAGTGCCTTAAGCTACTTACAAGCATTCACCAGCAATTCACAATCATTTTTCTGAAAGAAAAGCAGTCTGTTCCAACACTTCAATTCACTGTGCGAAGTGAATGGAGGGTTGCTTCACTTTCAAAATGCTGTACTTTCATAGAAAATCACTTTCCTTTGTAAGTGCCTTAAGCTACTTACAAGCATTCCCCAGCAACTCACATGCATTTCTCTGAAAGAGAAGCAGTCTGTTCCAACACTTCAATTCACTGTGCGAAGAGAATGGAGTGTTGCTTCACTTTCTAAATGCTGTACTTTGAGAGAAAATCATTTTCCTTTGAAAGTGCCTTAAGCTAATTATAAGCATTCACCAGCAACTCACATGAGTTTCTCTGAAAGAGAAGCAGTCTGTTCCAACACTTCAATTCACTGTGCGAAGTGAGTGGAGTGTTGCTTCACTTTCTAAATGCTGTACTTTCAGAGAAAGTCACTTTCCTTTGAAACAACCTTAAGCTACTTACAAGCAATCACCAGCAAATCACATAAGTTTCTCTGAAAGAGAAGCAGTCTGTTCCATAACTTCAGTTCACTGTCCAAAGTAAATGGAGTGTTGCTTCACTTTCTAAATGCTGTACTTTCAGAGAAAATCACTTTCCTTTGAAACTGCCTTAAGCTACTTACAAGCATTCACCAGCAACTCACATGAGTTTCTCTGAAAGAGAAGCAGTCTGTTTCAACACTTCAATTCACTGTGAAAAGTGAAAGGAGAGTTGCGTCTCTTTCTAAATGCTGTACTTACAGAGAAAATCACTTTCATTTGACAGTACCTGAAGCTACTTACAAGCATTCACCAGCAACTCACATGAGTTTCTCTGAAAGAGAAACAGTCTGTTCCAAAACTTCAGTTCACTGTGCGAAGTGAATGGAGTGTTGCTTCACTTTCTAAATGCTGTACTTTCAGAGAAAATCACTTTCCTTTGAATGTGCCTTAAGTTACTTACAAGCATTCACAAGAAACCAACATCCATTTCTCTGATAGAGAAGCGTTCTGTTCCAACATTTCAATTCACTGTGCGAAGGGAATGGATTGTTGCTTCACTTTCTAAATGCTGTACTTTCAGAAAAAATCACTTTCCTTTGAAACTGCCTTAAACTACTTACTAGCATTAACCAGCAACTCACATGAGTTTCTCTGAAAGAGAAGCAATCTCTTCCAACACTTGTATTCACTGTGCAAAGTGAATGGAGTGTTGCATCACTTTCTAAATGCTGTACTTTCAGAGAAAATCACTTTCCTTTGAAAGTGCCTTAAGCTACTTACAAGCATTCACCAGCAACTCCCAATCATTTTTCTGAAAGAGAAGCAGTCTGTTCCAACACTTCAATTCACTGTGCAAAGTGTATGGAGTGTTGAGTCACTTTCTAAATGCTGTACTTTCAGAGAAAATCACTTTCCTTTCAAAGTATCTTAAGCTACTTACAAGCATTCACCAGCAACTCACATGCATTTCTCTGAAAGAGAATCACTCTGTTCCAACACTTCAATTCACTGTGCGAAGTGAATAGACTGTTGCTTCACATTCTAAATGCTGTACTTTCAGAGAAAATCACTTTCCTTTGAAACTGCCTTAAGCTACTTACAAGCATTCACCAGCAACTCCCAATCATTTTTCTGAAAGAGAAGCAGTCTGTTCCAAAACTTCAATTCACTGTGCAAAGTGGATGGAGGGTTGCTTCACTTTCAAAATGCGGTACTTTCAGAGAAAATCACTTTATTTTGTAAGTGCCTTAAGCTACTTACAAGCATTCCCCAGCAACTCACATGCATTTCTCTGAAGGAGAATCAAACTGTTCCAACACTTCAATTCACTGTGCGAAGTGAATGGAGGGTTGCTTCACTTTCAAAATGCTGTCCTTTCAGAGAAAATCACTTTCCTTTGTAAGTGCCTTAAGCTACTTACAAGCATTAACCAGCAACTCACATGCATTTCTCTGAAAGAGAAGCAGTCTGTTCCAACACTTCAATTCACTGTGTGAAGTGAATGGAGTGTTGCATCACTTTCTAAATGCTGTGCTTTCAGAGAAAATCACTTTCCTTTGAAAGTGCCTTAGGCTTATTATAAGCATTCACAAGAAACTCACATGCATTTCTCTGAAAGAGAAGCAGTCTGTTCCAACACTTCAATTCACTGTGCAAAGTGAATGGAGGGTTGCTTCACTTTCTAAATGCTGTACTTTCAGAGAAAATCACTTTCCTTTGAAAGTGCCTTAAGGTACTTAAAAGCATTGACCAGCAACTCACATGAGTTTCTCTGAAAGAGAGGCAGTCTGTTCCAACACTTCAATTCACTGTGCGAAGTGAATGGAGTGTAGCTTCACTTTCTAAATGCTGTAGTTATAGAGAAAATCACTTTCCTTTGACAGTGCCTTGAGCTACTTACAAGCATTCACAAGAAACTCACATGCATTTCTCTGAAAGAGAGGAAGTCTGTTCCAACACTTCAATTCACTGTGCGAATGGAATGGAGTGTTGCTTCACTTTCTAGTTGCTGTACTTTCAGAGAAAATCACGTTCCTTTGAAAATGCCTTAAGCTACTTGCAAGCATTCACCAGCAGCTCACAATCATATTTCTGAAAGAGAAGCAGTCTGTTCCAACTGTTCAATTCACTTTGCGAAGTGAATGGAGTGTTGCTTCACTTTCAAAATGCTGTCCTTTCAGAGAAAATCACTTTCCTTTCAACGTGCCTTAAACTACTTACAAGCATTCACCAGCAACTCACATGCATTTCTCTGAAAGAAAAGCAGTCTGTTCCAACACTTCAATTCACTGTGCGCAGTAAATGGAGTGTTGCTTCACTTTCTAAATGCTGTACATTCAGAGAAAATCACTTTATTTTGAAACTGCCTTAAGCTACTTACAAGCATTCACCAGTAACTCACATGCATTTCTCTGAAAGAGAAGCAGTCTGTTCCAACACTTCAATTCACTGAGCCAAGGGAATAGAGTGTTGCTTCACTTTCTAAATGCTGTACTTTCAGAGAAAATCATGTTCCTTTGAAACTGCCTTAAGCTACTTGCAAGCATTCACCAGCAACTCACAATCATTTTTCTGAAAGAGAAGCAGTCTGTTCCAACTGTTCAATTCACTTTGCGAAGTGAATGGAGGGTTGCTTCACTTTAAAAATGCTGTACTTTCAGAGAAAATCACTTTTCTTTCAATGTGCCTTAAGCTACTTACAAGCATTCACCAGCAACTCACACGCATTTCTCTGAAAGAGAAGCAGTCTGTTCCAGCATTTCAATTCAATGTGCTAAGTGAATGGAGTATTGCTTCACTTTCTAAATGCTTTCCTTTCAGAGAAAATCACTTTCCCTTGAAAGTGCCTTAAGCTAATTACAAGCTTTCACAAGAAACTCACATGCATTTCTCTGAAAGAGAAGCAGTCTGTTCCAACACTTCAATTCACTGTGCGAAGTGAATGGAGTGTTGATTCACTTTCTAAATGCTGTAGTTACAGAGATAATCACTTTCTATTGAAACTGCCTTAAGCTTCTTAAAAGCATTCACCAGCAAATCACATGCGTTTTTCTGAAAGAGAAGCTGTCTGTTCCAACACTTCAATTCACTGTGCAAAGTGAATGTAGTGTTGCATCACATTCTAAATGCTGTACTTTCAGAGAAAATCACTTTCCTTTGAAAGTGCCTTAAGCTACTTACAAGCATTCACCAGCAACTCACATGAGTTTCTCTGAAAGAGAAGCAGTCTGTTCCAACACTTCAATTCACTGTGCGAAGGGAATGGAGTGTAGCGTCACTTTCTAAATGCTGTACTTTCCGAGAAAATCACTTTCCTTTCAAAGTACCTTAAGCTACTTACAAGCATTCAGCAGCAACTCACATGAGTTTCTCTGAATGAGAAGCAGTCTGTTCCAACACTTCAATTCACTGTGCGAAGTGAATGGTGTGTTGCGTCACTTTCTATATGCTGTACTTTCCGAGAAAATCACTTTCTTTTCAAAGTACCTTAAGCTACTTACAAGTATTCAGCAGCAACTCACATGAGTTTCGCTGAAAGAGAAGCAGTCTGTTCCAACACTTCAATTCACTGTGCGAAGTGAATGGAGTGTTGCTTCACTTTCTAAATGCTGTACTTTCAGAGATAATCACTTTCCTTTGAAACTGCCTTAAGCTACTTACAAGCATTCACCAGCAACTCACATGAGTTTCTCTGAAAGAGAAGCAGTCTGGTCCAACACTTCAATTCACTGTGCGAAGTGAATGGAGTGTTGCTTCACTTTTTAAAAGCTGTACTTTCAGGGAAAATGACTTTCCTTTCAAAGTACCTTAAGCTACTTACAAGTATTCACCAGCAACTCACATGCATTTCTCTGAAAGAGAAGCAGTCTGTTCCAACACTTCAATTCACTGTGCGAAGGGAATAGAGTGTTGCTTCACTTTCTAAATGCTGTACTTTCAGAGAAAATCATGTTCCTTTGAAACTGCCTTAAGCTACTTGCAAGCATTCACCAGCAACTCACAATCATTTTTCTGAAAGAGAAGCAGTCTGGCCAACACTTCAATTCACTGTGCGAAGTGAATGGAGTGTTGCTTCACTTTTTAAAAGCTGTTCTTTCAGGGAAAATCACTTTCCTTTCAAAGTACCTTAAGCTACTTACAAGCATTCACCAGCAACTCACATGCATTTCTCTGAAAGAGAAGCAGTCTGTTCCAACACTTCAATTCACTGTGCGAAGGGAATAGAGTGTTGCTTCACTTTCTAAATGCTGTACTTTCAGAGAAAATCACTTTATTTTGAAACTGCCTTAAGCTACTTACAAGCATTCACCAGTAACTCACATGCATTTCTCTGAAAGAGAAGCAGTCTGTTCCAACACTTCAATTCACTGTGCGAAGGGAATAGAGTGTTGCTTCACTTTCTAAATGCTGTACTTTCAGAGAAAATCATGTTCCTTTGAAACTGCCTTAAGCTACTTGCAAGCATTCACCAGCAACTCACAATCATTTTTCTGAAAGAGAAGCAGTTTGTTCCAACTGTTCAATTCACTTTGCGAAGTGAATGGAGGGTTGCTTCACTTTAAAAATGCTGTACTTTCAGAGAAAATCACTTTCCTTTCAACGTGCCTTAAGCTACTTACAAGCATTCACCAGCAACTCACATGCATTTCTCTGAAAGAGAAGCAGTCTGTTCCAGCATTTCAATTCAATGTGCTAAGTGAATGGAGTATTGCTTCACTTTCTAAATGCTTTCCTTTCAGAGAAAATCACTTTCCCTTGAAAGTGCCTTAAGCTAATTATAAGCATTCACAAGAAACTCACATGCATTTCTCTGAAAGAGAAGCAGTCGCTTCCAACACTTCAATTCACTGTGCGAAGTGAATGGAGTGTTGATTCACTTTCTAAATGCTGTAGTTACAGAGATAATCACTTTCTATTGAAACTGCCTTAAGCTTCTTACAAGGATTAACCAGCAAATCACATGCGTTTTTCTGAAAGAGAAGCTTTCTGTTCCAACACTTCAATTCACTGTGCAAAGTGAATGTAGTGTTGCATCACATTCTAAATGCTGTACTTTCAGAGAAAATCACTTTCCTTTGAAAGTGCCTTAAGCTACTTACAAGCATTCACCAGCAACTCACATGAGTTTCTCTGAAAGAGAAGCAGTCTGTTCCAACACTTCAATTCACTGTGCGAAGTGAATGGAGTGTTGCGTCATTTTCTAAATGCTGTACTTTCCGAGAAAATCACTTTCCTTTCAAAGTACCTTAAGCTACTTACAAGCATTCAGCAGCAACTCACATGAGTTTCTCTGAATGAGAAGCAGTCTGTTCCAACACTTCAATTCACTGTACGAAGTGAATGGAGTGTTTCGTCACTTTCTAAATGCTGTACTTTCCAAGAAAATCACTTTCCTTTCAAAGTACATAAGCTACTTACAAGTATTCAGCAGCAACTCACATGAGTTTCGCTGAAAGAGAAGCAGTCTGTTCCAACACTTCAATTCACTGTGCGAAGTGAATGGAGTGTTGCTTCACTTTGTAAATGCTGTACTTTCAGAGATAATCACTTTCCTTTGAAAGTGCCTTAAGCTACTTACAAGCATTCACCAGCAACTCACATGAGTTTCTCTGAAAGAGAAGCAGTCTGGTCCAACACTTCAATTCACTGTGCGAAGTGAATGGAGTGTTGCTTCACTTTTTAAAAGCTGTACTTTCAGGGAAAATCACTTTCCTTTCAAAGTACATTAAGCTACTTACAAGCATTCACCAGCAACTCACATGCATTTCTCTGAAAGAGAAGCAGTCTGTTCTAACACTTCAATTCACTGTGTGAAAGGAATAGAGTGTTGCATCACTTTCTAAATGCTGTACTTTCAGAGAAAATCATGTTCCTTTGAAACTGCCTTAAGCTACTTGCAAGCATTCACCAGCAACACAGTCATTTTTCTGAAAGAGAAGCAGTCTGTTCCAACACTTCAATTCACTGTGCGAAGTGAATGGAGGGTTGCTTCACTTTCAAAATGCTGTCCTTTCAGAGAAAATCACTTTCCTTTGAAAGTGCCTTAAGCTGATTATAAGCATTCACAAGAAACTCACATGCATTTCTCTGAAAGAGAAGCAGTCTGTTCCAACACTTCAATTCACTGTGCGAAAGGAATAGAGTGTTGCTTCACTTTCTAAATGCTGTACTTTCAGAGAAAATCACGTTCCTTTGAAAATGCCTTAAGCTACTTGCAAGCATTCACCAGCAACACACAATCATATTTCTGAAAGAGAAGCAGTCTGTTCTAACTGTTCAATTCACTTTGCGAAGTGAATGGAGGGTTGCTTCACTTTCAAAATGCTGTCCTTTCAGAGAAAATCACTTTCCTTTCAAAGTACGTTAAACTACTTACAAGCATTCACCAGCAACTCACATGAGATTCTCTGAAGGAGAAGCAGTCTGTTGCTACACTTCAATACACTGTGCGAAGTGAATGTGTTGTTGTTTCACTTTCTAAATGCCGTACTTTCAGAGAAAATCACTTTCCTTTTAAACTGCCTTAAGCTACTTACAAGCATTCACCAGCAACTCACATGCATTTCTCTGAAAGAGAAGCAGTCTGTTCCAACACTTCAATTCACTGTGCAAAGTGAATGGAGTGTTGCTTCACTTTTTAAATGCTGTACTTTCAGAGAAAATCACTTTCCTTTGAAAGTGCCTTAAGCTGATTATAAGCATTCACAAGAAACTCACATGCATTTCTCTGAAAGAGGCAGTCTGTACCAATATTTCAATTCACTGTGCAAAGTGAATGGAGTTTTTCTTCAGTTTGTAATGCTGTACTTTCAGAAAAAATCACTTTCCTTTGAAAGTGCCTTCAGCTACTTACAAGCATTCACCAGCAACTCACATGAGTTTCTCTGAAAGAGAAGCAGTCTGTTCCAACACTTCATTTCACTGTGCGAAATGAATGGAGTGTTGATTCAATTTCTAAATGCTGTAGTTACAGAGATAATCACTTTCTATTGAAACTGCCTTAAGCTACTTACAAGCATTCACCAGCAAATTACATGCGTTTTTCTGAAAGAGAAGCAGTCTGTTCCAACACTTCAATTCACTGTGCAAAGTGAATGTAGTGTTGCATCACTTTCTAAATGCTGTACTTTCAGAGAAAATCACTTTCCTTTGAAAGTGCCTTAAGCTACTTACAAGCATTCACCAGCAACTCACATGAGTTTCTCTGAAAGAGAAGTAGTCTGTTCCAACACTTCAATTCACTGTGCGAAGTGAATGGAGTGTTGCGTCACTTTCTAAATGCTGTACTTTCCGAGAAAATCACTTTCCTTTCAAAGTACCTTAAGCTACTTACAAGCATTCAGCAGCAACTCACATGAGTTTCTCTGAATGAGAAGCAGTCTGTTCCAACACTTCAATTCACTGTGCGAAGTGAATGGTGTGTTGCGTCACTTTCTAAATGCTGTACTTTCCGAGAAAATCACTTTCCTTTCAAAGTACCTTAAGCTACTTAAAAGTATTCAGCAGCAACTCACATGAGTTTCGCTGAAAGAGAAGCAGTGTGTTCCAACACTTCAATTCACTGTGCAAAGTGAATGGAGTGTTGCTTCACTTTCTAAATGCTGTACTTTCAGAGAAAATCACTTTCCTTTGAAACAGCCTTAAGCTACTTACAAGCATTCACCAGCAACTCACATGAGTTTCTCTGAAAGAGAAGCATTCTGTTCCAACACTTCAATTCACTGTGCGAAGTGAATGGAGTGTTGCTTCACTTTCTAAATGCTGTCCTTTCAGAGAAAATCACTTTCCTTTGAAAGTGCCTTAAGCTGATTATAAGCATTCACAAGAAACTCACATGCATTTCTCTGAAAGAGAAGCAGTCTGTTCCAACATTTCAATTCACTGTGCAAAGTGAATGGAGTTTTTCTTCAGTTTGTAATGCTGTACTTTCAGAAAAAATCACTTTCCTTTGAAAGTGCCTTCAGCTACTTACAAGCATTCACCAGCAACTCACATGAGTTTCTCTGAAAGAGAAGCAGTCTGTTCCAACACTTCAATTCACTGTGCGAAGTGAATGGAGTGTTGATTCAATTTCTAAATGCTGTAGTTACAGAGATAATCACTTTCTATTGAAACTGCCTTAAGCTACTTACAAGCATTCACCAGCAAATCACATGCGTTTTTCTGAAAGAGAAGCAGTCTGTTCCAACACTTCAATTCATTGTGCAAAGTGAATGTAGTGTTGCATCACTCTCTAAATGCTGTACTTTCAGAGAAAATCACTTTCCTTTGAAAGTGCCTTAAGCTACTTACAAGCATTCACCAGCAACTCACATGAGTTTCTCTGAAAGAGAAGTAGTCTGTTCCAACACTTCAATTCACTGTGCGAAGTGAATGGAGTGTTGCGTCACTTTCTAAATGCTGTACTTTCCGAGAAAATCACTTTCCTTTCAAAGTACCTTAAGCTACTTACAAGCATTCAGCAGCAACTCACATGAGTTTCTCTGAATGAGAAGCAGTCTGTTCCAACACTTCAATTCACTGTGCGAAGTGAATGGTGTGTTGCGTCACTTTCTAAATGCTGTACTTTCCGAGAAAATCACTTTCCTTTCAAAGTACCTTAAGCTACTTACAAGTATTCAGCAGCAACTCACATGAGTTTCGCTGAAAGAGAAGCAGTGTGTTCCAACACTTCAATTCACTGTGCAAAGTGAATGGAGTGTTGCTTCACTTTCTAAATGCTGTACCTGCAGAGAAAATCACTTTCCTTTTAAACAGCCTTAAGCTACTTACAAGCATTCACCAGCAACTCACATGAGTTTCTCTGAAAGAGAAGCATTCTGTTCCAACACTTCAATTCACTGTGCGAAGTGAATGGAGTGTTGCTTCACTTTCTAAATGCTGTCCTTTCAGAGAAAATCACTTTCCTTTGAAAGTGCCTTAAGCTGATTATAAGCATTCACAAGAAACTCACATGCATTTCTCTGAAAGAGAAGCAGTCTGTTCCAACATTTCAATTCACTGTGCAAAGTGAATGGAGTTTTTCTTCAGTTTGTAATACTGTACTTTCAGAAAAAATCACTTTCCTTTGAAAGTGCCTTCAGCTACTTACAAGCATTCACCAGCAACTCACATGAGTTTCTCTGAAAGAGAAGCAGTCTGTTCCAACACTTCAATTCACTGTGCGAAGTGAATGGAGTGTTGATTCAATTTCTAAATGCTGTAGTTACAGAGATAATCACTTTCTATTGAAACTGCCTTAAGCTACTTACAAGCATTCACCAGCAAATCACATGCGTTTTTCTGAAAGAGAAGCAGTCTGTTCCAACACTTCAATTCACTGTGCAAAGTGAATGGAGTGTTGCATCACTTTCTAAATGCTGTACTTTCAGAGAAAATCACTTTCCTTTGAAAGTGCCTTAAGCTACTTACAAGCATTCACCAGCAACTCACATGAGTTTCTCTGAAAGAGAAGTAGTCTGTTCCAACACTTCAATTCACTGTGCGAAGTGAATGGAGTGTTGCGTCACTTTCTAAATGCTGTACTTTCCGAGAAAATCACTTTCCTTTCAAAGTACCTTAAGCTGCTTACAAGCATTCAGCAGCAACTCACATGAGTTTCTCTGAATGAGAAGCAGTCTGTTCCAACACTTCAATTCACTGTGCGAAGTGAATGGTGTGTTGCGTCACTTTCTAAATGCTGTACTTTCCGAGAAAATCACTTTCCTTTCAAAGTACCTTAAGCTACTTACAAGTATTCAGCAGCAACTCACATGAGTTTCGCTGAAAGAGAAGCAGTGTGTTCCAACACTTCAATTCACTGTGCGAAGTGAATGAAGTGTTGCTTCACTTTCTAAATGCTGTACTTTCAGAGAAAATCACTTTCCTTTGACAGTGCCTTAAGCTAACTATACGCATTCACAAGAAACTCACATGCATTTTTCTAAAAGAGAATCAGTCTGTTCCAACACTTCAATTCACTGTGCGAAGTGAATGGAGTGTTTCTTCACTTTCTAAATGCTGTACTTTCAGAGAAAATCACTTTCCTTTGAAAGTGCCTTCAGGTACTTACAAGCATTCACCAGCAACTCACATGAGTTTCTCTGAAAGAGAAGCAGTCTGTTCCAACACTTCAATTCACTGTGCGTAGTGAATGGAGTGTTGCTTCACTTTCTAAATGCTGTACTTTCAGAGAAAATCACTTTCCTTTGAAACTGCTTAAGCTACTTGCAAGCATTCACCAGCAACTCAAATGAGTTTCTCTGAAAGAGAAGCAGTCTGTTCCAACACTTCAATTCACTGTGCGAAGTGAATGGAGTGTTGCTTCACTTTCTAAGTGACATACTTTCAGAGTAAATCACTTTCCTTTGGAACTGAATTAAGATACTTACAAACATTCACCAGCAACTCATATGAATTTCTCTGAAAGAGAAGCAGTCTGTTCCAACACTTCAATTCACTGTGCTAAGTGAATGTGTTGTTGTTTCACTTTCTAAATGCTGTACTTTCAGAGAAAATCACTTTCCTTTTAAACTGCCTTAAGCTGCTTACAAGCATTCACCAGCAACTCACATGCATTTCTCTGAAAGAGAAGCAGTCTGTTTCAACACTTCAATTCACTGTGCGAAGTGAATGGAGTGTTGCTTCACTTTCTAAATGCTGTACTTTCAGAGAAAATCACTTTCCTTTGAAACTGCTTAAGCTACTTACAAGCATTCACCAGCAACTCAAATGAGTTTCTCTGAAAGAGAAGCAGTCTGTTCCAACACTTCAATTCACTGTGCGAAGTGAATGGAGTGTTGCTTCACTTTCTAAGTGATGTACTTTCAGAGTAAATCACTTTCCTTTGGAACTGAATTAAGATACTTACAAACATTCACCAGCAACTCACATTAGTTTCTCTGAAAGAGAAGCAGTCTGTTCCAACACTTCAATTCACTGTGCGAAGTGAATGTGTTGTTTCACTTTCTAAATGCTGTACTTTCAGAGAAAATCACTTTCCTTTTAAACTGCCTTAAGCTGCTTACAAGCATTCACCAGCAACTCACATG
Organism: Myodes glareolus; assembly: GCF_982192425.1. NCBI lineage: Eukaryota > Metazoa > Chordata > Mammalia > Rodentia > Cricetidae > Myodes > Myodes glareolus. The sequence goes on from NW_028263216.1 coordinate 155,487, forward strand.
CATTTCTCTGAAAGAGAAGCAGTCTGTTTCAACACTTCAATTCACTGTGCGAAGTGAATGGAGTGTTGCTTCACTTTCTAAATGCTGTACTTTCAGAGAAAATCACTTTCCTTTGAAACAGCCTTAAGCTACTTACAAGCATTCACCAGCAACTCACATGCATTTCTCTGAAAGAGAAGCAGTCTGTTCCAACATTTCAATTCACTGTGCGAAGTGAATGGAGTGTTGCTTCAGTTTCTAAATGCTGTCCTTTCAGAGAAAATCACTTTCCTTTGAAAGTGCCTTAAGCTGATTATAAGCATTCACAAGAAACTCACATGCATTTCTCTGAAAGAGAAGCAGTCTGTTCCAACACTTCAATTCACTGTGCAAAGTGAATGGAGTTTTTCTTCAGTTTGTAATGCTGTACTTTCAGAAAAAATCACTTTCCTTTGAAAGTGCCTTCAGCTACTTACAAGCATTCACCAGCAACTCACATGAGTTTCTTTGAAAGAGAAGCAGTCTGTTCCAACACATCAATTCACTGTGCGAAGCGAATGGAGTGTTGATTCAATTTCTAAATGCTGTAGTTACAGAGATAATCACTTTCTATTGAAACTGCCTTAAGCTACTTACAAGCATTCACCAGCAAATCACATGCGTTTTTCTGAAAGAGAAGCAGTCTGTTCCAACACTTCAATTCACTGTGCAAAGTGAATGGAGTGTTGCGTCACTTTCTAAATGCTGTTCTTTCCGAGAAAATCACTTTCCTTTCAAAGTACCTTAAGCTACTTACAAGCATTCAGCAGCAACTCACATGAGTTTCTCTGAATGAGAAGCAGTCTGTTCCAACACTTCAATTCACTGTGCGAAGTGAATGGTGTGTTGCGTCACTTTCTAAATGCTGTACTTTCCGAGAAAATTACTTTCCTTTCAAAGTACCTTAAGCTACTTACAAGTATTCAGCAGCAACTCACATGAGTTTCGCTGAAAGAGAAGCAGTCTGTTCCAACATTTCAGTTCACTGTGCGAAGTGAATGGAGTGTTGCTTCACTTTCTAAATGCTGTACTTTCAGAGAAAATCACTTTCCTTTGAAAGTGCCTAAAGCTAACTATAAGCATTCATAAGAAACTCACATGCATTTTTCTGAAAGAGAATCAGTCTGTTCCAACACTTCAATTCACTGTGCGAAGTGAATGGAGTGTTTCTTCACTTTCTAAATGCTGTACTTTCAGAGAAAATCATTTTCCTTTGAAAGTGCCTAAAGCTAACTATAAGCATTCACCAGCAACTCACATGAGTTTCTCTGAAAGAGAAGCAGTCTGGTCCAACACTTCAATTCACTGTGCGAAGTGAATGGAGTGTTGCTTCACTTTCTAAATGCTGTCCTTTCAGAGAAAATCACTTTCCTTTGAAAGTGCCTTAAGCTACTTGCAAGCATTCTCAAGCAACTCACATGCATTTCTCTGAAAGAGAAGCAGTCTGTTCCAACACTTCAATTCACTGTGCGAAGTGAATGGAGTGTTGCTTCACTTTCTAAATGCTGTACTTTCAGAGAAAATCATTTTCCTTTGAAAGTGCCTAAAGCTAACTATAAGCATTCACCAGCAACTCACATGAGTTTCACTGAAAGAGAAGCAGTCTGTTCCAACACTTCAATTCACTGTGCAAAGTGAATGCAGTTGCTTCACTTTCTAAATGCTGTACTTTCAGAGAAAATCACTTTTCTTTGAAACTGCCTTAAGCTACTTACAAGCATTCACCAGCAACTCTCATGCGTTTCTCTGAAAGAGAAGCAGTCTGGTCCAACACTTCAATTCACTGTGCGAAGTGAATGGAGTGTTGCTTCACTTTTTAAATGCTGTACTGTCAGGGAAAATCACTTTCCTTTGGAACTGCCTTAAGATACTTACAAACATTCAACAGCAACTCACATGAGTTTCTCTGAAAGAGAAGCAGTCTGTTGCAACACTTCAATTCACTGTGCGAAGTGAATGGAGTGTTGCTTCACTTTCTAAATGCTGTCCTTTCAGAGAAAATCACTTTCCTTTGAAAGTGCCTTAGGCTGATTATAAGCATTCACAGGAAACTCACATGCATTTCTCTGAAAGAGAAGCAGTCTGTTCCAACACTTCAATTCACTGTGCAAAGTGAATGGAGTTTTTTTTCAGTTTGTAATGCTGTACTTTCAGAAAAAATCACTTTCCTTTGAAAGTGCCTTCAGCTACTTACAAGCATTCACCAGCAACTCACATGAGTTTCTCTGAAAGAGAAGCAGTCTGTTCCAACACTTCAATTCACTGTGCGAAGTGAATGGAGTGTTGATTCAATTTCTAAATGCTGTAGTTACAGAGATAATCACTTTCTATTGAAACTGCCTTAAGCTACTTACAAGCATTCACCAGCAAATCACATGCGTTTTTCTGAAAGAGAAGCAGTCTGTTCCAACACTTCAATTCACTGTGCAAAGTGAATGTAGTGTTGCATCACTTTCTAAATGCTGTACTTTCAGAGAAAATCACTTTCCTTTGAAAGTGCCTTAAGCTACTTACAAGCATTCAACAGCAACTCACATGAGTTTATCTGAAAGAGAAGCAGTCTGTTCCAACACTTCAATTCACTGTGCAAAGTGAATGGAGTGTTGCGTCACTTTCTAAATGCTGTACTTTCCGAGAAAATCACTTTCCTTTCAAAGTACCTTAAGCTACTTACAAGCATTCAGCAGCAACTCACATGAGTTTCTCTGAATGAGAAGCAGTCTGTTCCAACTCTTCAATTCACTGTGCGAAGTGAATGGTGTGTTGCGTCACTTTCTAAATGCTGTACTTTCAGAGAAAATCACTTTCCTTTCAAAGTACCTTAAGCTACTTACAAGTATTCAGCAGCAACTCACATGAGTTTCGCTGAAAGAGAAGCAGTCTGTTCCAACACTTCAATTCACTGTGCCAAGTGAATGGAGTGTTGCTTCACTTTCTAAATGCTGTCCTTTCAGAGAAAATCACTTTCCTTTGAAAGTGCCTTAAGCTAACTATAAGCATTCACAAGAAACTCACATGCAGTTTTCTGAAAGAGAATCAGTCTGTTCCAACACTTCAATTCACTGTGCGAAGTGAATGGAGTGTTGCTTCATTTTCTAAATGCTGTACTTTCAGAGAAAATCACTTTCCTTTGAAAGTGCCTTAAGCTAACGATAAGCATTCATAAGAAACTCACATGCATTTTTCTGAAAGAGAATCAGTCTGTTCCAACACTTCAATTCACTGTGCGAAGTGAATGGAGTGTTTCTTCACTTTCTAAATGCTGTACTTTCAGAGAAAATCATTTACTTTGAAAGTGCCTCAAGGTACTTACAAGCATTCACCAGCAACTTACATGAGTTTCTCTGAAAGAGAAGCAGTCTGTTCCAACACTTCAAGTCACTGTGCGAAGTGAATGGAGGGTTGCTTCACTTTCAAAATGCTGTACTTTCAGAGAAAATCACTTTCCTTTTATAGTGCCTTAAGCTACTTACAAGCATTCACTAGCAACTCACATGCATTTCACTGAAAGTGAAGCAGTCTGTTCCAACATTTCAATTCACTGTGCGAAGTGAATGGAGTGTTGCTTCACTTTCTAAATGCTGTACTTTCAGAGAAAATCATTTTCCTTTGAAAGTGCCTAAAGCTAACTATAAGCATTCACAAGCAACTCACATGAGTTTCACTGAAAGAGAAGCAGTCTGTTCCAACACTTCAATTCACTGTGCAAAGTGCATGCAGTTGCTTCACTTTCTAAATGCTGTACTTTCAGAGAAAATCACTTTTCTTTGAAACTGCCTTAAGCTACTTACAAGCATTCACCAGCAACTCACATGAGTTTCTCTGAAAGAGAAGCAGTCTGGTCCAACACTTCAATTCACTGTGCGAAGTGAATGGAGTGTTGCTTCACTTTTTAAATGCTGTACTGTCAGGGAAAATCACTTTCCTTTGGAGCTGCCTTAAGATACTTACAAACATTCACCAGCAACTCACATGAGTTTCTCTGAAAGAGAAGCAGTCTGTTGCAACACTTCAATTCACTGTGCGAAGTGAATGGAGTGTTGCTTCACTTTCTAAATGCTGTCCTTTCAGAGAAAATCACTTTCCTTTGAAAGTGCCTTAGGCTGATTATAAGCATTCACAAGAAACTCACATGCATTTCTCTGAAAGAGAAGCAGTCTGTTCCAACACTTCAATTCACTGTGCAAAGTGAATGGAGTTTTTCTTCAGTTTGTAATGCTGTACTTTCAGAAAAAATCACTTTCCTTTGAAAGTGCCTTCAGCTACTTACAAGCATTCACCAGCAACTCACATGAGTTTCTCTGATAGAGAAGCAGTCTGTTCCAACACTTCAATTCACTGTGCGAAGTGAATGGAGTGTTGATTTAATTTCTAAATGCTGTAGTTACAGAGATAATCACTTTCTATTGAAACTGCCTTAAGCTACTTACAAGCATTCACCAGCAAATCACATGCGTTTTTCTGAAAGAGAAGCAGTCTGTTCCAACACTTCAATTCACTGTGCGAAGTGAATGGAGTGTTGCTTCACTTTCTAAATGCTGTACTTTCAGAGAAAATCATTTTCCTTTGAAAGTGCCTAAAGCTAAATATAAGCATTCACCAGCAACTCACATGAGTTTCACTGAAAGAGAAGCAGTCTGTTCCAACACTTCAATTCACTGTGCAAAGTGAATGCAGTTGCTTCACTTTCTAAATGCTGTACTTTCAGAGAAAATCACTTTTCTTTGAAACTGCCTTAAGCTACTTACAAGCATTCACCAGCAACTCACATGAGTTTCTCTGAAAGAGAAGCAGTCTGGTCCAACACTTCAATTCACTGTGCGAAGTGAATGGAGTGTTGCTTCACTTTTTAAATGCTGTACTGTCAGGGAAAATCACTTTCCTTTGGAACTGCCTTAAGATACTTACAAACATTCACCAGCAACTCACATGAGTTTCTCTGAAAGAGAAGCAGTCTGTTGCAACACTTCAATTCACTGTGCGAAGTGAATGGAGTGTTGCTTCACTTTCTAAATGCTGTCCTTTCAGAGAAAATCACTTTCCTTTGAAAGTGCCTTAGGCTGATTATAAGCATTCACAGGAAACTCACATGCCTTTCTCTGAAAGAGAAGCAGTCTGTTCCAACACTTCAATTCACTGTGCGAAGTGAGGGGAGTATTGCGTCACTTTCTAAATGCTGTACTTTCAGAGAAAATCACTTTCCTTTCAAAGTACCTTAAGCTAAGTGCTAGCATTCACCAGCAACTCACATGAGTTTTTCTGAAAGAGAAGGAGTCTGGTCCAACACATCAATTCACTGTGCGAAGTAAATGGAGTGTTGCTTCACTTTCTAAATGCTGTACTTTCAGAGAAAATCACTTTCCTTTGAAACTGCTTTAAGCTACTTACAAGCATTCACCAGCAACTCACATGAGTTTCTCTGAAAGAGAAGGAGTCTGTTCCAACACTTCAATTCACTGTGCGAAGTGAATGTGTTGTTGTTTCACTTTCTAAATGCTGTACTTTCAGAAAAAATCACTTTCTTTTTAAACTGCCTTAAGCTGCTTACAAGCATTCACCAGCAACTCACATGCATTTCTCTGAAAGAGAAGCAGTCTGTTCCAACACTTCAATTCACTGTGCGAAGTGAATGGAGTGTTGCTTCACTTTCTAAATGCTGTACTTTCAGAGAAAATCACTTTCCTTTGAAACAGCCTTAAGCTACTTACAAGCATTCACCAGCAACTCACATGCATTTCTCTGAAAGAGAAGCAGTCTGTTCCAACATTTCAATTCACTGTGCGAAGTGAATGGAGTGTTGCTTCACTTTCTAAATGCTGTCCTTTCAGAGAAAATCACATTCCTTTGAAAGTGCCTTAAGCTGATTATAAGCATTCACAAGAAACTCACATGCATTTCTCTGAAAGAGAAGCAGTCTGTTCCAACACTTCAATTCACTGTGCAAAGTGAATGGAGTTTTTCTTCAGTTTGTAATGCTGTACTTTCAGAAAAAATCACTTTCCTTTGAAAGTGCCTTCAGCTACTTACAAGTATTCACCAGCAACTCACATGAGTTTCTCTGAAAGAGAAGCAGTCTGTTCCAACACTTCAATTCACTGTGCGAAGTGAATGGAGTGTTGATTCAATTTCTAAATGCTGTAGTTACAGAGATAATCACTTTCTATTGAAACTGCCTTAATCTACTTACAAGCATTCACCAGCAAATCACATGCGTTTTTCTGAAAGAGAAGCAGTCTGTTCCAACACTTCAATTCACTGTGCAAAGTGAATGGAGTGTTGCGTCACTTTCTAAATGCTGTACTTTCCGAGAAAATCACTTTCCTTTCAAAGTACCTTAAGCTACTTACAAGCATTCAGCAGCAACTCACATGAGTTTCTCTGAATGAGAAGCAGTCTGTTCCAACTCTTCAATTCACTGTGCGAAGTGAATGGTTGTTGCGTCACTTTCTAAATGCTGTACTTTCAGAGAAAATCACTTTCTTTTCAAAGTACCTTAAGCTACTTACAAGTATTCAGCAGCAACTCACATGAGTTTCGCTGAAAGAGAAGCAGTCTGTTCCAACACTTCAATTCACTGTGCGAAGTGAATGGAGTGTTGCTTCACTTTCTAAATGCTGTCCTTTCAGAGAAAATCACTTTCCTTTGAAAGTGCCTAAAGCTAACTATAAGCATTCACCAGCAACTCACATGAGTTTCTCTGAAAGAGAAGCAGTCTGGTCCAACACTTCAATTCACTGTGCGAAGTGAATGGAGTGTTGCTTCACTTTCTAAATGCTGTCCTTTCAAAGAAAATCACTTTCCTTTGAAAGTACCTTAAGCTACCCTCAAGCATTCTCCAGCAACTCACATGCATTTCTCTGAAAGAGAAGCAGTCTGTTCCAACACTTCAATTCACTGTGCGAAGTGAATGGAGTGTTGCTTCACTTTCTAAATGCTGTATTTTCAGAGAAAATCATTTTCCTTTGAAAGTGCCTAAAGCTAACTATAAGCATTCACCAGCAACTCACATGAGTTTCACTGAAAGAGAAGCAGTCTGTTCCAACACTTCAATTCACTGTGCAAAGTGCATGCAGTTGATTCACTTTCTAAATGCTGTACTTTCAGAGAAAATCACTTTCCTTTTATAGTGCCTTAAGCTACTTACAAACATTCACCAGCAACTCACATGAGTTTCTCTGAAAGAGAAGCAGTCTGGTCCAACACTTCAATTCACTGTGCGAAGTGAATGGAGTGTTGCTTCACTTTTTAAATGCTGTACTGTCAGGGAAAATCACTTTCCTTTGGAACTGCCTTAAGATACTTACAAACATTCACCAGCAACTCACATGAGTTTCTCTGAAAGAGAATCAGTCTGTTCCAACACTTCAATTCACTGTGCGAAGTGAATGGAGTGTTGCTTCACTTTCTAAATGCTGTCCTTTCAGAGAAAATCACTTTCCTTTGAAAGTGCCTTAGGCTGATTATAAGCATTCACAGGAAACTCACATGCATTTCTCTGAAAGAGAAGCAGTCTGTTCCAACACTTCAATTCACTGTGCAAAGTGAATGGAGTTTTTCTTCAGTTTGTAATGCTGTACTTTCAGAAAAAATCACTTTCCTTTGAAAGTGCCTTCAGCTACTTACAAGCATTCACCAGCAACTCACATGAGTTTCTCTGATAGAGAAGCAGTCTGTTCCAACACTTCAATTCACTGTGCGAAGTGAATGGAGTGTTGATTTAATTTCTAAATGCTGTAGTTACAGAGATAATCACTTTCTATTGAAACTGCCTTAAGCTACTTACAAGCATTCACCAGCAAATCACATGCGTTTTTCTGAAAGAGAAGCAGTCTGTTCCAACACTTCAATTCACTGTGCAAAGTGAATGTAGTGTTGCATCACTTTCTAAATGCTGTACTTTCAGAGAAAATCACTTTCCTTTGAAAGTGCCTTAAGCTTCTTACAGGCATTCAACAGCAACTCACATGAGTTTATCTGAAAGAGAAGCAGTCTGTTCCAACACTTCAATTCACTGTGCAAAGTGAATGGAGTGTTGCGTCACTTTCTAAATGCTGTACTTTCCGAGAAAATCACTTTCCTTTCAAAGTACCTTAAGCTACTTACAAGCATTCAGCAGCATCTCACATGAGTTTCTCTGAATGAGAAGCAGTCTGTTCCAACTCTTCAATTCACTGTGCGAAGTGAATGGTGTGTTGCGTCACTTTCTAAATGCTGTACTTTCAGAGAAAATCACTTTCCTTTCAAAGTACCTTAAGCTACTTACAAGTATTCAGCAGCAACTCACATGAGTTTCTCTGAAAGAGAAGCAGTCTGTTCCAACACTTCAATTCACTGTGCGAAGTGAATGGAGTGTTGCTTCACTTTCTAAATGCTGTCCTTTCAGAGAAAATCACTTTCCTTTGAAAGTGCCTTAGGCTGATTATAAGCATTCACAGGAAACTCACATGCATTTCTCTGAAAGAGAAGCAGTCTGTTCCAACACTTCAATTCACTGTGCGAGGTGAATGGAGTGTTGCTTCACTTTCTAAATGCTGTACTTTCAGAGAAAATCACTTTCCCTAGAAACAGCCTTAAGCTACTTACAAGCATTCACCAGCAACTCACATGCATTTCTCTGAAAGAGAAGCAGTCTGTTCCAACATTTCAATTCACTGTGCGAAGTGAATGGAGTGTTGCTTCACTTTCTAAATGCTGTACTTTCAGAGAAAATCATTTTCCTTTGAAAGTGCCTAAAGCTAACTATAAGCATTCACCAGCAACTCACATGAGTTTCACTGAAAGAGAAGCTGTCTGTTCCAACACTTCAATTCACTGTGCAAAGTGAATGCAGTTGCTTCACTTTCTAAATGCTGTACTTTCAGAGAAAATCACTTTTCTTTGAAACTGCCTTAAGCTACTTACAAGCATTCACCAGCAACTCACATGAGTTTCTCTGAAAGAGAAGCAGTCTGGTCCAACACTTCAATTCACTGTGCGAAGTGAATGGAGTGTTGCTTCACTTTTTAAATGCTGTACTGTCAGGGAAAATCACTTTCCTTTGGAACTGCCTTAAGATACTTACAAACATTCACCAGCAACTCACATGAGTTTCTCTGAAAGAGAAGCAGTCTGTTACAACACTTCAATTCACTGTGCGAAGTGAATGGAGTGTTGCTTCACTTTCTAAATGCTGTCCTTTCAGAGAAAATCACTTTACTTTGAAAGTGCCTTAGGCTGATTATAAGCATTCACAGGAAACTCACATGCATTTCTCTGAAAGAGAAGCAGTCTGTTCCAACACTTCAATTCACTGTGCGAAGTGAGGGGAGTATTGCGTCACTTTCTAAATGCTGTACTTTCAGAGAAAATCACTTTCCTTTCAAAGTACCTTAAGCTAAGTGCTAGCATTCACCAGCAACTCACATGAGTTTTTCTGAAAGAGAAGGAGTCTGGTCCAACACATCAATTCACTGTGCGAAGTAAATGGAGTGTTGCTTCACTTTCTAAATGCTGTACTTTCAGAGAAAATCACTTTCCTTTGAAACTGCTTTAAGCTACTTACAAGCATTCACCAGCAACTCACATGAGTTTCTCTGAAAGAGAAGGAGTCTGTTCCAACACTTCAATTCACTGTGCGAAGTGAATGTGTTGTTGTTTCACTTTCTAAATGCTGTACTTTCAGAAAAAATCACTTTCTTTTTAAACTGCCTTAAGCTGCTTACAAGCATTCACCAGCAACTCACATGCATTTCTCTGAAAGAGAAGCAGTCTGTTCCAACACTTCAATTCACTGTGCGAAGTGAATGGAGTGTTGCTTCACTTTCTAAATGCTGTACTTTCAGAGAAAATCACTTTCCTTTGAAACAGCCTTAAGCTACTTACAAGCATTCACCAGCAACTCCCATGCATTTCCCTGAAAGAGAAGCAGTCTGTTCCAACATTTCAATTCACTGTGCGAAGTGAATGGAGTGTTGCTTCACTTTCTAAATGCTGTCCTTTCAGAGAAAATCACTTTCCTTTGAAAGTGCCTTAAGCTGATTATAAGCATTCACAAGAAACTCACATGCATTTCTCTGAAAGAGAAGCAGTCTGTTCCAACACTTCAATTCACTGTGCAAAGTGAATGGAGTTTTTCTTCAGTTTGTAATGCTGTACTTTCAGAAAAAATCACTTTCCTTTGAAAGTGCCTTCAGCTACTTACAAGCATTCACCAGCAACTCACATGAGTTTCTCTGAAAGAGAAGCAGTCTGTTCCAACACTTCAATTCACTGTGCGAAGTGAATGGAGTGTTGATTCAATTTCTAAATGCTGTAGTTACAGAGATAATCACTTTCTATTGAAACTGCCTTAATCTACTTACAAGCATTCACCAGCAAATCACATGCGTTTTTCTGAAAGAGAAGCAGTCTGTTCCAACACTTCAATTCACTGTGCAAAGTCAATGTAGTGTTGCATCACTTTCTAAATGCTGTACTTTCAGAGAAAATCACTTTCCTTTGAAAGTGCCTTAAGCTACTTACAAGCATTCAACAGCAACTCACATGAGTTTATCTGAAAGAGAAGCAGTCTGTTCCAACACTTCAATTCACTGTGCGAAGTGAATGGAGTGTTGCTTCACTTTCTAAATGCTGTACTTTCCGAGAAAATCACTTTCCTTTCAAAGTACCTTAAGCTACTTACAAGCATTCAGCAGCAACTCACATGAGTTTCTCTGAATGAGAAGCAGTCTGTTCCAACTCTTCAATTCACTGTGCGAAGTGAATGGTGTGTTGCGTCACTTTCTAAATGCTGTACTTTCAGAGAAAATCACTTTCTTTTCAAAGTACCTTAAGCTACTTACAAGTATTCAGCAGCAACTCACATGAGTTTCGCTGAAAGAGAAACAGTCTGTTCCAACACTTCAATTCACTGTGCGAAGTGAATGGAGTGTTGCTTCACTTTCTAAATGCTGTCCTTTCAGAGAAAATCACTTTCCTTTGAAAGTGCCTAAAGCTAACTATAAGCATTCACCAGCAACTCACATGAGTTTCTCTGAAAGAGAAGCAGTCTGGTCCAACAATTCAATTCACTGTGCGAAGTGAATGGAGTGTTGCTTCACTTTCTAAATGCTGTCCTTTCAGAGAAAATCACTTTCCTTTGAAAGTACCTTAAGCTACCCTCAAGCATTCTCCAGCAACTCACATGCATTTCTCTGAAAGAGAAGCAGTCTGTTCCAACACTTCAATTCACTGTGCGAAGTGAATGGAGTGTTGCTTCACTTTCTAAATGCTGTATTTTCAGAGAAAATCATTTTCCTTTGAAAGTGCCTAAAGCTAACTATAAGCATTCACCAGCAACTCACATGAGTTTCACTGAAAGAGAAGCAGTCTGTTCCAACACTTCAATTCACTGTGCAAAGTGCATGCAGTTGATTCACTTTCTAAATGCTGTACTTTCAGAGAAAATCACTTTCCTTTTATAGTGCCTTAAGCTACTTACAAACATTCACCAGCAACTCACATGAGTTTCTCTGAAAGAGAAGCAGTCTGTTGCAACACTTCAATTCACTGTGCGAAGTGAATGGAGTGTTGCTTCAATTTCTAAATGCTGTCCTTTCAGAGAAAATCACTTTCCTTTGAAAGTGCCTTAGGCTGATTATAAGCATTCACAGGAAACTCACATGCATTTCTCTGAAAGAGAAGCAGTCTGTTCCAACACTTCAATTCACTGTGCGAAGTGAATGGAGTGTTGCTTCACTTTCTAAATGCTGTCCTTTCAGAGAAAATCACTTTCCTTTGAAAGTGCCTTAAGCTGATTATAAGCATTCACAAGAAACTCACATGCATTTCTCTGAAAGAGAAGCAGTCTGTTCCAACACTTCAATTCACTGTGCAAAGTGAATGGAGTTTTTCTTCAGTTTGTAATGCTGTACTTTCAGAAAAAATCACTTTCCTTTGAAAGTGCCTTCAGCTACTTACAAGCATTCACCAGCAACTCACATGAGTTTCTCTGATAGAGAAGCAGTCTGTTCCAACACTTCAATTCACTGTGCGAAGTGAATGGAGTGTTGATTCAATTTCTAAATGCTGTAGTTACAGAGATAATCACTTTCTATTGAAACTGCCTTAAGCTACTTACAAGCATTCACCAGCAAATCACATGCGTTTTTCTGAAAGAGAAGCAGTCTGTTCCAACACTTCAATTCACTGTGCAAAGTGCATGTAGTGTTGCATCACTTTCTAAATGCTGTACTTTCAGAGAAAATCACTTTCCTTTGAAAGTGCCTTAAGCTACTTACAAGCATTCAACAGCAACTCACATGAGTTTATCTGAAAGAGAAGCAGTCTGTTCCAACACTTCAATTCACTGTGCGAAGTGAATGGAGTGTTGCTTCACTTTCTAAATGCTGTACTTTCCGAGAAAATCACTTTCCTTTCAAAGTACCTTAAGCTACTTACAAGCATTCAGCAGCAACTCACATGAGTTTCTCTGAATGAGAAGCAGTCTGTTCCAACTCTTCAATTCACTGTGCGAAGTGAATGGTGTGTTGCGTCACTTTCTAAATGCTGTACTTTCAGAGAAAATCACTTTCTTTTCAAAGTACCTTAAGCTACTTACAAGTATTCAGCAGCAACTCACATGAGTTTCGCTGAAAGAGAAGCAGTCTGTTCCAACACTTCAATTCACTGTGCGAAGTGAATGGAGTGTTGCTTCACTTTCTAAATGCTGTCCTTTCAGAGAAAATCACTTTCCTTTGAAAGTGCCTAAAGCTAACTATAAGCATTCACCAGCAACTCACATGAGTTTCTCTGAAAGAGAAGCAGTCTGGTCCAACAATTCAATTCACTGTGCGAAGTGAATGCAGTGTTGCTTCACTTTCTAAATGCTGTCCTTTCAGAGAAAATCACTTTCCTTTGAAAGTACCTTAAGCTACCCTCAAGCATTCTCCAGCAACTCACATGCATTTCTCTGAAAGAGAAGCAGTCTGTTCCAACACTTCAATTCACTGTGCGAAGTGAATGGAGTGTTGCTTCACTTTCTAAATGCTGTATTTTCAGAGAAAATCATTTTCCTTTGAAATGCCTAAAGCTAACTATAAGCATTCACCAGCAACTCACATGATTTTCACTGAAAGAGAAGCAGTCTGTTCCAACACTTCAATTCACTGTGCAAAGTGCATGCAGTTGATTCACTTTCTAAATGCTGTACTTTCAGAGAAAATCACTTTCCTTTTATAGTGCCTTAAGCTACTTACAACCATTCACCAGCAACTCACATGAGTTTCTCTGAAAGAGAAGCAGTCTGTTGCAACACTTCAATTCACTGTGCGAAGTGAATGGAGTGTTGCTTCACTTTCTAAATGCTGTCCTTTCAGAGAAAATCACTTTCCTTTGAAAGTGCCTTAGGCTGATTATAAGCATTCACAGGAAACTCACATGCATTTCTCTGAAAGAGAAGCAGTCTGTTCCAACACTTCAATTCACTGTGCGAAGTGAATGGAGTGTTGCTTCACTTTCTAAATGCTGTCCTTTCAGAGAAAATCACTTTCCTTTGAAAGTGCCTTAAGCTGATTATAAGCATTCACAAGAAACTCACATGCATTTCTCTGAAAGAGAAGCAGTCTGTTCCAACACTTCAATTCACTGTGCAAAGTGAATGGAGTTTTTCTTCAGTTTGTAATGCTGTACTTTCAGAAAAAATCACTTTCCTTTGAAAGTGCCTTCAGCTACTTACAAGCATTCACCAGCAACTCACATGAGTTTCTCTGATAGAGAAGCAGTCTGTTCCAACACTTCAATTCACTGTGCGAAGTGAATGGAGTGTTGATTCAATTTCTAAATGCTGTAGTTACAGAGATAATCACTTTCTATTGAAACTGCCTTAAGCTACTTACAAGCATTCACCAGCAAATCACATGCGTTTTTCTGAAAGAGAAGCAGTCTGTTCCAACACTTCAATTCACTGTGCAAAGTGAATGTAGTGTTGCATCACTTTCTAAATGCTGTACTTTCAGAGAAAATCACTTTCCTTTGAAAGTGCCTTAAGCTACTTACAAGCATTCAACAGCAACTCACATGAGTTTATCTGAAAGAGAATCAGTCTGTTCCAACACTTCAATTCACTGTGCAAATTGAATGGAGTGTTGCGTCACTTTTTAAATGCTGTACTTTCCGAGAAAATCACTTTCCTTTCAAAGTACCTTAAGCTACTTACAAGCATTCAGCAGCATCTCACATGAGTTTCTCTGAATGAGAAGCAGTCTGTTCCAACTCTTCAATTCACTGTGCGAAGTGAATGGTGTGTTGCGTCACTTTCTAAATGCTGTACTTTCAGAGAAAATCACTTTCCTTTCAAAGTACCTTAAGCTACTTACAAGTATTCAGCAGCAACTCACATGAGTTTCGCTGAAAGAGAAGCAGTCTGTTCCAACACTTCAATTCACTGTGCGAAGTGAATGGAGTGTTGCTTCACTTTCTAAATGCTGTCCTTTCAGAGAAAATCACTTTCCTTTGAAAGTGCCTTAAGCTAACTATAAGCATTCACAAGAAACTCACATGCATTTTTCTGAAAGAGAATCAGTCTGTTCCAACACTTCAATTCACTGTGCGAAGTGAATGGAGTGTTGCTTCACTTTCTAAATGCTGTACTTTCAGAGAAAATCACTTTCCTTTGAAAGTGCCTTAAGCTAACGATAAGCATTCATAAGAAACTCACATGCATTTTTCTGAAAGAGAATCAGTCTGTTCCAACACTTCAATTCACTGTGCGAAGTGAATGGAGTGTTTCTTCACTTTCTAAATGCTGTACTTTCAGAGAAAATCACTTTACTTTGAAAGTGCCTCAAGGTACTTACAAGCATTCACCAGCAACTCACATGAGTTTCTCTGAAAGAGAAGCAGTCTGTTCCAACACTTCAAGTCAATGTGCGAAGTGAATGGAGGGTTGCTTCACTTTCAAAATGCTGTACTTTCAGAGAAAATCACTTTCCTTTTATAGTGCCTTAAGCTGCTTACAAGCATTCACTAGCAACTCACATGCATTTCACTGAAAGTGAAGCAGTCTGTTCCAACATTTCAATTCACTGTGCGAAGTGAATGGAGTGTTGCTTCACTTTCTAAATGCTGTCCTTTCAGAGAAAATCACTTTCCTTTGAAAGTGCCTTAGGCTGATTATAAGCATTCACAGGAAACTCACATACATTTCTCTGAAAGATTAGCAGTCTGTTCCAACACTTCAATTCACTGTGCGAAGTGAATGTGTTGTTGTTTCACTTTCTAAATGCTGTACTTTCAGAAAAAATCACTTTCTTTTTAAACTGCCTTAAGCTGCTTACAAGCATTCACCAGCAACTCACATGCATTTCTCTGAAAGAGAAGCAGTCTGTTCCAACACTTCAATTCACTGTGCGAAGTGAATGGAGTGTTGCTTCACTTTCTAAATGCTGTACTTTCAGAGAAAATCACTTTCCTTTGAAACAGCCTTAAGCTACTTAAAAGCATTCACCAGCAACTCACATGCATTTCTCTGAAAGAGAAGCAGTCTGTTCCAACTCTTCAATTCACTGTGCGAAGTGAATGGTGTGTTGCGTCACTTTCTAAATGCTGTACTTTCAGAGAAAATCACTTTCCTTTCAAAGTACCTTAAGCTACTTACAAGTATTCAGCAGCAACTCACATGAGTTTCGCTGAAAGAGAAGCAGTCTGTTCCAACACTTCAATTCACTGTGCGAAGTGAATGGAGTGTTGCTTCACTTTCTAAATGCTGTCCTTTCAGAGAAAATCACTTTCCTTTGAAAGTGCCTTAAGCTAACTATAAGCATTCACAAGAAACTCACATGCATTTATCTGAAAGAGAATCAGTCTGTTCCAACACTTCAATTCACTGTGCGAAGTGAATGGAGTGTTGATTCACTTTCTAAATGCTGTACTTTCAGAGAAAATCACTTTCCTTTGAAAGTGCCATAAGCTAAGGATAAGCATTCATAAGAAACTCACATGCATTTTTCTGAAAGAGAATCAGTCTGTTCCAACACTTCAATTCACTGTGCGAAGTGAATGGAGTGTTTCTTCACTTTCTAAATGCTGTACTTTCAGAGAAAATCATTTACTTTGAAAGTGCCTCAAGGTACTTACAAGCATTCACCAGCAACTCACATGAGTTTCTCTGAAAGAGAAGCAGTCTGTTCCAACACTTCAAGTCACTGTGAGAAGTGAATGGAGGGTTGCTTCACTTTCAAAATGCTGTACTTTCAGAGAAAATCACTTTCCTTTTATAGTGCCTTAAGCTACTTACAAGCATTCACTAGCAACTCACATGCATTTCACTGAAAGTGAAGCAGTCTGTTCCAACATTTCAATTCACTGTGCGAAGTGAATGGAGTGTTGCTTCACTTTCTAAATGCTGTAATTTCAGAGAAAATCACTTTCCTTTGAAAGTGCCTAAAGCTAACTATAAGCATTCACCAGCAACTCACATGAGTTTCTCTGAAAGAGAAGCAGTCTGGTCCAACACTTCAATTCACTGTGCAAAGTGAATGGAGTTTTTCTTCAGTTTGTAATGCTGTACTTTCAGAAAAAATCACTTTCCTTTGAAAGTGCCTTCAGCTACTTACAAGCATTCACCAGCAACTCACATGAGTTTCTCTGATAGAGAAGCAGTCTGTTCCAACACTTCAATTCACTGTGCGAAGTGAATGGAGTGTTGATTCAATTTCTAAATGCTGTAGTTACAGAGAAAATCACTTTCTATTGAAACTGCCTTAAGCTACTTACAAGCATTCACCAGCAAATCACATGCGTTTTTCTGAAAGAGAAGCAGTCTGTTCCAACACTTCAATTCACTGTGCAAAGTGAATGTAGTGTTGCATCAATTTCTAAATGCTGTACTTTCAGAGAAAATCACTTTCCTTTGAAAGTGCCTTAAGCTACTTACAAGCATTCAACAGCAACTCACATGAGTTTATCTGAAAGAGAAGCAGTCTGTTCCAACACTTCAATTCACTGTGTAAATTGAAGGGAGTGTTGCGTCACTTTCTAAATGCTGTACTTTCCGAGAAAATCGCTTTCCTTTCAAAGTACCTTAAGCTACTTACAAGCATTCAGCAGCATCTCACATGAGTTTCTCTGAATGAGAAGCAGTCTGTTCCAACTCTTCAATTCACTGTGCGAAGTGAATGGTGTGTTGCGTCACTTTCTAAATGCTGTACTTTCAGAGAAAATCACTTTCCTTTCAAAGTACCTTAAGCTACTTACAAGTATTCAGCAGCAACTCACATGAGTTTCGCTGAAAGAGAAGCAGTCTGTTCCAACACTTCAATTCACTGTGCGAAGTGAATGGAGTGTTGCTTCACTTTCTAAATGCTGTCCTTTCAGAGAAAATCACTTTCCTTTGAAAGTGCCTTAAGCTAACTATAAGCATTCACAAGAAACTCACATGCATTTTTCTGAAAGAGAATCAGTCTGTTCCAACACTTCAATTCACTGTGCGAAGTGAATGGAGTGTTGCTTCACTTTCTAAATGCTGTACTTTCAGAGAAAATCACTTTCCTTTGAAAGTGCCTTAAGCTGATTATAAGCATTCACAAGAAACTCACATGCATTTCTCTGAAAGAGAAGCAGTCTGTTCCAACACTTCAATTCACTGTGCAAAGTAAATGGAGTTTTTCTTCAGTTTGTAATGCTGTACTTTCAGAAAAAATCACTTTCCTTTGAAAGTGCCTTCAGCTACTTACAAGCATTCACCAGCAACTCACATGAGTTTCTCTGATAGAGAAGCAGTCTGTTCCAACACTTCAATTCACTGTGCGAAGTGACTGGAGTGTTGATTCAATTTCTAAATGCTGTAGTTACAGAGATAATCACTTTCTATTGAAACTGCCTTAAGCTACTTACAAGCATTCACCAGCAAATCACATGCGTTTTTCTGAAAGAGAAGCAGTCTGTTCCAACACTTCAATTCACTGTGCAAAGTGAATGTAGTGTTGCATCACTTTCTAAATGCTGTACTTTCAGAGAAAATCACTTTCCTTTGAAAGTGCCTTAAGCTACTTACAAGCATTCAACAGCAACTCACATGAGTTTATCTGAAAGAGAATCAGTCTGTTCCAACACTTCAATTCACTGTGCAAATTGAATGGAGTGTTGCGTCACTTTTTAAATGCTGTATTTTCCGAGAAAATCACTTTCCTTTCAAAGTACCTTAAGCTACTTACAAGCATTCAGCAGCATCTCACATGAGTTTCTCTGAATGAGAAGCAGTCTGTTCCAACTCTTCAATTCACTGTGCGAAGTGAATGGTGTGTTGCGTCACTTTCTAAATGCTGTACTTTCAGAGAAAATCACTTTCCTTTCAAAGTACCTTAAGCTACTTACAAGTATTCAGCAGCAACTCACATGAGTTTCGCTGAAAGAGAAGCAGTCTGTTCCAACACTTCAATTCACTGTGCGAAGTGAATGGAGTGTTGCTTCACTTTCTAAATGCTGTCCTTTCAGAGAAAATCACTTTCCTTTGAAAGTGCCTTAAGCTAACTATAAGCATTCACAAGAAACTCACATGCATTTTTCTGAAAGAGAATCAGTCTGTTCCAACACTTCAATTCACTGTGCGAAGTGAATGGAGTGTTGCTTCACTTTCTAAATGCTGTACTTTCAGAGAAAATCACTTTCCTTTGAAAGTGCCTTAAGCTAACGATAAGCATTCATAAGAAACTCACATGCATTTTTCTGAAAGAGAATCAGTCTGTTCCAACACTTCAATTCACTGTGCGTAGTGAATGGAGTGTTTCTTCACTTTCTAAATGCTGTACTTTCAGAGAAAATCACTTTACTTTGAAAGTGCCTCAAGGTACTTACAAGCATTCACCAGCAACTCACATGAGTTTCTCTGAAAGAGAAGCAGTCTGTTCCAACACTTCAAGTCAATGTGCGAAGTGAATGGAGGGTTGCTTCACTTTCAAAATGCTGTACTTTCAGAGAAAATCACTTTCCTTTTATAGTGCCTTAAGCTGCTTACAAGCATTCACTAGCAACTCACATGCATTTCACTGAAAGTGAAGCAGTCTGTTCCAACATTTCAATTCACTGTGCGAAGTGAATGGAGTGTTGCTTCACTTTCTAAATGCTGTCCTTTCAGAGAAAATCACTTTCCTTTGAAAGTGCCTTAGGCTGATTATAAGCATTCACAGGAAACTCACATACATTTCTCTGAAAGATTAGCAGTCTGTTCCAACACTTCAATTCACTGTGCGAAGTGAATGTGTTGTTGTTTCACTTTCTAAATGCTGTACTTTCAGAAAAAATCACTTTCTTTTTAAACTGCCTTAAGCTGCTTACAAGCATTCACCAGCAACTCACATGCATTTCTCTGAAAGAGAAGCAGTCTGTTCCAATACTTCAATTCACTGTGCGAAGTGAATGGAGTGTTGCTTCACTTTCTAAATGCTGTCCTTTCAGAGAAAATCACTTTCCTTTGAAAGTGCCTTAAGCTAACTATAAGCATTCACAAGAAACTCACATGCATTTATCTGAAAGAGAATCAGTCTGTTCCAACACTTCAATTCACTGTGCGAAGTGAATGGAGTGTTTCTTCACTTTCTAAATGCTGTACTTTCAGAGAAAATCATTTACTTTGAAAGTGCCTCAAGGTTCTTACAAGCATTCACCAGCAACTCACATGAGTTTCTCTGAAAGAGAAGCAGTCTGTTCCAACACTTCAAGTCACTGTGAGAAGTGAATGGAGGGTTGCTTCACTTTCAAAATGCTGTACTTTCAGAGAAAATCACTTTCCTTTTATAGTGCCTTAAGCTACTTACAAGCATTCACTAGCAACTCACATGCATTTCACTGAAAGTGAAGCAGTCTGTTCCAACATTTCAATTCACTGTGCGAAGTGAATGGAGTGTTGCTTCACTTTCTAAATGCTGTAATTTCAGAGAAAATCACTTTCCTTTGAAAGTGCCTAAAGCTAACTATAAGCATTCACAAGCAACTCACATGAGTTTCTCTGAAAGAGAAGCAGTCTGGTCCAACACTTCAATTCACTGTGCAAAGTGAATGGAGTTTTTCTTCAGTTTGTAATGCTGTACTTTCAGAAAAAATCACTTTCCTTTGAAAGTGCCTTCAGCTACTTACAAGCATTCACCAGCAACTCACATGAGTTTCTCTGATAGAGAAGCAGTCTGTTCCAACACTTCAATTCACTGTGCGAAGTGAATGGAGTGTTGATTCAATTTCTAAATGCTGTAGTTACAGAGAAAATCACTTTCTATTGAAACTGCCTTAAGCTACTTACAAGCATTCACCAGCAAATCACATGCGTTTTTCTGAAAGAGAAGCAGTCTGTTCCAACACTTCAATTCACTGTGCAAAGTGAATGTAGTGTTGCATCAATTTCTAAATGCTGTACTTTCAGAGAAAATCACTTTCCTTTGAAAGTGCCTTAAGCTACTTACAAGCATTCACCAGCAACTCACATGCATTTCTCTGAAAGAGAAGCAGTCTGTTCCAACTCTTCAATTCACTGTGCGAAGTGAATGGTGTGTTGTGTCACTTTCTAAATGCTGTACTTTCAGAGAAAATCACTTTCCTTTCAAAGTACCTTAAGCTACTTACAAGTATTCAGCAGCAACTCACATGAGTTTCGCTGAAAGAGAAGCAGTCTGTTCCAACACTTCAATTCACTGTGCGAAGTGAATGGAGTGTTGCTTCACTTTCTAAATGCTGTCCTTTCAGAGAAAATCACTTTCCTTTGAAAGTGCCTTAAGCTAACTATAAGCATTCACAAGAAACTCACATGCATTTATCTGAAAGAGAATCAGTCTGTTCCAACACTTCAATTCACTCTGCGAAGTGAATGGAGTGTTGCTTCACTTTCTAAATGCTGTACTTTCAGAGAAAATCACTTTCCTTTGAAAGTGCCTTAAGCTAACGATAAGCATTCATAAGAAACTCACATGCATTTTTCTGAAAGAGAATCAGTCTGTTCCAACACTTCAATTCACTGTGCGAAGTGAATGGAGTGTTTCTTCACTTTCTAAATGCTGTACTTTCAGAGAAAATCATTTACTTTGAAAGTGCCTCAAGGTACTTACAAGCATTCACCAGCAACTCACATGAGTTTCTCTGAAAGAGAAGCAGTCTGTTCCAACACTTCAAGTCACTGTGCGAAGTGAATGGAGGGTTGCTTCACTTTCAAAATGCTGTACTTTCAGAGAAAATCACTTTCCTTTTATAGTGCCTTAAGCTACTTACAAGCATTCACTAGCAACTCACATGCATTTCACTGAAAGTGAAGCAGTCTGTTCCAACATTTCAATTCACTGTGCGAAGTGAATGGAGTGTTGCTTCACTTTCTAAATGCTGTCCTTTCAGAGAAAATCACTTTCCTTTGAATGTGCCTTAGGCTGATTATAAGCATTCACAGGAAACTCACATGCATTTCTCTGAAAGAGAAGCAGTGTGTTCCAACACTTCAATTCACTGTGCGAAGTGAATGTGTTGTTGTTTCACTTTCTAAATGCTGTACTTTCAGAAAAAATCACTTTCTTTTTAAACTGCCTTAAGCTGCTTACAAGCATTCACCAGCAAATCACATGCATTTCTCTGAAAGAGAAGCAGTCTGTTCCAACACTTCAATTCACTGTGCGAAGTGAATGGAGTGTTGCTTCACTTTCTAAATGCTGTACTTTCAGAGAAAATCACTTTCCTTTGAAACAGCCTTAAGCTACTTACAAGCATTCACCAGCAACTCACATGCATTTCTCTGAAAGAGAAGCAGTCTGTTCCAACTCTTCAGTTCACTGTGCGAAGTGAATGGTGTGTTGCGTCACTTTCTAAATGCTGTACTTTCAGAGAAAATCACTTTCCTTTCAAAGTACCTTAAGCTACTTACAAGTATTCAGCAGCAACTCACATGAGTTTCGCTGAAAGAGAAGCAGTCTGTTCCAACACTTCAATTCACTGTGCGAAGTGAATGGAGTGTTGCTTCACTTTCTAAATGCTGTCCTTTCAGAGAAAATCACTTTCCTTTGAAAGTGCCTTAAGCTAACTATAAGCATTCACAAGAAACTCACATGCATTTATCTGAAAGAGAATCAGTCTGTTCCAACACTTCAATTCACTCTGCGAAGTGAATGGAGTGTTGCTTCACTTTCTAAATGCTGTACTTTCAGAGAAAATCACTTTCCTTTGAAAGTGCCTTAAGCTAACGATAAGCATTCATAAGAAACTCACATGCATTTTTCTGAAAGAGAATCAGTCTGTTCCAACACTTCAATTCACTGTGCGAAGTGAATGGAGTGTTTCTTCACTTTCTAAATGCTGTACTTTCAGAGAAAATCATTTACTTTGAAAGTGCCTCAAGGTACTTACAAGCATTCACCAGCAACTCACATGAGTTTCTCTGAAAGAGAAGCAGTCTTTTCCAACACTTCAAGTCACTGTGCGAAGTGAATGGAGGGTTGCTTCACTTTCAAAATGCTGTACTTTCAGAGAAAATCACTTTCCTTTTATAGTGCCTTAAGCTACTTACAAGCATTCACTAGCAACTCACATGCATTTCACTGAAAGTGAAGCAGTCTGTTCCAACATTTCAATTCACTGTGCGAAGTGAATGGAGTGTTGCTTCACTTTCTAAATGCTGTAATTTCAGAGAAAATCACTTTCCTTTGTAAGTGCCTAAAGCTAACTATAAGCATTCACCAGCAACTCACATGAGTTTCTCTGAAAGAGAAGCAGTCTGGTCCAACACTTCAATTTACTGTGCGAAGTGAATGGAGTGTTGCTTCACTTTCTAAATGCTGTACTTTCAGAGAAAATCACTTTCCTTTGAAAGTGCCTTAAGCTACTTGCAAGCATTCTCCAGCAACTCACATGCATTTCTCTGAAAGAGAAGCAGTCTGTTCCAACACTTCAATTCACTGTGCGAAGTGAATGGAGTGCTGCTTCACTTTCTAAATGCTGTACTTTCAGAGAAAATCATTTTCCTTTGAAAGTGCCTAAAGCTAACTCTAAGCATTCACCAGCAACTCACATGAGTTTCACTGAAAGAGAAGCAGTCTGTTCCAACACTTCAATTCACTGTGCAAAGTGCATGCAGTTGCTTCACTTTCTAAATGCTGTACTTTCAGAGAAAATCACTTTTCTTTGAAACTGCCTTAAGCTACTTACAAGCATTCACCAGCAACTCACATGAGTTTCTCTGAAAGAGAAGCAGTCTTGTCCAACACTTCAATTCACTGTGCGAAGTGAATGGAGTGTTGCTTCACTTTTTAAATGCTGTACTGTCAGGGAAAATCACTTTCCTTTGGAACTGCCTTAAGATACTTACAAACATTCACCAGCAACACACATGAGTTTCTCTGAAAGAGAAGCAGTCTGTTGCAACACTTCAATTCACTGTGCGAAGTGAATGGAGTGTTGCTTCACTTTCTAAATGCTGTCCTTTCAGAGAAAATCACTTTCCTTTGAAAGTGCCTTAGGCTGATTTTAAGCATTCACAGGAAACTCACATGCATTTCTCTGAAAGAGAAGCAGTCTGTTCCAACACTTCAATTCACTGTGCAAAGTGAATGGAGTTTTTCTTCAGTTTGTAATGCTGTACTTTCAGAAAAAATCACTTTCCTATGAAAGTGCCTTCAGCTACTTACAAGCATTCACCAGCAACTCACATGAGTTTCTCTGATAGAGAAGCAGTCTGTTCCAACACTTCAATTCACTGTGCGAAGTGAATGGAGTGTTGATTCAATTTCTAAATGCTGTAGTTACAGAGATAATCACTTTCTATTGAAACTGCCTTAAGCTACTTACAAGCATTCACCAGCAAATCACATGCGTTTTTCTGAAAGAGAAGCAGTCTGTTCCAACACTTCAATTCACTGTGCAAAGTGAATGTAGTGTTGCATCACTTTCTAAATGCTGTACTTTCAGAGAAAATCACTTTCTTTTGAAAGTGCCTTAAGCTACTTACAAGCATTCAACAGCAACTCACATGAGTTTATCTGAAAGAGAAGCAGTCTGTTCCAACACTTCAATTCACTGTGCAAAGTGAATGCAGTTGCTTCACTTTCTAAATTCTGTACTTTCAGAGAAAATCACTTTTCTTTGAAACTGCCTTAAGCTACTTACAAGCATTCACCAGCAACTCACATGCATTTCTCTGAAAGAGAAGCAGTCTGTTCCAACTCTTCAGTTCACTGTGCGAAGTGAATGGTGTGTTGCGTCACTTTCTAAATGCTGTACTTTCAGAGAAAATCACTTTCCTTTCAAAGTACCTTAAGCTACTTACAAGTATTCAGCAGCAACTCACATGAGTTTCGCTGAAAGAGAAGCAGTCTGTTCCAACACTTCAATTCACTGTGCGAAGTGAATGGAGTGTTGCTTCACTTTCTAAATGCTGTCCTTTCAGAGAAAATCACTTTCCTTTGAAAGTGCCTTAAGCTAACTATAAGCATTCACAAGAAACTCACATGCATTTATCTGAAAGAGAATCAGTCTGTTCCAACACTTCAATTCACTCTGCGAAGTGAATGGAGTGTTGCTTCACTTTCTAAATGCTGTACTTTCAGAGAAAATCACTTTCCTTTGAAAGTGCCTTAAGCTAACGATAAGCATTCATAAGAAACTCACATGCATTTTTCTGAAAGAGAATCAGTCTGTTCCAACACTTCAATTCACTGTGCGAAGTGAATGGCGTGTTTCTTCACTTTCTAAATGCTGTACTTTCAGAGAAAATCATTTACTTTGAAAGTGCCTCAAGGTACTTACAAGCATTCACCAGCAACTCACATGAGTTTCTCTGAAAGAGAAGCAGTCTTTTCCAACACTTCAAGTCACTGTGCGAAGTGAATGGAGGGTTGCTTCACTTTCAAAATGCTGTACTTTCAGAGAAAATCACTTTCCTTTTATAGTGCCTTAAGCTACTTACAAGCATTCACTAGCAACTCACATGCATTTCACTGAAAGTGAAGCAGTCTGTTCCAACATTTCAATTCACTGTGCGAAGTGAATGGAGTGTTGCTTCACTTTCTAAATGCTGTAATTTCAGAGAAAATCACTTTCCTTTGTAAGTGCCTAAAGCTAACTATAAGCATTCACCAGCAACTCACATGAGTTTCTCTGAAAGAGAAGCAGTCTGGTCCAACACTTCAATTTACTGTGCGAAGTGAATGGAGTGTTGCTTCACTTTCTAAATGCTGTACTTTCAGAGAAAATCACTTTCCTTTGAAAGTGCCTTAAGCTACTTGCAAGCATTCTCCAGCAACTCACATGCATTTCTCTGAAAGAGAAGCAGTCTGTTCCAACACTTCAATTCACTGTGCGAAGTGAATGGAGTGTTGCTTCACTTTCTAAATGCTGTACTTTCAGAGAAAATCATTTTCCTTTGAAAGTGCCTAAAGCTAACTCTAAGCATTCACCAGCAACTCACATGAGTTTCACTGAAAGAGAAGCAGTCTGTTCCAACACTTCAATTCACTGTGCAAATTGCATGCAGTTGCTTCACTTTCTAAATGCTGTACTTTCAGAGAAAATCACTTTTCTTTGAAACTGCCTTAAGCTACTTACAAGCATTCACCAGCAACTCACATGAGTTTCTCTGAAAGAGAAGCAGTCTTGTCCAACACTTCAATTCACTGTGCGAAGTGAATGGAGTGTTGCTTCACTTTTTAAATGCTGTACTGTCAGGGAAAATCACTTTCCTTTGGAACTGCCTTAAGATACTTACAAACATTCACCAGCAACTCACATGAGTTTCTCTGAAAGAGAAGCAGTCTGTTGCAACACTTCAATTCACTGTGCGAAGTGAATGGAGTGTTGCTTCACTTTCTAAATGCTGTCCTTTCAGAGAAAATCACTTTCCTTTGAAAGTGCCTTAGGCTGATTATAAGCATTCACAGGAAACTCACATGCATTTCTCTGAAAGAGAAGCAGTCTGTTCCAACACTTCAATTCACTGTGCAAAGTGAATGGAGTTTTTCTTCAGTTTGTAATGCTGTACTTTCAGAAAAAATCACTTTCCTATGAAAGTGCCTTCAGCTACTTACAAGCATTCACCAGCAACTCACATGAGTTTCTCTGATAGAGAAGCAGTCTGTTCCAACACTTCAATTCACTGTGCGAAGTGAATGGAGTGTTGATTCAATTTCTAAATGCTGTAGTTACAGAGATAATCACTTTCTATTGAAACTGCCTTAAGCTACTTACAAGCATTCACCAGCAAATCACATGCGTTTTTCTGAAAGAGAAGCAGTCTGTTCCAACACTTCAATTCACTGTGCAAAGTGAATGTAGTGGTGCATCACTTTCTAAATGCTGTACTTTCAGAGAAAATCACTTTCTTTTGAAAGTGCCTTAAGCTACTTACAAGCATTCAACAGCAACTCACATGAGTTTATCTGAAAGAGAAGCAGTCTGTTCCAACACTTCAATTCACTGTGCAAAGTGAATGGAGTGTTGCGTCACTTTCTAAATGCTGTACTTTCCGAGAAAATCACTTTCCTTTCAAAGTACCTTAAGCTACTTACAAGCTTTCAGCAGCAACTCACATGAGTTTCTCTGAATGAGAAGCAGTCTGTTCCAACTCTTCAATTCACTGTGCGAAGTGAATTTTGTGTTGCGTCACTTTCTAAATGCTGTACTTTCAGAGAAAATCACTTTCCTTTCAAAGTACCTTAAGCTACTTACAAGTATTCAGCAGCAACTCACATGAGTTTCGCTGAAAGAGAAGCAGTCTGTTCCAACACTTCAATTCACTGTGCCAAGTGAATGGAGTGTTGCTTCACTTTCTAAATGCTGTCCTTTCAGACAAAATCACTTTCCTTTGAAAGTGCCTTAAGCTAACTATAAGCATTCACAAGAAACTCACATGCATTTTTCTGAAAGAGAATCAGTCTGTTCCAACACTTCAATTCACTGTGCGAAGTGAATGGAGTGTTGCTTCACTTTCTAAATGCTGTACTTTCAGAGAAAATCACTTTCCTTTGAAAGTGCCTTAAGCTAACGATAAGCATTCATAAGAAACTCACATGCATTTTTCTGAGAGAATCAGTCTGTTCCAACACTTCAATTCACTGTGCGAAGTGAATGGAGTGTTTCTTCACTTTCTAAATGCTGTACTTTCAGAGAAAATCACTTTACTTTGAAAGTGCCTCAAGGTACTTACAAGCATTCACCAGCAACTCACATGAGTTTCTCTGAAAGAGAAGCAGTCTGTTCCAACACTTCAAGTCACTGTGCGAAGTGAATGGAGGGTTGCTTCACTTTCAAAATGCTGTACTTTCAGAGAAAATCACTTTCCTTTTATAGTGCCTTAAGCTACTTACAAGCATTCACTAGCAACTCACATGCATTTCACTGAAAGTGAAGCAGTCTGTTCCAACATTTCAATTCACTGTGCGAAGTGAATGGAGTGTTGCTTCACTTTCTAAATGCTGTACTTTCAGAGAAAATTACTTTCCTTTGAAAGTGCCTAAAGCTAACTATAAGCATTCACCAGCAACTCACATGAGTTTCTCTTAAAGAGAAGCAGTCTGGTCCAACACTTCAATTCACTGTGCGAAGTGAAAGGAGTGTTGCTTCACTTTCTAAATGCTGTCCTTTCAGAGAAAATCACTTTCCTTTGAAAGTGCCTTAAGCTACTTGCAAGCATTCTCCAGCAACTCACATGCATTTCTCTGAAAGAGAAGCAGTCTGTTCCAACACTTCAATTCACTGTGCGAAGTGAATGGAGTGTTGCTTCACTTTCTAAATGCTGTACTTTCAGAGAAAATCATTTTCCTTTGAAAGTGCCTTAAGCTAACAATAAGCATTCACCAGCAACTCACATGAGTTTCACTGAAAGAGAAGCAGTCTGTTCCAACACTTCAATTCACTGTGCAAAGTGAATGCAGTTGCTTCACTTTCTAAATTCTGTACTTTCAGAGAAAATCACTTTTCTTTGAAACTGCCTTAAGCTACTTACAAGCATTCACCAGCAACTCACATGAGTTTCTCTGAAAGAGAAGCAGTCTGTTGCAACACTTCAATTCACTGTGCGAAGTGAATGGAGTGTTGCTTCACTTTCTAAATGCTGTCCTTTCAGAGAAAATCACTTTCCTTTGAAAGTGCCTTAGGCTGATTATAAGCATTCACAGGAAACTCACATGCATTTCTCTGAAAGAGAAGCAGTCTGTTCCAACACTTCAATTCACTGTGCGAAGTGAAGGGAGTATTGCGTCACTTTCTAAATGCTGTCCTTTCAGAGAAAATCACTTTCCTTTCAAAGTACCTTAAGCTAAGTGCTAGCATTCACGAGCAACTCACATGAGTTTTTCTGAAATAGAAGGAGTCTGGTCCAACACATCAATTCACTGTGCGAAGTAAATGGAGTGTTGCTTCACTTTCTAAATGCTGTACTTTCAGAGAAAATCAATTTCCTTTTAAACTGCCTTAAGCTGCTTACAAGCATTCACCAGCAACTCACATGCATTTCTCTGAAAGAGAAGCAGTCTGGTCCAACACTTCAATTCACTGTGCGAAGTGAATGGAGTGTTGCTTCACTTTCTAAATGCTGTACTTTCAGAGAAAATCACTTTCCTTTGAAACAGCCTTAAGCTACTTACAATCATTCACCAGCAAGTCACATGCATTTCTCTGAAAGAGAAGCAGTCTGTTCCACCATTTCAATACACTGTTCAAAGTGAATGGAGTGTTGCTTCACTTTCTAAATGCTGTCCTTTCAGAGAAAATCACTTTCCTTTGAAAGTGCCTTAAGCTGATTATAAGCATTCACAAGAAACTCACATGCATTTCTCTGAAAGAGAAGCAGTCTGTTCCAACACTTCAATTCACTGTGCAAAGTGAATGGAGTTTTTCTTCAGTTTGTAATGCTGTACTTACAGAAAAAATCACTTTCCTTTGAAAGTGCCTTCAGCTACTTACAAGCATTCACCAGCAACTCACATGAGTTTCTCTGAAAGAGAAGCAGTCTGGTCCAACACTTCAATTCACTGTGCGAAGTGAATGGAGTGTTGATTCAATTTCTAAATGCTGTAGTTACAGAGATAATCACTTTCTATTGAAACTGCCTTAAGCTACTTACAAGCATTCACCAGCAAATCACATGCGTTTTTCTGAAAGAGAAGCAGTCTGTTCCAACACTTCAATTCACTGTGCAAAGTGAATGTTGTGTTGCATCACTTTCTAAATGCTGTACTTTCAGAGAAAATCACTTTCCTTTGAAAGTGCCTTAAGCTACTTACAAGCATTCAACAGCAACTCACATGAGTTTATCTGAAAGAGAAGCAGTCTGTTCCAACACTTCAATTCACTGTGCGAAGTGAATGGAGTGTTGCTTCACTTTCTAAATGCTGTCCTTTCAGAGAAAATCACTTTCCTTTGAAAGTGCCTTAAGCTAACTATAAGCATTCACAAGAAATTCACATGCATTTTTCTGAAAGAGAATCAGTCTGTTCCAACACTTCAGTTCACTGTGCGAAGTGAATGGAGTGTTTCTTCACTTTCTAAATGCTGTACTTTCAGAGAAAATCACTTTCCTTGGAAAGTGCCTTCAGGTACTTACAAGCATTCACCAGCAACTCACATGAGTTGCTCTGAAAGAGAAGTAGTCTGTTCCAACACTTCAATTCACTGTGCGAAGTGAATGGAGTGTTGCTTCACTTTCTAAATGCTGTACTTTCAGAGAAAATCACTTTCCTTTGAAAGTGCCTTAAGCTACTTACAATCATTCCCCAGCAACTCACATGCATTTCTCTGAAAGAGAAGCAGTCTGTTACAACACTTCTATTCACTGTGCGAAGTGAATGGAGTGTTTCTTCACTTTCTAAATGCTGTAGTTACAGAGATAATAACTTTCCTTTGAAAGTGCCTTAAGCTACTTACAAGCATTCACTAGCAACTCACATGCATTTCTCTGAAAGAGAAGCAGTCTGTTCCAACATTTCAATTCACTGTCGGAAGTGAATGGAGTGTTGCTTCACTTTCTAAATGCTGTACTTTCAGAGAAAATCACTTTCCTTTTAAAGTGCCTAAAGCTAACTATAAGCATTCACCAGCAACTCACATGAGTTTCTCTGAAAGAGAAGCAGTCTGTTCCAACACTTAAATTCACTGTGCAAAGTGAATGGAGTTGCTTCACTTTCTAAATGCTGTACTTTCAGAGAAAATCATTTTTCTTTGAAACTGCCTTAAGTTACTTACAAGCATTCACCAGCAACTCACATGAGTTTCTCTGAAAGAGAAGCAGTCTGATCCAACACCTCAATTCACTGTGCGAAGTGAATGGTGTGTTGCTTCACTATTTAAATGCTGTACTTTCAGGGAAAATCACTTTCCTTTCAACACATCTTACGCTACAAACAAGCATTCACCAGCTACTCATATGAGTTTCTCTGAAAGAGAAGCAGTCTGTTCCAACACTTCAGTTCACTGTGCGAAGTGAATGTGTTGTTGTTTCACTTTCTAAATGCTGTACTTTCTGAGAAAATCACTTTACTTTGAAAGTGCCTTAAGCTACTTACAAGCATTGACCATCAACTGACCTGAGTTTCTCTGAAAGAGAGGCAGTCTGTTCCAGCAATTCAATTCACTGTGCGAAGTGAATGGAGTGTTGCTTCACTTTCTAAATGCTGTACTTTCAGAGAAAATCACTGTCCTTTGAATGTGCCTTAAGCTACTTAGAAGCATTCACCAGCAACTCACATGCGTTTCTCTGAAAGAGAAGCAGGCTGTTCCAACACTTCAATTCACTGTGCGAAGTGAATGGAGTGTTGCGTCACTTTCTAAATGCTGTACTCTCTGAGAAAATCACTTTCCTTTCAATGTACCTTAAGGTACAAGCATTCACCAGTAACTCACATGAGTTTCTCTGAAAGAGAAGCAGTCTGATCCAACACTTCAATTCACTGTGCGAAATGAATGGAGTGTTGCGTCACTTTCTAAATGCTGTATTTTCAAGAAAATCCCTTTCCTTTCAAAGTACCTTAAGCTACTTACAAGCATTCAGCAGCAACTCAGATGAGTTTCTCTGAAAGAGAAGCCGTTTGTTCCAACACTTCAATTCACTGTGCGAAGTGAATGTGTTGTTTTTTTCACATTCTAAATGCTGTACTTTCAGAGAAAATCACTTTCCTTTGAAACTGCCTTAAGCTACTTACAAGCATTGACCAGAAACTCACATGCATTTCTCTGAAAGAAAAGCAGTCTGTTCCAACACTTCAGTTCACTGTGCTAAGTGAATGGAGTGTTGCTTCACTTTCTAAATGCTGTTCATTCAGAGAAAATCACTTTCCCTTGAAAGTGCCTTAAGCTACTTACAAGCATTCACCAGCAACTCACATGCGTTTCTCTGAAAGAGAAGCAGTCTGTTCCAACACTTCAATTCAGTGTGCGAAGTGAATGCAGTGTTGCTTCTCATTCTAAATGTTGTACTCTCAGAGAAAATCACTTTCCTTTCAATGTACCTTAAGGTACTTACAAGTATTCACCAGCAACTCACATGAGTTTCTCTGATAGAGAAGCAGTCTGTTCCAACACTTCAATTCACTGTGCGAAGTGAATGGAGTGTTGCTTCACTTTCTAAATGCTGTACTTTCAGAGAAAATCACTTTCCTTTGAAACTACCTTCAGCTACATACAAGCATTCACCAGCAACTCACATGAGTTTCTCTGAAAGGGAAGCAGTCTGTTCCAACACTTCAATTCACTGTGCAAAGTGAATGGAGTGTTGCTTCACTTTCTAAATGCTGTACTTTCAGAGAAAATCACTTTCCTTTGAAACTGCTTTAAGCTACTTACAAGCATTCACCAGCAACTCACATGAGTTTCTCTGAAAGAGAAGCAGTCTGTTCCAACACTTCAATTCACTGTGCGAAGTGAATGGAGTGTTGTTTCACTTTCTAAATGCTGTACTTTCAGAGAAAATCACTTTTTTTGAAACAGCCTTAAGCTACTTACAATCATTCACCAGCAACTCACATGCATTTCTCTGAAAGAGAAGCAGTCTGTTCCATCATTTCAATACACTGTGCGAAGTGAATGGAGTGTTGCTTCACTTTCTAAATGCTGTCCTTTCAGAGAAAATCACTTTCCTTTGAAAGTGCCTTAAGCTGATTATAAGCATTCACAAGAAACTCACATGCATTTCTCTGAAAGAGAAGCAGTCTGTTCCAACACTTCAATTCACTGTGCAAAGTGAATGGAGTTTTTCTTCAGTTTGTAATGCTGTACTTTCAGAAAAAATCACTATCCTTTGAAAGTGCCTTCAGCTGCTTACAAGCATTCACCAGCAACTCACATGAGTTTCTCTGAAAGAGAAGCAGTCTGTTCCAACACTTCAATTCACTGTGCGAAGTGAATGGAGTGTTGATTCAATTTCTAAATGCTGTAGTTACAGAGATAATCACTTTCTATTGAAACTGCCTTAAGCTACTTACAAGCATTCACCAGCAAATCACATGCGTTTTTCTGAAAGAGAAGCAGTCTGTTCCAACACTTCAATTCACTGTGCAAAGTGAATGTAGTGTTGCATCACTTTCTAAATTCTGTACTTTCAGAGAAAATCACTTTCCTTTGAAAGTGCCTTAAGCTACTTACAAGCATTCAACAGCAACTCACATGAGTTTATCTGAAAGAGAAGCAGTCTGTTCCAACACTTCAATTCACTGTGCGAAGTGAATGGAGTGTTGCTTCACTTTCTAAATGCTGTCCTTTCAGAGAAAATCACTTTCCTTTGAAAGTGCCTTAAGCTAACTATAAGCATTCACAAGAAATTCACATGCATTTTTCTGAAAGAGAATCAGTCTGTTCCAACACTTCAGTTCACTGTGCGAAGTGAATGGAGTGTTTCTTCACTTTCTAAATGCTGTACTTTCAGAGAAAATCACTTTCCTTGGAAAGTGCCTTCAGGTACTTACAAGCATTCACCAGCAACTCACATGAGTTTCTCTGAAAGAGAAGTAGTCTGTTCCAACACTTCAATTCACTGTGCGAAGTGAATGGAGTGTTGCTTCACTTTCTAAATGCTGTACTTTCAGAGAAAATCACTTTCCTTTGAAAGTGCCTTAAGCTACTTACAATCATTCCCCAGCAACTCACATGCATTTCTCTGAAAGAGAAGCAGTCTGTTACAACACTTCTATTCACTGTGCGAAGTGAATGGAGTGTTTCTTCACTTTCTAAATGCTGTAGTTACAGAGATAATCACTTTCCTTTGAAAGTGCCTTAAGCTACTTACAAGCATTCCACAGAAATTCACATGTGTTTCTCTGAAAGAGAAGCAGTCTGTTCCAACACTTCAATTCACTGTGCGAAGTGAATGGAGTGTTGCTTCACTTTCTAAATGCTGTACTTTCAGAGAAAATCACTTTACTTTGAAAGTGCCTCAAGGTACTCACAAGCATTCACCAGCAACTCACATGAGTTTCTCTGAAAGAGAAGCAGTCTGTTCCAACACTTCAATTCACTGTGCGAAGTGAATGGAGGGTTGCTTCACTTTCAAAATGCTGTACTTTCAGAGAAAATCACTTTCCTTTTATAGTGCCTTAAGCTACTTACAAGCATTCACTAGCAACTCACATGCATTTCTCTGAAAGTGAAGCAGTCTCTTCCAACATTTCAATTCACTGTGGGAAGTGAATGGAGTGTTGCTTCACTTTCTAAATGCTGTCCTTTCAGAGAAAATCACTTTCCTTTGAAAGTGCCTAAAGCTAACTATAAGAATTCACGAGCAACTCAGAATCATTTTTCAGAAAGAGAAGCAGGCTTTTCCAACACTTCAATTCACTGTGCGAAGTGAATGTGTTGTTTTTTCACTTTCTAAATGCTGTACTTTCAGAGAAAATCACTTTCCTTTGAAAGTGCCTAAAGCTAATTGTAAGCATTCACCAGCAACTCACATGAGTTTCACTGAAAGAGAAGCAGTCTGTTCCAACACTTCAATTCACTGTGCAAAGTGAATGCAGTTGCTTCACTTTCTAAATGCTATACTTTCAGAGAAAATCACGTTCCTTTGAAACTGCCTTAAGCTACTTACAAGCATTCACCAGCAACTCACATGAGTTTCTCTGAAAGAGAAGCAGTCTCTTCCAACACTTCAATTCACTGTGCGAAGTGAATGTGTTGTTGTTTCACTTTCTACATGCTGTACTTCAGAGAAAATCGCTTTCCTTTTAAAGTGCCTTAATCTAATTACAAGCATTCACAAGAAGCTCACATGCATTTCTCTGAGGAAAAGCAGTCTGATACAACACTTCAATTACTCTGAGAAGTGAATGGATTGTTGCTTCATTTTCTAAATGCTGTACTTTCAGAGAAAATCACTTTCCTTTGAAAGTGCCTTAAGCTACTTACAAGCATTGACCAGCAAAACACATGAGTTTCTCTGAAAGAGAGGCAGTCTGTTCCAACACTTCATTTCACTGTGCGAAATGAATGGAGTGTTGCTTCACTTTCTAAATGCTGTACTTTCAGAGAAAATCACTTTATTTTGAAACTGCCTTAAGCTACTTACAAGTATTCACCAGCAACTCACATGCATTTCTCTGAAAGAGAAGCAGTCTGTTCCAACACTTCAATTCACTGGGCGAAGGGAATGAAGTGTTGCTTCACTTTCTAAATGCTGTACTTTCAGAGAAAATCACGTTCCTTTGAAACTGTCTTAAGCTACTTGCAAGCATTAACCAGCAACTCACAATCATTTTTCTGAAAGAGAAGCAGTCTGTTCCAACAGTTCAATTCACTGTGCGAAGTGAATGGAGGGTTGCTTCACTTTCAAAATTCTCTACTTTCAGAGAAAATCAAATTCCTTTCAACGTGCCTTCAGCTACTTACAAGCATTTACCAGCAACTCACATGCATTTCTCTGAAAGAGAGGAAGTCTGTTCCAACACTTCAATTCACTGTGCGAAGGGAATGGAGTGTTGATTCACTTTCTAAAGGCTGTACTTTCAGAGAAAATCACTTTCCCTTGAAAGTGCCTTAAGCTAATTATAAGCATTCACAAGAAACTCACATGCATTTCTCTGAAAGAGAAGCAGTCTGTTCCATCACTTCAATTCACTGTGCAAAGTGAATGGAGTGTTGCTTCACTTTCTAAATGCTGTACTTTCAGAGAAAATCACTTTCCTTTGAAAGTGCCTTAAGCTACTTCAAGCATTTACCAGCAACTCACATGAGTTTCTCTGAAAGAGAAGCAGTCTGTTCCAACACTTCAATTCACTGTGCGAGTGATTGGAGTGTTGCTTCACTTTTTAAATGCTGTACTTTCAGGGAAAATCACTTTCCTTTCAAAGTACCTTCAGCTAAAAACAAGCATTCACCAGCAAATCACATGAGTTTCTCTGAAAGAGAAGCAGTCTGTTCCAACACTTCAATTCACTGTGCGAAGTGAATGTGTTGTTGTTTCACTTTCTAAATGCTGTACTTTCAGAGAAAATCACTTTCCTTTGAAAGTGCCTTAAGTTACTTACAAGCATTCTCCAGCAACTCACATGCATTTCTCTGAAAGAGAAGCAGTCTGTTCCAACATTGCAATTCACTCTGCGAAGTGAATGGAGAGTTGATTCACTTTCTCAATGCTGTCCTTTCAGAGAAAATCACTTTCCTTTGAAAGTGCCTTAAGCTACTTACATGCATTCACCAGCAATTCACATGCATTTCTTTGAAAGAGAAGCAGTCTGTTCCAAAACTTCAATTCACTGTGTGAAGTGAATGGAGTGTTGCTTCACTTTCTAAATGATGTACTTTGAAAGAAAATCACTTTCCTTTGAAACTGCCTTAAGCTACATACAAGCATCACCAGAAACTTACATGCCTTTCTCTGAAAGAGAAGCAATCGGTTCCAACACTTCAATTCACTGTGAGAAGTGAATGGAGTGTTGCTTCGCTTTCTAAATGCTTTACTTTCAGAGAAAATCACTTTTTTATAAGTGCCTTAAGCTACTTACAAGCATTCACGAGCAACTCAGAATCATTTTTCTGAAAGAGAAGCAGTCTGTTCCAAAACTTCAATTCACTGTACAAAGTGAATGGAGTGTTGCTTCACTTTTTAAATGCTGTACTTTCAGAGAAAATCTCTTTCCTTTGAAAGTGCCTTAAGCTACTTCCAAGCATTCACTAGCAACTCACATGCATTTCTCTGAAAGAGAAGCAGTCTGTTCCAACATTTCAATTCACTGTCGGAAGTGAATGGAGTGTTGCTTCACTTTCTAAATGCCGTACTTTCAGAGAAAATCACTTTCTTTTGAAAGTGCCTAAAGCTAACTATAAGCATTCACCAGCAACTCACATGAGTTTCTCTGAAAGAGAAGCAGTCTGTTCCAACACTTAAATTCACTGTGCAAAGTGAATGGAGTTGCGTCACTTTCTAAATGCTGTACTTTCAGAGAAAATCATTTTTCTTTGAAACTGCCTTAAGTTACTTACAAGCATTCACCAGCAACTCACATGAGTTTCTCTGAAAGAGAAGCAGTCTGATCCAACACCTCAATTCACTGTGCGAAGTGAATGGAGTGTTGCTTCACTATTTAAATGCTGTACTTTCAGGGAAAATCACTTTCCTTTCAACATATCTTACGCTACAAACAAGCATTCACCAGCTACTCACATGAGTTTCTCTGAAAGAGAAGCAGTCTGTTCCAACACTTCAGTTCACTGTGCGAAGTGAATGTGTTGTTGTTTCACTTTCTAAATGCTGTACTTTCAGAGAAAATCACTTTACTTTGAAAGTGCCCTAAGCTACTTACAAGCATTGACCATCAACTGATCTGAGTTTCTCTGAAAGAGAGGCAGTCTGTTCCAACATTTCAATTCACTGTGCGAAGTGAATGGAGTGTTGCTTCACTTTCTAAATGCTGTACTTTCAGAGAAAATCACTGTCCTTTGAATGTGCCTTAAGCTACTTAGAAGCATTCACAAGCAACTCACATGCGTTTCTCTGAAAGAGAAGCAGGCTGTTCCAACACTTCAATTCACTGTGCGAAGTGAATGGAGTGTTGCGTCACTTTCTAAATGCTGTACTCTCTGAGAAAATCACTTTCCCTTCAATGTACCTTAAGGTACAAGCATTCACCAGTAACTCACATGAGTTTCTCTGAAAGAGAAGCAGTCTGTTCCAACACTTCAATTCACTGTGCGAAGTGAATGGAGTGTTGCGTCACTTTCTAAATGCTGTACTTTCAAGAAAATCCCTTTCCTTTCAAAGTACCTTAAGCTACTTACAAGCATTCAGCAGCAACTCAGATGAGTTTCTCTGAAAGAGAAGCAGTTTGTTCCAACACTTCAATTCACTGTGCGATGTGAATGGAGTGTTGCTTCACATTCTAAATGCTGTACTTTCAGAGAAAATCACTTTCCTTTGAAACTGCCTTAAGCTACTTACAATCATTCACCAGCAACTCACATGCATTTCTCTGAAAGAAAAGCAGTCTGTTCCAACACTTCAGTTCACTGTGCGAAGTGAATGGAGTGTTGCTTCACTTTCTAAATGCTGTTCGTTCAGAGAAAATCACTTTCCCTTGAAAGTGCCTTAAGCTACTTACAAGCATTCACCAGCAACTCACATGCGTTTCTCTGAAAGAGAAGCAGTCTGTTCCAACACTTCAATTCAGTGTGCGAAGTGAATGCAGTGTTGCTTCACATTCTAAATGTTGTACTCTCAGAGAAAATCACTTTCCTTTCAATGTACCTTAAGCTGATTATAAGCATTCAGAAGAAACTCACATGCATTTCTCTGAAAGAGAAGCAGTCTGTTCCAACACTTCAATTCACTGTGCAAAGTGAATGGAGTTTTTCTTCAGTTTGTAATGCTGTACTTTCAGAAAAAATCACTATCCTTTGAAAGTGCCTTCAGCTGCTTACAAGCATTCACCAGCAACTCACATGAGTTTCTCTGAAAGAGAAGCAGTCTGTTCCAACACTTCAATTCACTGTGCGAAGTGAATGGAGTGTTGATTCAATTTCTAAATGCTGTAGTTACAGAGATAATCACTTTCTATTGAAACTGCCTTAAGCTACTTACAAGCATTCACCAGCAAATCACATGCGTTTTTCTGAAAGAGAAGCAGTCTGTTCCAACACTTCAATTCACTGTGCAAAGTGAATGTAGTGTTGCATCACTTTCTAAATGCTGTACTTTCAGAGAAAATCACTTTCCTTTGAAAGTGCCTTAAGCTACTTACAAGCATTCAACAGCAACTCACATGAGTTTATCTGAAAGAGAAGCAGTCTGTTCCAACACTTCAATTCACTGTGCGAAGTGAATGGAGTGTTGCTTCACTTTCTAAATGCTGTCCTTTCAGAGAAAATCACTTTCCTTTGAAAGTGCCTTAAGCTAACTATAAGCATTCACAAGAAATTCACATGCATTTTTCTGAAAGAGAATCAGTCTGTTCCAACACTTCAGTTCACTGTGCGAAGTGAATGGAGTGTTTCTTCACTTTCTAAATGCTGTACTTTCAGAGAAAATCACTTTCCTTGGAAAGTGCCTTCAGGTACTTACAAGCATTCACCAGCAACTCACATGAGTTTCTCTGAAAGAGAAGTAGTCTGTTCCAACACTTCAATTCACTGTGCGAAGTGAATGGAGTGTTGCTTCACTTTCTAAATGCTGTACTTTCAGAGAAAATCACTTTCCTTTGAAAGTGCCTTAAGCTACTTACAATCATTCCCCAGCAACTCACATGCATTTCTCTGAAAGAGAAGCAGTCTGTTACAACACTTCTATTCACTGTGCGAAGTGAATGGAGTGTTTCTTCACTTTCTAAATGCTGTAGTTACAGAGATAATCACTTTCCTTTGAAAGTGCCTTAAGCTACTTACAAGCATTCCACAGAAATTCACATGTGTTTCTCTGAAAGAGAAGCAGTCTGTTCCAACACTTCAATTCACTGTGCGAAGTGAATGGAGTGTTGCTTCACTTTCTAAATGCTGTACTTTCAGAGAAAATCACTTTACTTTGAAAGTGCCTCAAGGTACTTACAAGCATTCACCAGCAACTCACATGAGTTTCTCTGAAAGAGAAGCAGTCTGTTCCAACACTTCAATTCACTGTGCGAAGTGAATGGAGGGTTGCTTCACTTTCAAAATTATGTACTTTCAGAGAAAATCACTTTCCTTTTATAGTGCCTTAAGCTACTTACAAGCATTCACTAGCAACTCACATGCATTTCTCTGAAAGTGAAGCAGTCTCTTCCAACATTTCAATTCACTGTGGGAAGTGAATGGAGTGTTGCTTCACTTTATAAATGCTGTCCTTTCAGAGAAAATCACTTTCCTTTGAAAGTGCCTAAAGCTAACTATAAGAATTCACGAGCAACTCAGAATCATTTTTCAGAAAGAGAAGCAGGCTTTTCCAACACTTCAATTCACTGTGCGAAGTGAATGTGTTGTTTTTTCACTTTCTAAATGCTGTACTTTCAGAGAAAATCACTTTCCTTTGAAAGTGCCTAAAGCTAATTGTAAGCATTCACCAGCAACTCACATGAGTTTCACTGAAAGAGAAGCAGTCTGTTCCAACACTTCAATTCACTGTGCAAAGTGAATGCAGTTGCTTCACTTTCTAAATGCTATACTTTCAGAGAAAATCACGTTCCTTTGAAACTGCCTTAAGCTACTTACAAGCATTCACCAGCAACTCACATGAGTTTCTCTGAAAGAGAAGCAGTCTGTTCCAACACTTCAATTCACTGTGCGAAGTGAATGTGTTGTTGTTTCACTTTCTACATGCTGTACTTCAGAGAAAATCGCTTTCCTTTTAAAGTGCCTTAATCTAATTACAAGCATTCACAAGAAGCTCACATGCATTTCTCTGAGGAAAAGAAGTCTGATACAACACTTCAATTACTCTGCGAAGTGAATGGATTGTTGCTTCATTTTCTAAATGCTGTACTTTCAGAGAAAATCACTTTCCTTTGAAAGTGCCTTAAGCTACTTACAAGCATTGACCAGCAAAACACATGAGTTTCTCTGAAAGAGAGGCAGTCTGTTCCAACACTTCATTTCACTGTGCGAAATGAATGGAGTGTTGCTTCACTTTCTAAATGCTGTACTTTCAGAGAAAATCACTTTATTTTGAAACTGCCTTAAGCTACTTACAAGTATTCACCAGCAACTCACATGCATTTCTCTGAAAGAGAAGCAGTCTGTTCCAACACTTCAATTCACTGGGCGAAGGGAATGAAGTGTTGCTTCACTTTCTAAATGCTGTACTTTCAGAGAAAATCACGTTCCTTTGAAACTGTCTTAAGCTACTTGCAAGCATTAACCAGCAACTCACAATCATTTTTCTGAAAGAGAAGCAGTCTGTTCCAACAGTTCAATTCACTGTGCGAAGTGAATGGAGTGTTGCTTCACTTTCTAAATGCTGTACTTTCAGAGAAAATCACTTTCCTTTGAAAGTGCCTTAAGCTACTTACAATCATTCCCCAGCAACTCACATGCATTTCTCTGAAAGAGAAGCAGTCTGTTACAACACTTCTATTCACTGTGCGAAGTGAATGGAGTGTTTCTTCACTTTCTAAATGCTGTAGTTACAGAGATAATCACTTTCCTTTGAAAGTGCCTTAAGCTACTTACAAGCATTCCACAGAAATTCACATGTGTTTCTCTGAAAGAGAAGCAGTCTGTTCCAACACTTCAATTCACTGTGCGAAGTGAATGGAGTGTTGCTTCACTTTCTAAATGCTGTACTTTCAGAGAAAATCACTTTACTTTGAAAGTGCCTCAAGGTACTTACAAGCATTCACCAGCAACTCACATGAGTTTCTCTGAAAGAGAAGCAGTCTGTTCCAACACTTCAATTCACTGTGCGAAGTGAATGGAGGGTTGCTTCACTTTCAAAATTATGTACTTTCAGAGAAAATCACTTTCCTTTTATAGTGCCTTAAGCTACTTACAAGCATTCACTAGCAACTCACATGCATTTCTCTGAAAGTGAAGCAGTCTCTTCCAACATTTCAATTCACTGTGGGAAGTGAATGGAGTGTTGCTTCACTTTATAAATGCTGTCCTTTCAGAGAAAATCACTTTCCTTTGAAAGTGCCTAAAGCTAACTATAAGAATTCACGAGCAACTCAGAATCATTTTTCAGAAAGAGAAGCAGGCTTTTCCAACACTTCAATTCACTGTGCGAAGTGAATGTGTTGTTTTTTCACTTTCTAAATGCTGTACTTTCAGAGAAAATCACTTTCCTTTGAAAGTGCCTAAAGCTAATTGTAAGCATTCACCAGCAACTCACATGAGTTTCACTGAAAGAGAAGCAGTCTGTTCCAACACTTCAATTCACTGTGCAAAGTGAATGCAGTTGCTTCACTTTCTAAATGCTATACTTTCAGAGAAAATCACGTTCCTTTGAAACTGCCTTAAGCTACTTACAAGCATTCACCAGCAACTCACATGAGTTTCTCTGAAAGAGAAGCAGTCTGTTCCAACACTTCAATTCACTGTGCGAAGTGAATGTGTTGTTGTTTCACTTTCTACATGCTGTACTTCAGAGAAAATCGCTTTCCTTTTAAAGTGCCTTAATCTAATTACAAGCATTCACAAGAAGCTCACATGCATTTCTCTGAGGAAAAGCAGTCTGATACAACACTTCAATTACTCTGCGAAGTGAATGGATTGTTGCTTCATTTTCTAAATGCTGTACTTTCAGAGAAAATCACTTTCCTTTGAAAGTGCCTTAAGCTACTTACAAGCATTGACCAGCAAAACACATGAGTTTCTCTGAAAGAGAGGCAGTCTGTTCCAACACTTCATTTCACTGTGCGAAATGAATGGAGTGTTGCTTCACTTTCTAAATGCTGTACTTTCAGAGAAAATCACTTTATTTTGAAACTGCCTTAAGCTACTTACAAGTATTCACCAGCAACTCACATGCATTTCTCTGAAAGAGAAGCAGTCTGTTCCAACACTTCAATTCACTGGGCAAAGGGAATGACGTGTTGCTTCACTTTCTAAATGCTGTACTTTCAGAGAAAATCACGTTCCTTTGAAACTGTCTTAAGCTACTTGCAAGCATTAACCAGCAACTCACAATCATTTTTCTGAAAGAGAAGCAGTCTGTTCCAACAGTTCAATTCACTGTGCGAAGTGAATGGAGGGTTGCTTCACTTTCAAAATTCTCTACTTTCAGAGAAAATCACTTTCCTTTCAACGTGCCTTCAGCTACTTACAAGCATTTACCAGCAACTCACATGCATTTCTCTGAAAGAGAGGAAGTCTGTTCCAACACTTCAATTCACTGTGCGAAGGGAATGGAGTGTTGCTTCACTTTCTAAATGCTGTACTTTCAGAGAAAATCACGTTCCTTTGAAACTGCCTTAAGCTACTTGCAAGCATTCACCAGCAACTCACAATCATTTTTCTGAAAGAGAAGCAGTCTGTTCCAACAGTTCAATTTACTTTGCGAAGTGAATGGAGTGTTGCTTCACTTTCAAAATGCTGTACTTTCAGAGAAAATCACTTTCCTTTCAACGTGCCTTAAGCTACTTACAAGCATTCACCAGCAACTCACATGCATTTCTCTGAAAGAGAAGCAGTCTGTTCCAGCATTTCAATTCACTGTGCGAAGTGAATGGAGTATTGCTTTACGTTCTAAATGCTGTCCTTTCAGAGAAAATCACTTTCCCTTGAAAGTGCCTTAAGCTAATTATAAGCATTCACAAGAAACTCACATGCATTTCTCTGAAAGAGAAGCAGTCTGTTCCATCACTTCAA
Source organism: Myodes glareolus (assembly GCF_982192425.1). NCBI lineage: Eukaryota > Metazoa > Chordata > Mammalia > Rodentia > Cricetidae > Myodes > Myodes glareolus. The sequence goes on from NW_028263216.1 coordinate 198,165, forward strand.
TTCACTGTGCAAAGTGAATGGAGTGTTGCTTCACTTTCTAAATGCTGTACTTTCAGAGAAAATCACTTTCCTTTGAAAGTGCCTTAAGCTACTTCAAGCATTTACCAGCAACTCACATGAGTTTCTCTGAAAGAGAAGCAGTCTGTTCCAACACTTCAATTCACTGTGCGAGTGATTGGAGTGTTGCTTCACTTTTTAAATGCTGTACTTTCAGGGAAAATCACTTTCCTTTCAAAGTACCTTCAGCTAAAAACAAGCATTCACCAGCAAATCACATGAGTTTCTCTGAAAGAGAAGCAGTCTGTTCCAACACTTCAATTCACTGTGCGAAGTGAATGTGTTGTTGTTTCACTTTCTAAATGCTGTACTTTCAGAGAAAATCACTTTCCTTTGAAAGTGCCTTAAGTTACTTACAAGCATTCTCCAGCAACTCACATGCATTTCTCTGAAAGAGAAGCAGTCTGTTCCAACATTGCAATTCACTCTGCGAAGTGAATGGAGAGTTGATTCACTTTCTCAATGCTGTCCTTTCAGAGAAAATCACTTTCCTTTGAAAGTGCCTTAAGCTACTTACATGCATTCACCAGCAATTCACATGCATTTCTTTGAAAGAGAAGCAGTCTGTTCCAAAACTTCAATTCACTGTGTGAAGTGAATGGAGTGTTGCTTCACTTTCTAAATGATGTACTTTGAAAGAAAATCACTTTCCTTTGAAACTGCCTTAAGCTACATACAAGCATTCACCAGAAACTTACATGCCTTTCTCTGAAAGAGAAGCAATCGGTTCCAACACTTCAATTCACTGTGAGAAGTGAATGGAGTGTTGCTTCGCTTTCTAAATGCTTTACTTTCAGAGAAAATCACTTTTTTATAAGTGCCTTAAGCTACTTACAAGCATTCACGAGCAACTCAGAATCATTTTTCTGAAAGAGAAGCAGTCTGTTCCAAAACTTCAATTCACTGTGTGAAGTGAATGGAGTGTTGCTTCACTTTTTAAATGCTGTACTTTCAGAGAAAATCTCTTTCCTTTGAAAGTGCCTTAAGCTACTTCCAAGCATTCACTAGCAACTCACATGCATTTCTCTGAAAGAGAAGCAGTCTGTTCCAACATTTCAATTCACTGTCGGAAGTGAATGGAGTGTTGCTTCACTTTCTAAATGCCGTACTTTCAGAGAAAATCACTTTCTTTTGAAAGTGCCTAAAGCTAACTATAAGCATTCACCAGCAACTCACATGAGTTTCTCTGAAAGAGAAGCAGTCTGTTCTAACACTTAAATTCACTGTGCAAAGTGAATGGAGTTGCTTCACTTTCTAAATGCTGTACTTTCAGAGAAAATCATTTTTCTTTGAAACTGCCTTAAGTTACTTACAAGCATTCACCAGCAACTCACATGAGTTTCTCTGAAAGAGAAGCAGTCTGATCCAACACCTCAATTCACTGTGCGAAGTGAATGGAGTGTTGCTTCACTATTTAAATGCTGTACTTTCAGGGAAAATCACTTTCCTTTCAACATATCTTACGCTACAAACAAGCATTCACCAGCTACTCACATGAGTTTCTCTGAAAGAGAAGCAGTCTGTTCCAACACTTCAGTTCACTGTGCGAAGTGAATGTGTTGTTGTTTCACTTTCTAAATGCTGTACTTTCAGAGAAAATCACTTTACTTTGAAAGTGCCCTAAGCTACTTACAAGCATTGACCATCAACTGACCTGAGTTTCTCTGAAAGAGAGGCAGTCTGTTCCAACATTTCAATTCACTGTGCGAAGTGAATGGAGTGTTGCTTCACTTTCTAAATGCTGTACTTTCAGAGAAAATCACTGTCCTTTGAATGTGCCTTAAGCTACTTAGAAGCATTCACAAGCAACTCACATGCGTTTCTCTGAAAGAGAAGCAGGCTGTTCCAACACTTCAATTCACTGTGCGAAGTGAATGGAGTGTTGCGTCACTTTCTAAATGCTGTACTCTCTGAGAAAATCACTTTCCCTTCAATGTACCTTAAGGTACAAGCATTCACCAGTAACTCACATGAGTTTCTCTGAAAGAGAAGCAGTCTGTTCCAACACTTCAATTCACTGTGCGAAGTGAATGGAGTGTTGCTTCACTTTCTAAATGCTGTACTTTCAAGAAAATCCCTTTCCTTTCAAAGTACCTTAAGCTACTTACAAGCATTCAGCAGCAACTCAGATGAGTTTCTCTGAAAGAGAAGCAGTTTGTTCCAACACTTCAATTCACTGTGCGATGTGAATGGAGTGTTGCTTCACATTCTAAATGCTGTACTTTCAGAGAAAATCACTTTCCTTTGAAACTGCCTTAAGCTACTTACAATCATTCACCAGCAACTCACATGCATTTCTCTGAAAGAAAAGCAGTCTGTTCCAACACTTCAGTTCACTGTGCGAAGTGAATGGAGTGTTGCTTCACTTTCTAAATGCTGTTCGTTCAGAGAAAATCACTTTCCCTTGAAAGTGCCTTAAGCTACTTACAAGCATTCACCAGCAACTCACATGCATTTCTCTGAAAGAGAAGCAGTCTGTTCCAACACTTCAATTCAGTGTGCGAAGTGAATGCAGTGTTGCTTCACATTCTAAATGTTGTACACTCAGAGAAAATCACTTTCCTTTCAATGTACCTTAAGCTACTTACAAGCATTCACCAGCAACTCACATGAGTTTCTCTGAAAGAGAAGCAGTCTGTTCCAACACTTCAATTCACTGTGCGAAGTGAATGGAGTGTTGCTTCACTTTCTAAATGCTGTACTTTCAGAGAAAATCACTTTCCTTTGAAACTACCTTCAGCTACATACAAGCAATCACCAGCAACTCACATGAGTTTTCTGCAAGAGAAGCAGTCTGTTCCAACTCTTCAATTCACTGTGCGAAGTGAATGGAGTGTTGCTTCACTTTCTCAATGCTGTACTTTCAGAGTAAATCACTTTCCTTTGAAACTGCCTTAAGCTACTTACGAGCATTCACCAGCAACTCACATGCATTTCTCTGAAAGAGAAGCAGTGTGTTCCAACACTTCAATTCACTGTGCGAAGTGAATGGAGTGTTGCTTCACTTTCTAAATGCTGTACTTTCAGAGAAAATTACTTTCCTTTGAAAGTGCTTTAAGCTAATTATAAGCATTCACAAGAAACTCACATGCATTTCTCTGAAAGAGAAGCAGTCTGTTCCAACACTTCAATTCACTGTGCGAAGTGAATGGAGTATTGCTTCACTTTCTAAATGCTGTACTTTCAGAGAAAATCACTTTCTTATGAAACTACCTTCACCTACATACAAGCATTCACCAGCAACTCACATGAGTTTCTCTGAAAGAGAAGCAGTCTGTTCCAACACTTCAATTCACTGTGCAAAATGAATGGAGTGTGGCTTCACTTTCTAAATGCTGTACTTTCAGAGAAAATCACTTTCCTTTGAAACTGCCTTAAGCTACTTACAAGCATTCACCAGCAACTCACATGAGTTTCTCTGAAAGAGAAGCAGTCTGTTCCAACACTTCAATTCACTGTGCAAAGTGAATGGAGTGTTGCGTTACTTTCTAAATGCTGTACTTTCAGAGAAAATCACTTTCCTTTCAAAGTACCTTAAGCTGCATACAAGCATTCACCAGCCACTCACATGAGTTTCTCTGAAAGAGAAGCAGTCTGTTCCAACACTTCAATTCACTGTGCGTAGTGAATGAAGTGTTGCTTCACTTTCTAAATGCTGTAATTTCAGAGAAAATCACTTTCCTTTTAAAATCCCTTAAGCTACTTCCTAGCATTCACCAGAAACTCTCATGAGTTTCTCTGAAAGAGAAGCAGTCTGCTCCAACACCTCAATTCACTGTGCGAAGTGAATGGAGTGTTGCGTTACTTTCTAAATGCTGTACTTTCAGAGAAAATCACTTTCCTTTCAAAGTACCTTAAGCTCCTTACAAGCATTCCCCAGCAACTCACATGAGTTTCTCTGAAAGAGAAGCAGTAGGTTCCACATTTCAATTCAATGTGCGAAGTGAATGTGTTGTTGTTTCACATTCTAAATGCTGTAATTTCAGAGAAAATCACTTTCCTTTGAAACTGCCTTAAGCTACTTACAAGCATTTAGAAGAAACTCACATTCGTTTCTCTGAAAGAGAAGCAGTCTGTTCCAACACTTCAATTCACTGTGCGAAGTGAATGGAGTGTTGCTTCACTTTCTAATTGCTGTAATTTCAGAGAAAATCACTTCCCTTTGAAAGTGCCTTAAACTACTTACAAGCATTCACCAGCAACTCACATGAGTTTCTCTGAAATAGAAGCAGTCTGTTCCAACACTTCAATTCACTGTGCGAAGTGAATGGAGTGTTGCTTCACTTTCTCAATGCTGTACTTTCAGAAAAAATCACTTTCCTTTGAAAATGCCTTATGCTACTTACGAGCATTCACCAGCAACTCACATGAATTTCTCTGAAAGAGAAGCAGTCTGTTCCAACACTTCAATTCACTGTGCGAAGTGAATGGAGTGTTGCTTCACTTTCTAAATGCTGTACTTTCAGAGAAAATCACTTTCCTTTGAAAGTGCTTTAAGCTAATTATAAGCATTGACAAGAAACTCACATGAGTTTCTCTGAAAGAGAAGCAGTCTGTTCCAACACTTCAATTCACTGTGCGAAGTGAATGGAGTGTTACTTCACTTTCTAAATGCGATAGTTACAGAGATAATCACTTTTTTTGAAACTCCGTTAAACTACTTACAAGCATTTAGAAGAAACTCACATTCGTTTTTCTGAAAGAGAAGCAGTCTGTCCCAACATTTCAATTCACAGTGCAAAGAGTAGGGAGTGTTGCTTCACTTTCTAAATGCTGTACTTTCAGAGAAAATCACTTTCTTTGAAAGTGCCTTAAGCTACTTACAAGCATTCACCAGCAACTCACTTGAGTTTCTCTGAAAGAGAGGCAGTCTGTTCCAACACTTCAATTTACTGTGCGAAGTGATTGGAGTGTTACTTTACTTTCTAAATGCTGTAGTTACAGAGAAAATCACTTTCCTTTGAAACTGCCTTAAACTACTTACAAGCATTCACCAGCAACTCACATGAGTTTCTCTGAAAGAGAAGCAGTCTGTTCCAACACTTCAATTCACTGTGCGAAGTGAATGGAGTGTTGATTCACTTTCTAAATGCTGTACTTTCAGAGAAAATCACTTTCCTTTCAAAGTACCTTAAGCTACTTACAAGCATTCACCAGCAACTAACGAGTTTTATGAGAGAAGCAGTCTGTTCCAACATTTCAATTTACAGTGCGAAGTGAATGTGATGTTGTTTCACTTTCTAAATGCTGTACTTTCAGAGAAAATCACTTTCCTTTCAAAGTACCTTAAGCTACTTACAAGCATTCACCAGCAACTCACATGAGTTTCTCTGAAAGAGAAGCAGTCTGTTCCAACACTTCAGTTCACTGTGCGAAGTGAATGGAGTGTTGCTTCACTTTGTAAATGCTGTACTTTCAGAGAAAATCACTTTCCTTTGAAACTACCTTCAGCTACATACAAGCATTCACCAGCAACTCACATGAGTTTCTCTGAAAGAGAAGCAGTCTGTTCCAACACTTCAATTCACTGTGCAAAGTGAATGGAGTGTTGCTTCACTTTCTAAATGCTGTACATTCAGAGAAAATCACTTTCCTTTCAAACTGCCTTAAGCTACTTAAAGCATTCAGCAGCAACTCACATGAGTTTCTCTGAAAGAGAAACAGTCTGTTCCAACACTTCAATTCACTATGCGAACTGAATGGAGTGTTGCTTCAAGTTCTAAATGCTGTACTTTCAGAGAAAAGCACTTTCCTTTGAAACTGCCTTAAGCTACTTACAAGCATTCACCAGCAACTCACATTAGATTCTCTGAAAGAGAAGCAGTCTGTTCCAACACTTCAATTCATTGTGCGAAGTGAATGGAGTGTTGCGTTATTTTCTAAATGCTGTACTTTCAGAGAAAATCACTTTCCTTTCAAAGTACCTTAAGCTACTTACAAGCATTGACCAGCAACTCACATGTTTCTCTGAAAGAGAGGCAGTCTGTTCCAACACTTCAATTCACTGTGCGAAGTGAATGGAGTGTTGCTTCACTTTCTAAATGCTGTACTTTCAGAGAAAATCACTTTCCTTTGAAACTGCCTTAAGCTACTTACAAGCATTCACGAGCAACTCAGAATCATTTCTCTGAAAGAGAAGCAGTCTGTTCCAACACTTCAATTCACTGTGCGAAGTGAATGTGTTGTTGTTTCACGTTCTAAATGCTGTACTTTCAGAGAAAATCACTTTCCTTTGAAACTGCCTTAAGCTACTTACAAGCATTCACCAGCAACTCACATGAGTTTCTCTGAAAGAGAAGCAGTCTGTTCCAACACTTCAATTCACTGTGCGAAGTGAATGTGTTGTTGTTTCACTTTCTAAGTTCTGTACTTTGAGAGAAAATCCCTTTCTTTTGAAACTGTCTTAAGCTACTTACAAGCATTCACCAGCAAATCGCATGCGTTTCTCTGAAAGAGAAGCAGTCTGTTCCAACACTTCAATTCACTGTGCGAAGTGAATGGAGTGTTGCTTCACTTTCTAATTGCTGTACTTTCAGAGAAAATCACTTTCCTTTGAAACTGCCTTAAACTACTTACAAGCATTCACCAGCAACTCACATGAGTTTCTCTGAAAGAGAAGCAGTCTGTTCCAACACTTCAATTCACTGTGCGAAGTGAATGGAGTGTTGATTCACTTTCTAAATGCTGTACTTTCAGAGAAAATCACTTTCCTTTCAAAGTACCTTAAGCTACTTACAAGCATTCACCAGCAACTAACGAGTTTTATGAGAGAAGCAGTCTGTTCCAACATTTCAATTTACAGTGCGAAGTGAATGTGATGTTGTTTCACTTTCTAAATGCTGTACTTTCAGAGAAAATCACTTTCCTTTGAAACTGCCTTAAGCTACTTACAAGCATTCACCAGCAAATCACAAGCGTTTCTCTGACAGAGAAGCAGTCTGTTCAAACACTTCAATTCTCTGTGCGAAGTGAATGGAGTGTTGCTTCACTTTCTAAATGCTGTACTTTCAGAGAAAATCACTTTCCTTTCAAAGTACCTTAAGCTACTTACAAGCATTCGGCAGCAACTCACATGAGTTTCTCTGAAAGAGAAGCAGTATGTTCCAACACTTCAATTCACTGTGCGAAGTGAATGTGTTTTTGTTTCACTTTCAAAATGCAATACTTTCAGAGAAAATCACTTTCTTTTGAAACTGCCTTAAGCTACTTAAAAGCATTCACCAGCAACTCACATGCATTTCTCTGAAAGAGAAGCATTCTGTTCCAACACTTCAATTCACTGTGCGATGTAAATGGAGTGTTGTTTCACATTCTAAATGCTGTACTTTCAGAGAAAATCACTTTCTTTGAAACTGCCTTAAGCTACTTACAAGCATTCACCAGCAACTCACATGAGTTTCTCTGAAATAGAAGAGTCTGTTCCAACACTTCAATTCACTGTGCGAAGTGAATGGAGTGTTGCTTCACTTTCTCAATGCTGTACTTTCAGAGAAAATCACTTTCCTTTGAAAATGCCTTAAGCTACGTACGAGCATTCACCAGCAACTCACATGCATTTCTCTGAAAGAGAAGCAGTCTGTTCCAACACTTCAATTCACTGTGCGGAGTGAATGGATTGTTGCTTCACTTTCTAAATGCTGTACTTTCAGAGAAAATCACTTTCCTTTGAAAGTGCTTTAAGCTAATTATAAGCATTGACAAGAAACTCACATGCATTTCTCTGAAAGAGAAGCAGTCTGTTCCAACACTTCAATTCACTGTGCGAAGTGAATGGAGTGTTACTTCACTTTCTAAATGCGATAGTTACAGAGATAATCACTTTTTTTGAAACTCCGTTAAACTACTTACAAGCATTAAGAAGAAACTCACATTCGTTTTTCTGAAAGAGAAGCAGTGTGTCCCAACATTTCAATTCACAGTGCAAAGAGCATGGAGTGGTGCTTCACTTTCTAAATGCTGTACTTTCAGAGAAAATCACTCTTTCTTGAAAATGCCTTAAGCTACTTACAAGCATTGACCAGAAACTCACATGTTTCTCTGAAAGAGAGGCAGTCTGTTCCAACACTTCGATTCACTGTGCGAAGTGAATGGAGTGTTGCTTCACTTTCTAAATGCTGTACTTTCAGAGAAAATCACTTTCCTTTGAAACTGCCTTAAGCTACTTGCAAGCATTCTCCAGCAACTCACATGCATTTCTCTGAAAGAGAAGCAGTCTGTTCCAACACTTCAATTCACTGTGCGAAGTGAATGGAGTGTTGCGTCACTTTTTAAATGCTGTACTTTCAGAGAAAATCACTTTCCTTTCAAAGTACCTTAAGCTACTTACAAGCATTCAGCAGCAACTCACATGAGTTTCTCTGAAAGAGAAGCAGTCTGGTCCAACACTTCAATTTAGTGTGCAAAGTGAATGGAGTGTTGCTTCACTTTCTAAATGCTGTACTTTCAGAGAAAATCATTTTCCTTTGAAAGTGCCTTCAGCTACTTACAAGCATTCACAAGCAACTCACATGTGTTTCTCTGAAACAGAAGCAGTCTGTTCCAACACTTCAATTCACTGTGCAAAGTGAATGGAGTGTTGCTTCACTTTGTAATGCTGTACTTTCAGAGAAAATCACTTTCCTTTGAAAGTGCCTTAAGGTATTTAAAAGCATGCACCAGCAACTCACATGAGTTTCTCTGAAAGAGAAGCAGTCTGGTCCAACACTTCAATTCACTGTGCGATGTGAATGTGTTGTTGTTTCACGTTCTAAATGCTGTACTTTCAGAGAAAATCACTTTTCTTTGAAACTGCTTAAGCTACTTACAAGCATTCCCCAGCAAATCGCATGCGTTTCTCTGAAAGAGAAGCAGTCTGTTCCAACACTTCAATTCACTGTGCGACGTGAATGGAGTGTTGCTTAACTTGCTAATTGCTGTACTTTCAGAGAAAATCACTTCCCTTTGAAAGTGCCTTAAACTACTTACAAGCATTCACCAGCAACTCACATGAGTTTCTCTGAAAAGAAGAAGTCTGTTCCAACACTTCTATTCACTGGGCGAAGGGAATGGAGTGTTGCTTCACTTTCTAAATGCTGTACATTCAGAGAAAATTACTTTCCTTTGAAACTGCCTTAAGCTACTTACAAGCATTCACCAGGAAATCACATGCGTTTCTCTGAAAAAGAAGCAGTCTGTTAAAACACTTCAATTCACTGTGCGAAGTGAATGTGTTGTTGTTTCATTTTCTAAGTGCTGTACTTTCAGAAAAAATCACTTTCCTTTGAAACAGCCTTAAGCTACTTAAAAGCATTCACCAGCAACTCACATGCATTTCTCTGAAAGAGAGGCAGTCTGTTCCGACACTTCAATTCACTGTGCAAAGTGAATGGAGTGTTTCTTCACTTTCTAAATGCTGTACTTTCAGAGAAAATCACTTTCCTTTGAAAGTGCCTAAAGATACTTACAAGCATTCACCATCAACTCACATGAGTTTCTTGAAAGAGAAGCAGTCTGTTCCAACACTTCAATTCACTGTGCGAAGTGAATGTGTTGTTGTTTCATTTTCTAAGTGCTGTACTTTCAGAGAAAATCCCTTTCTTTTGAAACTGTATTAAGCTACTTACAAGCATTCACCAGAAAATCGCATGCGTATCTCTGAATGAGAAGCAGTCTGTTCCAACACTTCAATTCACTGTGCGAAGTGAATGGAGTGTTGCTTCACTTTCTAATTGCTGTACTTTCAGAGAAAATCACTTCCCTTTGAAAGTGCCTTAAACTAGTAACAAGCATTCACCAGCAACTCACTTGAGTTTCTCTGAAATAGAAGCAGTCTGTTCCAACACTTCAATTCACTGTGCGAAGTGAATGGAGTGTTGCTTCACTTTCTCAATGCTGTACTTTCAGAGAAAATCACTTTCCTTTGAAAATTCCTTAAGCTACTTACGAGCATTCACCAGCAACTCACATGCATTTCTCTGTAAGAGAAGCAGTCTGTTCCAACACTTCAATTCACTGTGCGAAGTGAATGGAGTGTTGCTTCACTTTCTAAATGCTGTACTTTCAGAGAAAATCACTTTCCTTTGAAAGTGCTTTAAGCTAATTATAAGCATTCACCAGAAACTCACATGCATTTCTCTGAAAGAGAAACAGTCTGTTCCAACACTTCAATTCACTGTGCGAAGTGAATGGAGTGTTGCTTCACTTTCTAAATGCTGTACTTTCAGAGAAAATCACTTTCCTTTTAAAGTGCCTTAAGCTACTTCCAAGCATTCACCAGCAACTCTCATGTGTTTCTCTGAAAGAGAAGCAGTCTGTTCCAACACTTCAATTCACTGTGCGAAGTGAATGGAGTGTTACTTCACTTTATAAATGCGAAAGTTACAGAGATAATCACTTTTTTTGAAATTCCGTTAAACTACTTACAAGCATTTAGAAGAAACTCACATTCGTTTTTCTGAAAGAGAAGCAGTCTATCCCAACATTTGAATTCACAGTGCAAAGAGCATGGAGTGGTGCTTCACTTTCTAAATACTGTACTTTCAGAGAAAATCACTCTTCTTTGAAAATGCCTTAAGCTACTTACAAGCATTGACCAGCAACTCACATGTTTCTCTGAAAGAGAGACAGTCTGTTCCAACACTTCAATTCACTATGCGAAGTGAATGGAGTATTGCTTCACTTTCTAAATGCTGTACTTTCAGAGAAAATCACTTTCCTTTGAAACTGCCTTAAGCTACTTACAAGCATTCACGAGAAACTCAGAATCATTTCTCTCAAATAGAAGCAGTCTGTTCCAACACTTCAATTCAATGTGTGAAGTGAATGGAGGGTTGCTTCACTTTCAAAATACTGTACTTTCAGAGAAAATCACTTTCCTTTGAAAGTGCCTTATGCTAATAGCAAGCATTCACAAGCAACTCACATGAGTTTCTCTGAAAGAGAAGCAGTCTGTTCCAACACTCTAATTCACTGTGCGAAGTGAATGGAGTGTTGCGTTACTTTCTAAATGCTGTACTTTTAGAGAAAATCACTTTCCTTTCAAAGTACCTTAAGCTACTTACAAGCATTCACCAGCAACTCACATGAGTTTCTCTGAAAGAGAAGCAGTAAGTTCCAACACTTCAATTCACTGTGCGAAGTGAATGTGTTGTTGTTTCACGTTCTAAATGCTGTACTTTCAGAGAAAATCACTTTCCTTTGAAACTGCCTTAAGCTACTTACAAGCATTTAGAAGAAACTCACATTCGTTTCTCTGAAAGAGAAGCAGTCCGTTCCAACATTTTAATTCACTGTGCGAAGTGAATGTGTTGTTGTTTCACTTTCTAAGTGCTGTACTTTTAGAGAAAATCCCTTTCTTTTGAAACTGTCTTAAGCTACTTACAAGCATTCACCAGCAAATCGCATGAGTTTCTCTGAAAGAGAAGCAGTCTGTTCCAACACTTCAATTCACTGTGCGAAGTGAATGGAGTGTTGCTTCACTTTCTAAATGCGATAATTACAGAGATAATAACTTTTTTTGAAACTCCCTTAAACTACTTACAAGCATTTAGAAGAAACTCACATTTGTTTTTCTGAAAGAAAAGCAGTCTGTCCCAACATTTCAATTCACAGTGCAAAGAGCATGGAGTGGTGCTTCACTTTCTAAATGCTGTACTTTCAGAGAAAATCACTCTTCTTTGAAAATGCCTTAAGCTACTTACAAGCATTGACCAGCAACTCACATGAGTTTCTCTGAAAGAGAAGCAGTAAGTTCCAACACTTCAATTCACTGTGCGAAGTGAATGTGTTGTTGTTTCACGTTCTAAATGCTGTACTTTCAGAGAAAATCACTTTCCTTTGAAACTGCCTTAAGCTACTTACAAGCATTTAGAAGAAACTCACATTCGTTTCTCTGAAAGAGAAGCAGTCCGTTCCAACATTTTAATTCACTGTGCGAAGTGAATGTGTTGTTGTTTCACTTTCTAAGTGCTGTACTTTTAGAGAAAATCCCTTTCTTTTGAAACTGTCTTAAGCTACTTACAAGCATTCACCAGCAAATCGCATGAGTTTCTCTGAAAGAGAAGCAGTCTGTTCCAACACTTCAATTCACTGTGCGAAGTGAATGGAGTGTTGCTTCACTTTCTAAATGCGATAATTACAGAGATAATAACTTTTTTTGAAACTCCCTTAAACTACTTACAAGCATTTAGAAGAAACTCACATTTGTTTTTCTGAAAGAAAAGCAGTCTGTCCCAACATTTCAATTCACAGTGCAAAGAGCATGGAGTGGTGCTTCACTTTCTAAATGCTGTACTTTCAGAGAAAATCACTCTTCTTTGAAAATGCCTTAAGCTACTTACAAGCATTGACCAGCAACTCACATGTTTCTCTGAAAGAGAGGCAATCTGTTCCAACAATTCCATTCACTGTGCGAAGTGAATGTGTTGTTGTTTCACGTTCTAAATGCTGTACTTTCAGAGAAAATCACTTTCCTTTGAAACTGCCTTAAGCTACTTACAAGCATTCACGAGCAACTCAGAATCATTTCTCTGAAAGAGAAGCAGTCTGTTCCAACACTTCAATTCAATGTGCGAAGTGAATGGAGGGTTGCTTCACTTTCAAAATACTGTACTTTCAGAGAAAATCACTTTCTTTGAAAGTGCCTTAAGCTACTTGCAAGCATTCACCAGCAACTCACATGAGTTTCTCTGAAAGAGAGGCCGTCTGTTCCAACACTTCAATTCACTGTGTGAAGTGAATGGAGTGTTTCGTTACTTTCTAAATGCTGTACTTTCAGAGAAATTCACTTTCCTTTCAAAGTGCCTTAAGCTACTTACAAGCATTCACCAGCAACTCACATGAGTTTCTCTGAAACAGAAGCAGTAGGTTCCAACACTTCCATTCACTGTGCGAAGTGAATGTGTTGTTGTTTCACGTTCTAAATGCTGTACTTTCAGAGAAAATCACTTTCCTTTGAAACTGCCTTAAGCTACTTACAAGCATTTAGAAGAAACTCACATTCGTTTCTCTGAAAGAGAAGCAGTCTGTTCCAACACTTCAATTCACTGCGCGAAGTGAATGGAGTGTTGCTTCACTTTCTAAATGCTGTACTTTCAGAGAAAATCACTTTCCTTTGAAAGTGCCTTCAGCTACTTACAAGCATTCACCAGCAACTCACATGAGTTTCTCTGAAAGAGAAGCAGTCTGTTCCAACACTTCAATTCACTGTGCAAATTGAATGGAGTGTTGCTTCACTTCGTAATGCTGTACTTTCAGAGAAAATCACTTTCCTTTGAAAGTGCCTTAAGGTACTTACAAGCAGGCACCAGCAACTCACATGAGTTTCTCTGAAAGAGAAGCAGTCTGGTCCAACACTTCAATTCACTGTGCGATGTGAATGTGTTGTTGTTTCACTTTCTAAATGCTGTACTTTCAGAGAAAATCACTTTCCTTTGATTCTGCCTTAAGCTACTTAAAAGCATTCACCAGCAACTCACATGCATTTCTCTGAAAGAGAAGCAGTCTGTTCCGACACTTCAATTCACTGTGCAAAGTGAATGGAGTGTTGTTTCACTTTCTAAATGCTGTACTTTCAGAGAAAATCCCTTTCTTTTGAAACTGTCGTAAGCTACTTACAAGCATTCACCAGCAAATCGCATGAGTTTCTCTGAAAGAGAAGCAGTCTGTTCCAGCACTTCAATTCACTGTGCGAAGTGAATGGAGTGTTGCTTCACTTTCTAAATGCTGTACTTTCAGAGAAAATCACTTCCCGTTGAAAGTGCCTTAAACTACTTACATGTATTCACCAGCAACTCACATGAGTTTCTCTGAAAGAGAGGCAGTCTGTTCCAACACTTCAATTCACTGTGCAAAGTGAATGGAGTGTTGCTTCACTTTCTAAATGCTGTACTTACAGAGAAAATCACTTTCCTTTGAAACTGCCTTAAGCTACTTACAAGCGTTCACCAGCAACTAACGAGTTTTATGAGAGAAGCAGTCTGTTCCAACAGTTCAATTCACAGTGCGAAGTGAATGTGATGTTGTTTCACTTTCTAAATGCTGTACTTTCAGAGAAAATCACTTTCCTTTGAAAATGCCTTAAGCTACTTACGAGCATTCACCAGCAACTCACATGCATTTCTCTGAAAGAGAAGCAGTCTGTTCCAACACTTCAATTCACTGTGCGAAGTCAATGGAGTGTTGCTTCACTTTCTAAATGCTGTACTTTCAGAGAAAATCACTTTCCTTTGAAAGTGCTTTAAGCTAATTATAAGCATTCACAAGAAACTCACATGCATTTCTCTGAAAGAAAAGCAGTCTGTTCCAACACTTCAATTCACTGTGCGAAGTGAATGGAGGTTTACTTCACTTTCTAAATGCGATAGTTACAGAGATAATCACTTTTTTTGAAACTTCGTTAAACTAATTACAAGCATTTAGAAGAAAAATACATTCGTTTTTCTGAAAGAGAAGCAGTCTGTCCCAACATTTCAATTCACAGTGCAAAGAGCATGGAGTGGTGCTTCACTTTCTAAATGCTGTACTTTCAGAGAAAATCACTCTTCCTTGAAAATGCCTTAAGCTACTTACAAGCATTGACCAGCAACTCACATGTTTCTCTGAAAGAGAGGCAGTCTGTTCCAACACTTCAATTCACTCTGCGAAGTGAATGGAGTGTTGCTTCACTTTCTAATTGCTGTACTTTCAGAGAAAATCACTTCCCTTTAAAAGTGCCTTAAACTACTTACAAGCATTCACCAGCAAATCACGAGCGTTTCTCTGACAGTGAAGCAGTCTGTTCAAACACGTCAATTCTCTGTGCGAAGTGAATGGAGTGTTGCTTCACTTTCTAAATGCTGTACTTTCAGAGAAAATCACTTTCTTTGAAAATGCCTTAAGCTACTTACAAGCATTCACCATCAAGTCACATGAGTTTCTCTGAAAGAGAAGCAGTCTGTTCCAACACTTCAATTCACTGGGCGAATTGAATGTGTTGTTCTTTCACTTTCTAAATGCTGTACTTTCAGAGAAAATCACTTTCCTTTGAAAGTGCCTTAAGCTACTTACATGCATTCATCAGCAACTCACATGAGTTTCTCTGAAAGAGAAGCAGTCTGTTCCAACACTTCAATTCACTGTGCGAAGTGAATGGAGTGTTGATTCACTTTCTAAAGGCTGTACTTTCAGAGAAAATCACTTTCCTTTCAAAGTACCTTAAGCTACTTACAAGCATTCACCAGCAACTAACGAGTTTTATGAGAGAAGCAGTCTGTCCCAACACTTCAATTCACAGTGCGAAGTGAATGTGATGTTGTTTCACTTTCTAAATGCTGTGCTTTCAGAGAAAATCACTTTCCTTTGAAACTGCCTTAAGCTACTTACAAGTATTCACCAGCAACTCACATGAGTTTCCCGTAAAGAAAAGCAGTCTGTTCCAACACTTCAATTCACAGTGCAAAGTGAATGGAGTGTTGCTTCACTTTCTAAATGCTGTACTTTCAGAGAAAATCACTTTCCTTTGAAACTGCCTTAAACTACTTACAAGCATTCACAAGAAAATCACATGCATTTCTCTGAAAGAGAAGTAGTCTGTTCCAACACTTCAATTCACTGTGCGAAGTGAATGGAGTGTTGCTTCACTTTCTAAATGCTGTACTTTCAGAGAAAATCACTTTTTTTGAAAGTGCCTTAAGCTACTTACAAGCATTCACCAGCAACTCACATGAGTTTCTCTGAAAGACAAGCAGTGTGTTCCTACACTTGAATTCACTGTTCAAAGTGAATGGAGTATTGCTTCACTTTCTAAATGCTGTACTTACAGAGAAAATCACTTTCCTTTGAAACTGCCTTAAGCTACTTACAAGCATTCACTAGCAACTCACATGAGTTTCTCTGAAAGAGAAGCAGTCTGTTCCAACACTTCAATTCACTGTGCGAAGTGAATGGAGTGTTGCTTCACTTTCTAAATGCTGTACTTTCAGAGAAAATCACTTTCCTTTGAACGTGCCTTAAGTTACTTACAAGTATTCACCAGCAACTTACATGAGTGTCCCGTAAAGAGAAGCAGTCTGTTCCAACACTTCAATTCACAGTGCAAAGTGAATGGAGTGTTGCTTCACTTTCTAAATGCTGTACTTTCAGAGAAAATCACTTTCCTTTGAAACTGCCTTAAACTACTTACAAGCATTCACCAGCAACTCACATGAGTTTCTCTGAAAGAGAAGCAGTCTGTTCCAACTCTTCATTTCACTGTGTGAAGTGAATGGAGTGTTGTGTCACTTTCTAAATGCTGTACTTTCAGAGAAAATCACTTTACTTTCAAAGTACCTTAAGCTACTTACAAGCATTCACCAGCAACTCACATGAGTTTCTCTGAAAGATAAGCAGTCTGTTCCAACATTTCAATTCACTGTGCGAAGTGAATGTGTTGTTGTTTCACTTTCTAAATGCTTTACTTTCAGAGAAAACCACTTTCCTTTGAAACTGCCTTAAGCTACCTACAAGCATTCACCAGCAACTCACATACATTTCTCTGAAAGAGAAGCAGTCTGTTCTAACACTTCAATTCACTGTGTGAAGTGAATGGAGTGTTTCTTCACTTTCTAAATGATGTACTTTCAGAGAAAATCACTTTCCTTTGCAACTGCTTTAAGCTACTTACAAGCATTCACCAGCAACTCACATGAGTTTCTCTGAAAGAGAAGCAGTCTGTTCCAACACTTCAGTTCACTGTGTGAAGTGAATGAAGTGTTTCGTCACGTTCTAAATGCTGTACTTTCAGAGAAAATCACTCTTCTTTGAAAGTGCCTTAAACTACTTACAAGCATTCACAAACAACTCTCATGCATTACTCTGAAAGTGAAGCAGTCTGTTCCAACACTTCAATTCACTGTTCGAAGTGAGTGGAGTGTTGCTTCACTTTCAAAATGCTGTGCTTTCAGCGAAAATCACTTTCCTTTGAAACTTTCTTAAGCTACTTACTAGAATTCAAAAGCAAATCACATGCATTTCTCTGAAAGAGAAGCAGTCTGTTCCAACACTTCAATTCACTGTGTGAAGTGAATGGAGTGTTGCTTACTTTCTAAATGCTGTACTTTCAGAGAAAATCACTTTCTTTGAAAGTGCCTTAAGATAATTATAAGCATTCACAGGAAACTCACATGCATTTCTCTGAAAGAGAAGCAGTGTGTTCCAACACTTCAATTCACTGTGCGAAGTGAATGGAGGGTTGCTTCACTTTCTAAATGCTGTACTTTCAGAGAAAATCACTTTCCTTTGAAAGTGCCTTAAGCTACTTACAAGCATTCACCAGCAACTCACATGCGTTTCTCTGAAAGAGAAGCAGTCGGTTCAAACACTTCAATTCACTGTGCGAAGTGAATGTGTTGTTGTTTCAAATTCTAAATGCTGTATTTTGAGAGAAAATCACTTTCCTTTGATACTGCCTTAAGCTACTTACAAGCATTCACAAGAAACTCACATGCGTTTCTCTGAAAGAGATAGCAGTCTGGTCCAACACTTCAATTCACTGTGCGAAGTGAATGGAGTGTTGCTTCACTTTCTAAATGCTGTACTTTCAGAGAAAATCACTTTCCTTTGAAAGTGCCTTAAGCTACTTACAAGCATTCACCAGCAACTTACATGAGTTTCTCTGAAAGAGAAGCAGTCTGTTCCAACACTTCAATTCTCTGTGCAAAGTGAATGGAGTGTTGCCTCACTTTCTTAGTGCTGTACTTTCAGAGATAATCACTTTCCTTTGAAACTGCCTTAAACTAAATACATGTATTCACCGGAAACTCACATGAGTTTCTCTGAAAGAGAAGTAGTCTGTTCCAACTCTTCAATTCACTATGCGAACTGAAAGGAGGGTTGCGTCACTTTCTAAATGCTGTACTTTCAGAGAAAATCACTTTCCTTTCAAAGTACCTTAAGCTACTTACAAGCATTCACCAGCACCTTATATGAGTTTCTCTGAAAGAGAAGCAGTCTGTTTCAACACTTCAATTCACTGTGCGAAGTGAATAGAGCGTTGCTTCACTTTCTAAATGCTGTACTTTCAGAGAAAATCACTTTCCTTTGAAAGTGCCTTAAGCTAATTACAGGCATTCACCAACAACTCAAATGATATTATTGGAAAGAGAAGCAGTCTGTCCCAACACTTCAATTCACTGTGCGAAGTGAATGGAGTGTAGCCTCACTTTCGAAATGCTGTAGTTACAGAGATAATCACTTTCTTTGAAACTGCCTTAAGCTACATACAAGCATTCACCAGCAAATCACATGCGTTTCTCTGAAAGAGAAGCAGTTTGTTCCAACACTTCAATTCACTGTGCAAAGTGAATGGATGTTGCTTCACTTTCTAAATGCTGTACTTTCAGAGAAAATCACTTTCCTTTAAAGTGCCTTAAGCTACTTACAAGCATTCACCACCAACTCACAATTATTTCTCTGAAAGAGAAGCATTCTGTTCCAACACTTCAATTCACTGTGCGAAGTGAATGGAGTGTTGCTTGACTTTCTAAATGGTGTACGTTCAGAGAAAATCGCTTTCCTTTTAGAGTGCCTTAATCTAATTACAAGCATTCACAAGAAACTCACATGCATTTCTCTGAAGAAAAGCAGTCTGTTCCAACACTTTAGTTTACTGAGCGAAGTGATTGGTGTGTTGCCTCATTTTCTAAATGCTGTAGTTACAGAGATAATCACTTATCTTTGAAAGTGCCTTAAGCTACTTACAGGCATTCACCAGAAACTCACATGCATTTCTCTGAAATAGAAGCAATCTGTTCCAACACTTCAATTCAATGTCCGAAGTGAATGGAGTGTTGCTTCACTTTCTAAATGCTGTACTCTCAGAGAAAATCCCATTCTTTGAAAGTGCCTTAAGCTACTTACAAGTATTCACCAGCAACTCACATGAGTTTCTCTGAAAGAGAAGCAGTCTGTTCCAACACTTCTATTCACTGTGTGAAGTGAATGTGTTGTTCTTTCACTTTCTAAATGCTGTATTTTCAGAGAAAATCACTTTCCTTTGATACTGCCTTAAGCTACTTACAAGCATTCACAAGAAACTCACATGCGTTTCTCTGAAAGAGAAGCAGTCTGTTCCAACACTTCAATTCACTGTGCGAAGTGAACGGAGTGTTGCTTCACTTTCTAAATGCTGTACTTTCAGAGAAAATCACTTTCCTTTGAAAGTGCCTTAAGCTACTTACAAGCATTCACCAGCAACTCACACGAGTTTCTCTGAAGGAGAAGCAGTCTGTTCCAACACTTCAATTCACTGTGCAAAGTGAATGGAGTGATGCTTCACTTTCTAAATGCTGTACTTTCAGAGAAAATCACTTTCCTTTGAAACTGCCTTAAACTACTTACAAGCATTCACCAGCAATTCACATGAGTTTCTCTGAAAGAGAAGCAGTCTGTTCCAACTCTTCAATTCACTGTGCGAAGTGAATGGAGTGTTACTTCACTTTCTAAATGCTGTAGTTATAGAGATAATCACCTATTTTTGAAAGTGCCTTAAGCCACTTACAAGCATTCACCAGCAACTCACATGACTTTCTCTGAAAGAGAAGCTGTCTTTTCCAACACTTCAATTCACTGTCCGAAGTGAATAGAGTGTTGCTTCACTTTCTAAATGCTGTACTTTCAGAAAAAATCACTTTCCTTTGAAAGTGCCTTAAGGTACTTACAAGCATTCACCAGCAAATCACATGAGTTTCTCTGAAAGAGAGGCAGTCTGTTCCAACACTTCAATTCACTGTGCGAAGTGAATGGAGTGTTGATTCACTTTCTAAATGCTGTACTTTCAGAGAAAATCACTTTCCTTTGAAACTGCCCTAAGTTACTTACAAGCATTCATCAGCAACTCACATGAGTTTCTCTGAAAGAGACGCAGTCTGTTAAAACACTTCAATTCACTATGCGAAGTGAACGGAGTGTTGCTTCACTTTCTAAATGCTGTACTTTCAGAGAAAATCACTTTCCTTTGAAAGTGCCTTAAGCTACTTACAAGCATTTTGTAGAAACTCACATTCGTTTCTCTGAAAGAGAAGCAGTCTGTTCCAACACTTCAATTCACTGTGCGAATTGAATGGAGTGTTGCTTCACTTTCTAAATGCTGTACTTTCAGAGAAAATCACTCTCTTTGAAATTGCCTTAAGCTAATTACAAGCATTCACAAGAAAATCGCATGCATTTCTCTGAAAGAAAAGTATTCTATTCCAACACTTCAATTCACTGTTCGATGTGAATGGAGTGTTGCCTCACTTTCTAAATGCTGTAGTTACAGAGATAATCACTTATCTTTGAAAGTGCCTTAAGCTACTTACAAGCATTCACCAGCAACTCACATGAGTTTCTCTGAAAGAGAAGCTGTCTGTTCCAACACTTCAATTCACTGTGTGAAGTGAATAGAGTGTTACTTCACTTTCTAAATGCTGTACTTTCAGAGAAAATCACTTTCTTTGAAAATGCCTTAAGCTTCTTACAAGCATACACCAGCAAATCACATGAGTTTCTCTGAAAGAGATGCAGTCTGTTCCAACACTTCAATTCACTGTCTGAAGTGAATGGAGTGTTGCTTCACTTTCTAAATGCTGTAGTTACAGAGATAATCACTTTCCTTTGAAAGTGCTTTAAGCTACTTACAAGCATTCACCTTCATATCACATGCGTTTCTCTGAAAGAGAGGCAGTCTGTTCCAACACTTCAATTCACTCTGCGAAGTGACTGGAGTGTTGCTTCTCTTTCTAAATGCTGTCCTTTCAGAGAAAATCACTTTACTTTGAAACTCCCTTAAGCTAATTACAAGCATTCACCAGCAACTCACATGAGTTTCTCTGAAAGAGAAGCAGTCTGTTGCAACATTTCAATTCACTGTGCGAAGTGAATGGAGTGTTTATTCACTTTCTAAATGCTGTACTTTCAGAGAAAATCACTTTCCTTTGAAAGTGCCTTACGCTAATTAGAAGCATTCACCAGCAAAACACATGAGTTTCTCCTAAAGGGAAGCAGTCTGTTCCAACACTACAATTCATTGTCCAAAGTGAATGGAGTCTTACTTCACTTTCTAAATGCTGTAGTTACAGAGAAAAACACTTTCCTTTGAAAGTGCCTTAAGCTACTTACAAGCTTTCACCAGCAACACACATGCATTTCTCTGAAAGACAAGCAGTCTGTTCCAACACTTCAATTCACTGTGCGAAGTGAATGGAGTGTTGCTTCACATTCTAAATGCTGTACTTTTAGAGAAAATCACTTTCCTTTTAAAGTGCCTTAAGCTACTTACAAGCATTTTGTAGAAACTCACATGCGTTTCTCTGAAAGAGAAGAAGTCTGTCCCTGGTGCAGGAGAATTATCTGTATTCTGTCAATCATATTTTAATAAAACGCTGATTGGCCAGGCAGGCAGTATAGGCGGGAAAGCCAGACAGGAAGTATGGGTGGAGCAAAGAGACTGGGAGTATTCTGGAAGCAGAAGCTCTCTCTCAGCCATTCCTGTACAGACCACCGAAGAGGCAGCATGTAACTTGCCCAGCAGAGAAAGGTACGGAGCCATTATGGCTAACATAGATGAGAATAATGGGATAATATAAGTTATAAGAGTTAACAAGAAGCCTGACCTAATGAGCCAATCAGTTTATAACCTTATGGAGTCTTGTGTGTGATTTTCTCTTTGGGATTTGCCGGCTGTTGGGGTACCGGGCAGACGGAAACCCCAACAAGCCGGCCCTCATGTTACATATGGCGCCCAGACGTGGATAACTGAATCCACAGAAAGCCTGAGAAAGCTTGGAAAAGAATAGAGTAAAGCATGGCTTCTTGGTGGCAGCAATTTCTCGGGTCTGCTCTGCTTGCTAGAGGCAAGCAAGTGCCCTCATCTAAGAGAGGCTTCCTGACTCAGCTTTAGCTGCAAAACCTTGCAGCTCTTTTAAGAGGTCCTGCTGTGAAGCACTTAAATGGTGTTGATGAAAAGCTGAACGCATGCTTTTCAGGTTTTCAGCAGTAGCAGGAAAAAAGCTGCGCTGTTTTAAAATGCCGGCTTTCTGGGCTGTCCTGTCAGGGCAATCTCTGACTCTTTCAGACATGCAGTCCTACTGAGTGTGGTCTGTGAGCAGAATGCTCCAGCTTACTTGCTAACAAGGACCTTGAAACGCCATAGAGTTGTGGCAACAAAAATGGCTACAGCCAGTACCTCCGCAGAGGCTGGAAAGTTAAGGATCTAGCCTTCAAAGCCACGGCTTTCCACATTGCTTTGTAAATTAAAGGCTCATGTGGTCAAAAAAGAGAGATATACAGTAAAGAGAGATTCAAAGAGAAAGAAAACCTCTAAATGGTTTACAGTATGTTAAAAATATATGCAGGCTAAAGGTTAAAGTCTTTAAAAATAAAAAAGAAAGAAAGGGAAAAATAGGGTGTGGTGGTACACACCTTTAATCCCAATGTCTGAAAGGCAGAGGCATATTGACCTCTGTGACTTCAAGGGACAGAGGTAGAGATTGACCTCTATGACTTCAAGGTGTGGTAGCACACGCCTTTAATCCCAATGCCTGGAAGACAGAGATAGACAGATCTCTGAGTTCAGTTCAGAGTGTGGTAGCATACACCTTTGAGCCAGGCACTGGGGACACAGAGACCGAGGGATCTCTGTGAATTCAAGGACAGCCTGGTCTACAGAGTTATTCCAGGACAAAGATACACAGAGAACCTGTCTCAAAAAGTTAAAAGTAAAAATAAAAGAAATAGAGGTTGAAATAAAGCTACATAAAGATGAAAAATACACAGAGAATCTTGATACTGTATGCTATTATGCTCTCTTTAAATTGTTTGAATGCTGAGGAAGGAGAAACAGCTGCTAAAAGACTTTTGTTTATAAATGCTGCAGAATTAATATAAGATAGACATTTTGAAAATACCTTGGCTTCAAAACTGAAGTCAAAAGGTATGTTACTTTGGAGAAGAGATTTTGCTTTTGTTTCCACAGAAAATGAGAGGCTATGGATTCATTCTGAATTAAGAAAAATCAGTTTTGATCAAGGGAGGCCACCTGAAAAATCTCTGACAGGAACAGATGGCACAGATGTCTAAATTCTACATCCAAAACAGATTCAAGACTGTCGCCTGAGATGATCGAGACTCACAGGATACTCCAGTCAGGACTTGAATTATAACTCTAAGTTTCCTTTAGGTCCCCATAAGATCATCAGCGCCCCCAACCAGCAGGAAGTAGCCTGAAATACTACGCCCACATTCCCAACAAATGGACTATGGGTATTTTTCTTTGTTTAAAAAAAAAAGAGGGAAATGGTGCAGGAGAATTATCTGTATTCTGTCAATCATATTTTAATAAAACGCTGATTGGCCAGGCAGGCAGTATAGGCGGGAAAGCCAGACAGGAAGTAGGGGTGGAGCAAAGAGACTGGGAGTATTCTGGAAGCAGAAGCTCTCTCTCAGCCATTCCTGTACAGACCACCGAAGAGGCAGCATGTAACTTGCCCAGCAGAGAAAGGTACGGAGCCATTATGGCTAACATAGATGAGAATAATGGGATAATATAAGTTATAAGAGTTAACAAGAAGCCTGACCTAATGAGCCAATCAGTTTATAACCTTATGGAGTCTTGTGTGTGATTTTCTTTGGGCTTGCCAGCTGTTGGGGTACTGGGCAGGACAGAAACCCCAACAAGCCGGCCCCTCATGTTACATGTCCCAACATTTCAATTCACTGTGCGAAGAGAATGGAGTGTTGCTTCACTTTCTAAATGCTGTCCTTTCAGAGAAAATCACTTTCCTTTGAAAGTGCCTTAAGCTACTCACATGCATTTACCAGCAACTCACATGCATTTCTCTGAAAGAGAAGCAATCTGTTCCAACACTTCAATTCACTGTGCGAAGTGAATGGAGTGTTGCTTCACTTTCTAAATGCTGTCTTTTCAGAGAAAATCACTTTCGTTTGAAAGTTCCTTAAGATACTTGCATGCATTCACCAGCAACTCACGTGCATTTCTCTGAAAGAGAAGCAGTCTATTCCAACACTTCAATTCACTGTGCGAAGTGAATGGAGTGTTGCTTCACTTTCTAAATGCTGTACTTTCAGAGAAAATCACTTTCCTTTGAAACTGCCTTAAGCTACTTTGGTGTGGGAGAATTATCTGTATTCTGTCAATCATATTTTAATAAAACGCTGATTGGCCAGGCAGGCAGTATAGGCGGGAAAGCCAGACAGGAAGTAGAGGTGGGGCAATGAGAATAGGATAAGGCTAGGGAGGAGAAAGCTCCCTCAGCCACTCCTGTGCAAACCTCCGAAGAGGCAGCATGTAACATGTCCAGCTGAGAAAGGTACGGAGCCATTATGGCTAACATAGATGAGAATAATGGGTTAATATATGTTTTAAGAGTTAACAAGAAGCCTGACCTAATGAGCCAATCAGTTTATAACCTTATGGAGTCTTGTGTGTGATTTTCTTTGTTGCTTGCCGGCTGTTGGGGTACTAGGAGGGACAGAAACCCCAACAAGCCAGCCCCACGTGTTACATATGGCGCCAACGTGTGGACAACTGTATCCACATAAAGCCTGAGACAGCTTGGGAAGTAATTCCAGAACAAAATAACAGCATTATGCATGGTTTCTTGGTAGCAGCAATTTCTCGGGTCTGCTCTGCTTGCTAGAGGCAAGCAAATGCTCTCATCTAAGAGAGGCTTCCTGACTCAGCTTTAGCTGCAAAACCTTGCAGCTCTTTTAAGAGGTCCTGCCACGAAGCACTTAAACGGTGTTGATGAAAAGCTGAATGCATGCTTTTCGGTTTTCAGCCATAGCTGGAAAAAAGCTGTGCTGTTTTAAAATGCCGTCTTTCTGGGCCGTCCTGCCAGGGCAAACTCTGACTCTTTCAGGCAGGCAGTCCGACTGAGAGTGGTCTGTGAGCAAAATGCTGCAGCTTGCTTGCTAGCAAGGACCTTGAAACGCCATAGAGTTGTGGCAACAAAAATGGCTACAGCCAGTACCTCCACAGAGGCTGGAAAGCTAAGGATCTAGCCGTCAAAGCCACGGCTTTCTGTATTGTTTTGTAAATTAAAGGCTCATGTGGTCAGAAAAAGAGAGATATACAGTAAAGAGAGATTCAAAGATGAAGAAAACCTCTAAATGGTTTATAGTGTGTTAAAAATAAATGCAGGATAAAAGTTAAAGTTCTTAAAGTAAAAAGAGAGGAGTTGGGTGTGGTGTTACACTCCTTTAATCCCAATGCCTGGGAGGAAGAGGTACCTTGACCTCTGAGACTTTAAGGGGCAGAGGTAGTTGACCTCTGTGACTTCAGGGTGTGGTAGCACACACCTTTAATCCCAATGCCTGGGAGGCAGAGACAGACAGATCTCTGAGTTCAAGGTGTGGTAGCAAACACCTTTAATCCCAGCACTGGGGAGGCAGAGACAGAGGATCTCTGAGTTCAAGGACAGTCTGGTCTACAGAGTTATTCCAGGACAAAGATATACAGAGAGCCTGTCTCAAAAAGTAAAAGTAAAAATAAAAGAAATAGAAGTAAAATAAAGCTGCATAAAGATGGAAAATACACAGAGAATCTTGATACAGTGTGTTATGCTCTCTTTTAATTGTTTGAATGCTGAGGAAGGAGCAACAGTCACCAAAAGACATTTGTTTATAAATGCTGCTGAACTAACCCAAGATAGACATTTTGAAAATACCTTGGCTTCAAAACTGAAGTCAAAAGGTATGTTACTTTGGAGAAGAGATTCTGCTTTTGTTTCCACAGAAAATGAGAGGCTATGGATTTATTCAGAGTTAAGAAAAATCATCTTTGACCAAGGGAGGCCACCTGAGAAATCGACAGGAACAGATGGCCCAGATGACAGAGTTCTACATCCAGAACTGATTCAAGACTGCTGCCTGAGATGATCAAGACTCCCAGGATACTTCAGTCAGGACTTGACTATAACTCTAAATTTTCTTTAGGTCCCCTTAAGACTATCAGCGCCCCCAACCAGCAGGAAGCGGCCTGAAATACTACGCCCACATTCCCAACAAATGGATTATGGGTATTTTTCCTTTGTTTAAAAAAAAAAAAGAGAGGGAAATGGTGTGGGAGAATTATCTGTATTCTGTCAATCATATTTTAATAAAACGCTGATTGGCCAGGCAGGCAGTATAGGCGGGAAAGCCAGACAGGAAGTAGAGGTGGGGCAATGAGAATAGGATAAGGCTAGGGAGGAGAAAGCTCCCTCAGCCACTCCTGTGCAAACCTCCGAAGAGGCAGCATGTAACATGTCCAGCTGAGAAAGGTACGGAGCCATTATGGCTAACATAGATGAGAATAATGGGTTAATATATGTTTTAAGAGTTAACAAGAAGCCTGACCTAATGAGCCAATCAGTTTATAACCTTATGGAGTCTTGTGTGTGATTTTCTTTGTTGCTTGCCGGCTGTTGGGGTACTAGGAGGGACAGAAACCCCAACAAGCCGGCCCCACGTGTTACACTACTTAACAAGCATTCACCAGCAACTTACATGAGTTTCTCTGAAAGAGAAGCAGTCTGTTCCAACACTTCAATTCACTGTGGGAAGTGAATGGAGTGTTGCTTCACTTTCTAAATGCTCTCTCTTTAGAGAATATCACCTTCTTTTGAAACTGCCTTAAGCTACTTACAAGCATTCACAAGAAACTGACATCTCTTTCTCTGAAAGAGAAGCAGTCTGTTCCAACACTTCAATTCACTTTGCGAAGTGAATGGAGTGTTGTTTCACTTTCTAAATGCTGTCCTTTTAGAGAATGTCAGTCTCTTTTGAAACTGCTTGAAGCGACTTACAAGCATTCAAAAGAAACTAACATCTGTTTCTTTGAAAGAGAAAGTCTGTTCCAACACTTCAATTCATTGTGCAAAGTGAATGGAGTGTGCTTCACTTTCGAAGTGCTGTACTTTCAGAGAAAATCATTTTCTTTGAAAGTGCCTTAAGCTACTTACAAGCATTCACCTGAAAATCACATGAGTTTCTCTGAAAGAGAAGAAGTCTGTTCCAACACTTCAATTCACTGGGCAAAGTGAATGGAGTGTTGATTCACTTTCTAAATGCTGTACTTTCAGAGAAAATCACTTTCCTTTGAAACTGCCTTAAGCTACTAACAAGCATTCACCAGCAACTCACATGAGTTTCTCTGAAATAGAAGCAGTCTGATCCTACACTTCAATTCAATGTGCGAAGTGAATGGAGTGTTGCTTCACTTTCTAAATGCTGTACTTTCAGAGAAAATCACTTTCCTTTCAAAGTACCTTAAGCTACAAACAAGCATTCACCAGCAACACACTTGAGTTTCTCTGAAAGAGAAGCAGTCTGTTCCAACACTTCAATTCACTGTGGGAAGTGAATGTGATGTTGTTTCACTTTCTAAATGCTGTACTTTCAGAGAAAAACACTTTCCTTTGAAACTGCCTTAAGCTACTTGCAAGCATTCTCCAGCAACTCACATGCATTTCTCTGAAAGGGAAGGAGTCTGTTCCAACACTTCAATTCACTGGGCAAAGTGAATGGAGTGTTGCTTCACTTTCTAAATGCTGTACTTTCAGAGAAAATCACGTTCCTTTGAAAGTGCCTTAAGCTACTTACAAGCATTCACGAGCAACTCAGAATCATTTTTCTGAAAGAGAAGCAGTCTGTTCCAACACTTCAATTCACTGTGCGAAGTGAATGGAGGGTGGCTTCACTTTCAAAATACTGTTCTTTCAGAAAAAATCACTTTCCTTTGAATGTGCCTTAAGCTACTTACAAGCATTCCCCAGCAACTCACATGAGTTTCTCTGAAAGGGAAGCAGTCTGTTCCAACACTTCAATTCACTGTGCGAAGTGAATGGAGTGTTGGTTCACTTTCTAAATGCTGTACTTTCAGAGAAAATCACTTTCCTTTGAAAGTGCCTTAAGCTACTTACAAGCATTCACCAGCAACTCACATGAGTTTCTTTGAAAGAGAAGCAGTCTGTTCCAACACTTCTATTCACTGTGCAAAGTGAATGTGTTGTTGTTTCACTTTCTAAATGCTGTACTTTCAGAGATAATCACTTTCCTTTGAAACTGCCTTAAGCTACTTACAAGCATTCACCAGCAACTCACATGCATTTCTCTGAAAAAAAGCAGTCTGTTCCAACACTTCAATTCACTGTGCGAAGTGAATGAAGTGTTTCTTCACTTTGTAAATGCTGTAGTTACAGAGATAATCACTTTCTATTGAAACTGACTTAAGGTACTTACAAGCATTCACCAGCAACTCACATGCGTTTCTCTGAAAGAGAAGCATTCTTTTCCATCAATACAATTCACTGTGCGAGGTGAATGGAGTGTTCCTTCACTTTCTAAGTGCTGTACTTTCAGAGAAAATCACTTTCTTTTGAAACTGCCTTAAGATACTTACAAGCATTCACCAGCAAATCGCATGCGTTTCTCTGAAAGAGAAGCAGTCTGTTCCAACACTTCAATTCACTGTGCGAAGTGAATGGAGTGTTGCTTCACTTTCTAAGCGCTGAACTTTCAGCGAAAATCATTTTCTTTGAAAGTGCCTTAAGCTACTTACAAGCATTCACCTGCAACTCACATGAGTTTCTCTGAAAGAAAAGCAGTCTGTTTCCACACTTCAATTCACTGTGCGAAGTGAATGGAGTATTGATTCACTTTCTAAATGCTGTACTTTCAGAAAAAATCACTCTTCTTTGACACTGCCTTAAGCTACCTACCAGCATTCACCAGCATCTCACATGCATTTCTCTGAAAGAGAAGCAGTCTGTTCCAACACTTCAATTCACTGTGCGAAGTGAATGGAGGGTTGCTTCACTTTCTAAATGCTGTACTTTCAGAGAAAATCACTTTCCTTTGAAACTGCCTTAAGCTACTTACTAGCATTCACCAGCAACTCACATGAGTATCTCTGAAAGATTAGCAGTCTGTTCCAACACTTCAATTCACTGTGCGAAGTGAATGTGTTGTTGTTTCACTTTCTAAATGCTGTATTTTCAGAGAAAATCACTTTTCTTTGATTCTGCCTTAAGCTACTTACAAGCATTCACAAGAAATTCACATGCATTTCTCTGAAAGAGAAGCAGTCTGTTCCAACACTTCAATTCACTGAGCGAAGTGAATGGAGTGTTGCTTCACTTTCTAAATGCTGTAATTTCAGAGAAAATCACTTTCCTTTGAAAGTGCCTTAATCTACTTACTAGGACTCACCAGCAAGTCACATGAGTTTCTCTGAAAGAGAAGCAGTCTGTTCCAACACTTCAATTCACTGTGCAAAGTGAATGGAGTGTTGCTTTTCTTTCTAAATGCTGTACTTTCATAGAAAATCACTATCTTTGAAAATGCCTTAAGACAATTATGAGCATTCACAAGAGACTCACATGCATTTTTCTGAAAGAGAAGCAGTCTGTTCCAACACTTCAATTCACTGTGCGAAGTGAATGTGTTGTTGTTTCACTTTCTAAATGCTGTACTTTCAGAGAAAATCACTTTCCTTTGAAACTGCCTTAAGCTACTTACAAGCATTCACCAGCAACTCACATGAGTTTCTCTGAAAGAGAAGCAGTCTCTTCCAACACTTCAATTAACTGTGTGAAGTGAATGGAGTGTTGTGTCACTTTCTAAATGCTGTACTTTCAGAGAAAATCACTTTCCTTTCAAAGTACCTTAAGGTACTTACAAGCATTCACCAGCAACTCACATGAGTTTCTCTGAAAGAGAAGCAGTCTGTTCCAACACTTCAATTCATTGTGTGAAGTGAATGTGTTGTTGTTTCACTTTCTAAATGCTGTACTTTCAGGGAAAATCACTTTCCTTTGAAACTGCCTTAAGCTACTTACAAGCAATCACCAGCAACTCACATACATTTCTCTGAATAAGAAGTAGTCTGTTCCAACACTTCAATTCACTGGGCGAAGTGAATGGAGTGTTGCTTCACTTTCTAAATGCTGTACTTTCAGAGAAAATCACTTTCCTTTGAAACTGCCTTAAGCTACTTAAAAGCATTCACCAGCAACTCACATGAGTTTCTCTGAAAGAGAAATATTCTGTTCCAACACTTCAATTCACAGTGCAAAGTGAATGGAGTGTTGCTTCACTTTCTAAATGCTGTACTTTCAGAGAAAATCACTTTCCTTTGAAACTGCCTTCAACTACTTACAAGCATTCACCAGCAACTCACATGAGTTTTTCTGAAAGAGAAGCATTCTGTTCCAACTCTTCAATTCACTGTGCGAAGTGAATGGAGTGTTGCGTCACTTTCTAAATACTGTACTTTTAGAGAAAATCACTTTCTTTGAAAGTGCCTTAAGATAATTATAAGCATTCAACAGCAACTCACATGCATTTCTCTGAAAAAGAAGCAGTCTGTTCCAACACTTCAATTCATTGTGTGAAGTGAATGGAGGGTTGCTTCACTTTCTAAATGCTGTACTTTCAGAGAAAATCACTTTTCTTTGAAAGTGCCATAAGCTACTTACAAGGATTCACCAGCAACTCACATGAGTTTCTCTGAAAGAGAAGCAGTCTGTTCCAACACTTCAATTCACTGTGCAAAGTGAATGGAGTGTTGCTTCATTTTCTAAATTCTGTTCTTTCAGAGAAAATCACTTTCCTTTGAAACTGCCTTAAACTACTTACAAGCATTCACCAGCAACTCACATGAGTTTCTCTGAAAGAGAAGCAGTCTGTTCCAACACTTCAATTCACTGTGCGAAGTGAACGGAGTGTTGCTTCACTTTCTAAATGCTGTAATTTCATAGAAAATCACTTTCTTTGAAAGTGCCTAAAGATAATTATAAGCATTCACAAGAAATTCACATGCATTTCTCTGAAAGAGAAACAGTCTCTTCCAACACTTCAATTCACTGTGCGAAGTGAATGGAGTGTTGCTTCACTTTCTAAATGCTGTACTTTTAGAGAAAATCACTTTCTTTTGAAACTGCCTTAAGCTACTTACAAGCATTCACCAGCAACTCACATGAGTTTCTCTGAAAGAGAAACAGTCTGTTCCAACACTTCAATTCACTGTGCGAAGTGAATGTGTTATTGTTTCACTTTCTAAATACTGCATTTTCAGAGAAAATCACTTTCCTTTGATACTGCCTTAAGCTACTTACAAGCATTCACAAGAAACTCACATGCGTTTCTCTGAAAGAGAAGCAGTCTGTTCCAACTCTTCAATTCACTGTGCGAAGTGAATGGAGTGTTGCGTCACTTACTAAATGCTGTACTTACAGAGAAAATCACATTCCTTTGAAAGTACCTTAAGCTACTTACAAGCATTCACCAGCAACTCAGAAGAGTTTCTCTGAAAGTGAAGGAGTCTGTTCCAACACTTTAATTCACTCTGCGAAATGAATGTGTTGTTGTTTCACTTTCTAAATGCTGTTTTTTCAGAGAAAATCACTTTCCTTTGATTCTGCCTTAAGCTTCTTACAGGCATTCACAAGAAACTCACATGCGTTTCTCTGAAAGAGAAGCAGTCAGTTCCAACACTTCAATTCACTGTGCGAAGTGAATGGAGTGTCGCTTCATTTTCTAAATGCTGTAATTTCAGAGAAAATCACTTTCCTTTGAAAGTGCCTTAAGCTACTTACTAGGATTCACCAGTAACTCACATGAGTTTCTCTGAAGGAGAAGCCGTCTGTTCCAACACTTCAATTCACTGTGCAAAGTGAATGGAGTGTCGCTTCATTTTCTAAATGCTGTAATTTCAGAGAAAATCACTTTCCTTTGAAACTGCCTTAAACTTCTCACAAGCATTCACCAGCAACTCACATGAGTTTCTCTGAAAGAGAAGCAGTCTGTTCCAACACTTCCATTCACTGTGCGAAGTGAATGGAGTGTTGTTTCACTCTCTAAATGCTGTACTTTCAGAGAAAATCACTCTTCTTTGAAAGTACCTTAAGCTACTTACAAGCATTCACCAACAACTCTCATGCATTACTCTGAAAGAGAAGCAGTCTGTTCCAACACTTCGATTCAATGTGCGAAGTGAATGAAGTGTTGCCTCACTTTCTAAATGCTGTACTTTCAGAGAAAATCACTCTTCTTTGAAACTGCCTTAAGCTACTTACAAGCATTCACAAGCAACTCACATGCATTTCTCTGAAAGAGAAGCAGTCTGTTCCAACACTTCAATTCACTGTGCGAAGTGAATGGAATATGGCTTCACTTTCAAAATGCTGTACTTTCAGAGAAAATCACTTTCCTTTGAAACTGCCTTAGCTACCTACAAGCATTCAACAGCAACTCACATGCATTTCTCTGAAAGAGAAGCAGTCTGTTCCAACACTTCAATTCACTGTGCGAAATGAATGGAGTGTTGCTTCACTTTCTAAATGCTGTACTTTCAGAGAAAATCACTTTCTTTGAAAGTGCCTTAAGATAATTATAAGCATTCACATGAAACTCACATGCATTTCTCTGAAAGAGAAGCAGTCTGTTCCAAGACTTCAATTCACTGTGCAAAATGAATGGAGTGTTGCTTCATTTTCTAAATGCTGTCCTTTCAGAGAAAATCACTTTCCTTTGAAACTGCCTTAAACTACTTACAAGCATTCACCAGCAACTCACATGAGTTTCTCTGAAAGAGAAGCAGTCTGTTCCAACACTTCAATTCACTGTGCGAAGTGAATGGAGTGTTGCTTCACTTTCTAAATGCTTACTTTCATAGAAAATCACTTTCTTTAAAAGTGCCTTAAGATAATTATAAGCATTCACAAGAAACTCACATGCATTTTTCTGAAGAGTAACAGTCTGTTCCAACACTTCAATTCACTGTGCGAAGTGAATGGAGTGTTGATTCACTTTCTAAATGCTGTACTTTCAGAGAAAATCACTTTCCTTTGAAACTGCCTTAAGCTACTTACAAGCATTCACAAGCAACTCACATGCATTTCTCTGAAAGAGAAGCAGTATGTTCCAACACTTCAATTCACTGTGCGAAGTGAATGGACTGTTGCTTCACTTTCAAAATGCTGTACTTTCAGCGAAAATCACTTTCCTTTGAAACTGCCTTAAGCTACTTACAAGCATTCACCAGCAACTCACATGAGTTTCTCTGAAAGAGAAGCATTCTGTTCCAACACTTCAATTCACAGTGGAAAGTGAATGGAGTGTTGCTTTACTCTCTAAATGCTGTGCTTTCATAGAAAATCACTATCTTTGAAAGTGCCTTAAGATAATTATTAGCATTCACAAGAAACTCACATGCATTTTTCTGAAAGAGAAGCAGTCTCTTCCAACACTTCAATTCACTGTGCGAAGTGAATGTGTTGTTGTTTCACTTTCAAAATGCTGTACTTTCAGAGAAAATCACTTTCCTTTGAAACTGCCTTAAGCTACTTACAAGCATTCACCAGCAACTCACATGAGTTTCTCTGAAAGAGAAGCAGTCTCTTCCAACACTTCAATTAACTGTGTGAAGTGAATGGAGTGTTGCGTCACTTTCTAAATGCTGTACTTTCAGAGAAAATCACTTTCCTTTCAAAGTACCTTAAGGTACTTACAAGCATTCACCAGCAATTCACATGAGTTTCTCTGAAAGAGAAGCAGTCTGTTCCTACACTTCAATTCATTGTGTGAAGTGAATGTGTTGTTGTTTCACTTTCTAAATGCTGTACTTTCAGGGAAAATCACTTTCCTTTGAAACTGCCTTAAGCTACTTACAAGCAATCACCAGCAACTCACATACATTTCTCTGAATAAGAAGTAGTCTGTTCCAACACTTCAATTCACTGTGCGAAGTGAATGGAGTGTTGCTTCACTTTCTAAATGCTGTACTTTCAGAGAAAATCACTTTCCTTTGAAACTGCCTTAAGCTACTTAAAAGCATTCACCAGCAACTCACATGAGTTTCTCTGAAAGAGAAATATTCTGTTCCAACACTTCAATTCACAGTGCAAAGTGAATGGAGTGTTGCTTCACTTTCTAAATGCTGTACTTTCAGAGAAAATCACTTTCCTTTGAAACTGCCTTCAACTACTTACAAGCATTCACCAGCAACTCACATGAGTTTTTCTGAAAGAGAAGCATTCTGTTCCAACTCTTCAATTCACTGTGCGAAGTGAATGGAGTGTTGCGTCACTTTCTAAATACTGTACTTTTAGAGAAAATCACTTTCTTTGAAAGTGCCTTAAGATAATTATAAGCATTCAACAGCAACTCACATGCATTTCTCTGAAAGAGAAGCAGTCTGTTCCAACACTTCAATTCATTGTGTGAAGTGAATGGAGGGTTGCTTCACTTTCTAAATGCTGTACTTTCAGAGAAAATCACTTTTCTTTGAAAGTGCCTTAAGCTACTTACAAGGATTCACCAGCAACTTACATGAGTTTCTCTGAAAGAGAAGCAGTCTGTTCCAACACTTCAATTCACTGTGCAAAGTGAATGGAGTGTTGCTTCATTTTCTAAATTCTGTTCTTTCAGAGAAAATCACTTTCCTTTGAAACTGCCTTAAACTACTTACAAGCATTCACCAGCAACTCACATGAGTTTCTCTGAAAGAGAAGCAGTCTGTTCCAACACTTCAATTCACTGTGCGAAGTGAACGGAGTGTTGCTTCACTTTCTAAATGCTGTAATTTCATAGAAAATCACTTTCTTTGAAAGTGCCTAAAGATAATTATAAGCATTCACAAGAAATTCACATGCATTTCTCTGAAAGAGAAACAGTCTCTTCCAACACTTCAATTCACTGTGCGAAGTGAATGGAGTGTGGCTTCACTTTCTTAATGCTGTACTTTTAGAGAAAATCACTTTCTTTTGAAACTGCCTTAAGCTACTTACAAGCATTCACCAGCAACTCACATGAGTTTCTCTGAAAGAGAAACAGTCTGTTCCAACACTTCAATTCACTGTGCGAAGTGAATGTGTTGTTGTTTCACTTTCTAAATGCTGTATTTTCAGAGAAAATCACTTTCCTTTGATACTGCCTTAAGCTACTTACAAGCATTCACAAGAAACTCACATGCGTTTCTCTGAAAGAGAAGCAGTCTGTTCCAACTCTTCAATTCACTGTGCGAAGTGAATGGAGTGTTGCGTCACTTACTAAATGCTGTACTTACAGAGAAAATCACATTCCTTTGAAAGTACCTTAAGCTACTTACAAGCATTCACCAGCAACTCAGAAGAGTTTCTCTGAAAGTGAAGGAGTCTGTTCCAACACTTTAATTCACTCTGCGAAATGAATGTGTTGTTGTTTCACTTTCTAAATGCTGTTTTTTCAGAGAAAATCACTTTCCTTTGATTCTGCCTTAAGCTTCTTACAGGCATTCACAAGAAACTCACATGCGTTTCTCTGAAAGAGAAGCAGTCAGTTCCAACACTTCAATTCACTGTGCGAAGTGAATGGAGTGTCGCTTCATTTTCTAAATGCTGTAATTTCAGAGAAAATCACTTTCCTTTGAAAGTGCCTTAAGCTACTTACTAGGATTCACCAGCAACTCACATGAGTTTCTCTGAAGGAGAAGCAGTCTGTTCCAACACTTCAATTCACTGTGCAAAGTGAATGGAGTGTCGCTTCATTTTCTAAATGCTGTAATTTCAGAGAAAATCACTTTCCTTTGAAACTGCCTTAAACTTCTCACAAGCATTCACCAGCAACTCACATGAGTTTCTCTGAAAGAGAAGCAGTCTGTTCCAACACTTCCATTCACTGTGCGAAGTGAATGGAGTGTTGTTTCACTCTCTAAATGCTGTACTTTCAGAGAAAATCACTCTTCTTTGAAAGCACCTTAAGCTACTTACAAGCATTTACCAACAACTCTCATGCATTACTCTGAAAGAGAAGCAGTCTGTTCCAACACTTCGATTCAATGTGCGAAGTGAATGAAGTGTTGCTTCACTTTCTAAATGCTGTACTTTCAGAGAAAATCACTCTTCTTTGAAACTGCCTTAAGCTACTTACAAGCATTCACAAGCAACTCACATGCATTTCTCTGAAAGAGAAGCAGTCTGTTCCAACACTTCAATTCACTGTGCGAAGTGAATGGAATATTGCTTTACTTTCAAAATGCTGTACTTTCAGAGAAAATCACTTTCCTTTGAAACTGCCTTAGCTACCTACAAGCATTCAACAGCAACTCACATGCATTTCTCTGAAAGAGAAGCAGTCTGTTCCAACACTTCAATTCACTGTGCGAAATGAATGGAGTGTTGCTTCACTTTCTAAATGCTGTTCTTTCAGAGAAAATCACTTTCTTTGAAAGTGCCTTAAGATAATTATAAGCATTCACATGAAACTCACATGCATTTCTCTGAAAGAGACGCAGTCTGTTCCAAGACTTCAATTCACTGTGCAAAATGAATGGAGTGTTGCTTCATTTTCTAAATGCTGTACTTTCAGAGAAAATCACTTTCCTTTGAAACTGCCTTAAACTACTTACAAGCATTCACCAGCAACTCACATGAGTTTCTCTGAAAGAGAAGCAGTCTGTTCCAACACTTCAATTCACTGTGCGAAGTGAATGGAGTGTTGCTTCACTTTCTAAATGCTTACTTTCATAGAAAATCACTTTCTTTAAAAGTGCCTTAAGATAATTATAAGCATTCACAAGAAACTCACATGCATTTTTCTGAAGAGTAACAGTCTGTTCCAACACTTCAATTCACTGTGCGAAGTGAATGGAGTGTTGATTCACTTTCTAAATGCTGTACTTTCAGAGAAAATCACTTTGTTTTGAAACTGCCTTAAGCTACTTACAAGCATTCATCAGCAACTCACATGAGTTTCTCTGAAAGAGAAGCAGTCTGTTCCAACACTTCAATTCACTGTGCGAAGTGAATGGAGTGTTGCGTCACTTTCTAAATGCTGTACTTTCAGAGAAAATCACATTCCTTTCAAAGTACCTTAAGCTACTTACAAGCATTCACCAGCAACTCACAAGAGTTTCTCTGAAAGTGAAGCAGTCTGTTCCAACACTTCAATTCACTGTGTGAAGAGAATGTGTTGTTGTTTCACTTTCTAAATGCTGTACTTTCAGAGAAAATCACTTTCCTTTGAAACTGCCTTAAGCTACTTACAAGCATTCACAAGCAACTCACATGCATTTCTCTGAAAGAGAAGCAGTCTGTTCCAACACTTCAATTCACTGTGCGAAGTGAATGGACTGTTGCTTCACTTTCAAAATGCTGTACTTTCAGAGAAAATCACTTTCCTTTGAAACTGCCTTAAGCTACCTACAAGCATTCAACAGCAACTCACATGCATTTCTCTGAAAGAGAAGCAGTCTGTTCCAACACTTCAATTCACTATGCGAAGTGAATGGAGTGTTGCGTCACTTTCTAAATGCTGTACTTTCAGAGAAAATCACTTTCCTTTGAAACTGCCTTAAGCTACTTACAGCATTCAACAGAAATTCACATGCATTTCACTGAAAGAGAAGCAATCTGTTCCAACACTTCAATTCACAGTGCAAAGTGAATGGAGTGTTGCTTTACTTTCTAAATGCTGTACTTTCATAGAAAATCACTATCTTTGAAAGTGCCTTAAAATAATTATGAGCATTCACAAGAAACTCACATGCATTTTTCTGAAAGAGAAGCAGTCTGTTCCAACACTTCAATTCACTGTGCGAAGTGAATGTGTTGTTGTTTCACTTTCTAAATGCTGTACTTTCAGAGAAAATCACTTTCCTTTGAAACTGCCTTAAGCTACTTACAAGCATTCACCAGCAACTCACATGAGTTTCTCTGAAAGAGAAGCAGTCTCTTCCAACACTTCAATTAAC
Organism: Myodes glareolus; assembly: GCF_982192425.1. Taxonomy (NCBI): domain Eukaryota; kingdom Metazoa; phylum Chordata; class Mammalia; order Rodentia; family Cricetidae; genus Myodes; species Myodes glareolus. The sequence goes on from NW_028263216.1 coordinate 235,924, forward strand.
TGTGTGAAGTGAATGGAGTGTTGCGTCACTTTCTAAATGCTGTACTTTCAGAGAAAATCACTTTCCTTTCAAAGTACCTTAAGGTACTTACAAGCATTCACCAGCAACTCACATGAGTTTCTCTGAATGAGAAGCAGTGTGTTCCAACACTTCAATTCATTGTGTGAAGTGAATGTGTTGTTGTTTCACTTTCTAAATGCTGTTCTTTCAGAGAAAATCACTTTCCTTTGAAACTGCCTTAAGCTACTTACAAGCAATCACCAGCAACTCACATGAGTTTCTCTGAAAGAGAAGCAGTCTGTTCCAACACTTCAATTCATTGTGTGAAGTGAATGGAGGGTTGCTTCACTTTCTAAATGCTGTACTTTCAGAGAAAATCACTTTTCTTTGAAAGTGCCTTAAGCTACTTACAAGGATTCACCAGCAACTTACATGAGTTTCTCTGAAAGAGAAGCAGTCTGTTCCAACACTTCAATTCACTGTGCAAAGTGAATGGAGTGTTGCTTCATTTTCTAAATGCTGTTCTTTCAGAGAAAATCACTTTCCTTTGAAACTGCCTTAAACTACTTACAAGCATTCACCAGCAACTCACATGAGTTTCTCTGAAAGAGAAGCAGTCTGTTCCAACACTTCAATTCACTGTGCGAAGTGAACGGAGTGTTGCTTCACTTTCTAAATGCTGTAATTTCATAGAAAATCACTTTCTTTGAAAGTGCCTAAAGATAATTATAAGCATTCACAAGAAATTCACATGCATTTCTCTGAAAGAGAAACAGTCTCTTCCAACACTTCAATTCACTGTGCGAAGTGAATGGAGTGTTGCTTCACTTTCTAAATGCTGTACTTTTAGAGAAAATCACTTTCTTTTGAAACTGCCTTAAGCTACTTACAAGCATTCACCAGCAACTCACATGAGTTTCTCTGAAAGAGAAACAGTCTGTTCCAACACTTCAATTCACTGTGCGAAGTGAATGTGTTGTTGTTTCACTTTCTAAATGCTGTATTTTCAGAGAAAATCACTTTCCTTTGATCCTGCCTTAAGCTACTTACAAGCATTCACAAGAAACTCACATGCGTTTCTCTGAACGAGAAGCAGTCTGTTCCAACTCTTCAATTCACTGTGCGAAGTGAATGGAGTGTTGCGTCACTTACTAAATGCTGTACTTACAGAGAAAATCACATTCCTTTGAAAGTACCTTAAGCTACTTACAAGCATTCACCAGCAACTCAGAAGAGTTTCTCTGAAAGTGAAGGAGTCTGTTCCAACACTTTAATTCACTCTGCGAAATGAATGTCTTGTTGTTTCACTTTCTAAATGCTGTTTTTTCAGAGAAAATCACTTTCCTTTGATTCTGCCTTAAGCTTCTTACAGGCATTCACAAGAAACTCACATGCGTTTCTCTGAAAGAGAAGCAGTCAGTTCCAACACTTCAATTCACTGTGCGAAGTGAATGGAGTGTCGCTTCATTTTCTAAATGCTGTAATTTCAGAGAAAATCACTTTCCTTTGAAAGTGCCTTAAGCTACTTACTAGGATTCACCAGCAACTCACATGAGTTTCTCTGAAGGAGAAGCAGTCTGTTCCAACACTTCAATTCACTGTGCAAAGTGAATGGAGTGTCGCTTCATTTTGTAAATACTGTAATTTCAGAGAAAATCACTTTCCTTTGAAACTGCCTTAAACTTCTCACAAGCATTCACCAGCAACTCACATGAGTTTCTCTGAAAGAGAAGCAGTCTGTTCCAACACTTCCATTCACTGTGCGAAGTGAATGGAGTGTTGTTTCACTCTCTAAATGCTGTACTTTCAGAGAAAATCACTCTTCTTTGAAAGCACCTTAAGCTACTTACAAGCATTCACCAACAACTCTCATGCATTACTCTGAAAGAGAAGCAGTCTGTACCAACACTTCGATTCAATGTGCGAAGTGAATGAAGTGTTGCTTCACTTTCTAAATGCTGTACTTTCAGAGAAAATCACTCTTCTTTGAAACTGCCTTAAGCTACTTACAAGCATTCACAAGCAACTCACATGCATTTCTCTGAAAGAGAAGCAGTCTGTTCCAACACTTCAATTCACTGTGCGAAGTGAATGGAATATTGCTTCACTTTCAAAATGCTGTACTTTCAGAGAAAATCACTTTCCTTTGAAACTGCCTTAGCTACCTACAAGCATTCAACAGCAACTCACATGCATTTCTCTGAAAGAGAAGCAGTCTGTTCCAACACTTCAATTCACTGTGCGAAATGAATGGAGTGTTGCTTCACTTTCTAAATGCTGTTCTTTCAGAGAAAATCACTTTCTTTGAAAGTGCCTTAAGATAATTATAAGCATTCACATGAAACTCACATGCATTTCTCTGAAAGAGAAGCAGTCTGTTCCAAGACTTCAATTCACTGTGCAAAATGAATGGAGTGTTGCTTCATTTTCTAAATGCTGTACTTTCAGAGAAAATCACTTTCCTTTGAAACTGCCTTAAACTACTTACAAGCATTCACCAGCAACTCACATGAGTTTCTCTGAAAGAGAAGCAGTCTGTTCCAACACTTCAATTCACTGTGCGAAATGAATGGAGTGTTGCTTCACTTTCTAAATGCTGTTCTTTCATAGAAAATCACTTTCTTTAAAAGTGCCCTAAGATAATTATAAGCATTCACAAGAAACTCACATGCATTTTTCTGAAGAGTAACAGTCTGTTCCAACACTTCAATTCACTGTGCGGAGTGAATGGAGTGTTGATTCACTTTCTAAATGCTGTACTTTCAGAGAAAATCACTTTCTTTTGAAACTGCCTTAAGCTACTTACAAGCATTCATCAGCAACTCTCATGAGTTTCTCTGAAAGAGAAGCAGTCTGTTCCAACACTTCAATTCACTGTGCGAAGTGAATGGAGTGTTGCGTCACTTTCTAAATGCTGTACTTTCAGAGAAAATCACATTCCTTTCAAAGTACCTTAAGCTACTTACAAGCATTCACCAGCAACTCACAAGAGTTTCTCTGAAAGTGAAGCAGTCTGTTCCAACACTTCAATTCACTGTGTGAAGAGAATGTGTTGTTGTTTCACTTTCTAAATGCTGTACTTTCAGAGAAAATCACTTTCCTTTGAAACTGCCTTAAGCTACTTACAAGCATTCACAAGCAACTCACATGAATTTCTCTGAAAGAGAAGCAGTCTGTTCCAACACTTCAATTCACTGTGCGAAGTGAATGGACTGTTGCTTCACTTTCAAAATGCTGTACTTTCAGAGAAAATCACTTTCCTTTGAAACTGCCTTAAGCTACCTACAAGCATTCACAAGCAACTCACATGCATTTCTCTGAAAGAGAAGCAGTCTGTTCCAACACTTCAATTCACTGTGCGAAGTGAATGGAGTGTTGATTCACTTTCTAAATGCTGTACTTTCAGAGAAAATCACTTTCTTTTGAAACTGCCTTAAGCTACTTACAAGCATTCATCAGCAACTCTCATGAGTTTCTCTGAAAGAGAAGCAGTCTGTTCCAACACTTCAATTCACAGTGCAAAGTGAATGGAGTGTTGCTTCACTTTCTAAATGCTGTACTTTCAGAGAAAATCACTTTCCTTTGAAACTGCCTTCAACTACTTACAAGCATTCACCAGCAACTCACATGAGTTTTTCTGAAAGAGAAGCATTCTGTTCCAACTCTTCAATTCACTGTGCGAAGTGAATGGAGTGTTGCGTCACTTTCTAAATACTGTACTTTTAGAGAAAATCACTTTCTTTGAAAGTGCCTTAAGATAATTATAAGCATTCAACAGCAACTCACATGCATTTCTCTGAAAGAGAAGCAGTCTGTTCCAACACTTCAATTCATTGTGTGAAGTGAATGGAGGGTTGCTTCACTTTCTAAATGCTGTACTTTCAGAGAAAATCACTTTTCTTTGAAAGTGCCTTAAGCTACTTACAAGGATTCACCAGCAACTTACATGAGTTTCTCTGAAAGAGAAGCAGTCTGTTCCAACACTTCAATTCACTGTGCAAAGTGAATGGAGTGTTGCTTCATTTTCTAAATTCTGTTCTTTCAGAGAAAATCACTTTCCTTTGAAACTGCCTTAAACTACTTACAAGCATTCACCAGCAACTCACATGAGTTTCTCTGAAAGAGAAGCAGTCTGTTCCAACACTTCAATTCACTGTGCGAAGTGAACGGAGTGTTGCTTCACTTTCTAAATGCTGTAATTTCATAGAAAATCACTTTCTTTGAAAGTGCCTAAAGATAATTATAAGCATTCACAAGAAATTCACATGCATTTCTCTGAAAGAGAAACAGTCTCTTCCAACACTTCAATTCACTGTGCGAAGTGAATGGAGTGTTGCTTCACTTTCTTAATGCTGTACTTTTAGAGAAAATCACTTTCTTTTGAAACTGCCTTAAGCTACTTACAAGCATTCACCAGCAACTCACATGAGTTTCTCTGAAAGAGAAACAGTCTGTTCCAACACTTCAATTCACTGTGCGAAGTGAATGTGTTGTTGTTTCACTTTCTAAATGCTGTATTTTCAGAGAAAATCACTTTCCTTTGATACTGCCTTAAGCTACTTACAAGCATTCACAAGAAACTCACATGCGTTTCTCTGAAAGAGAAGCAGTCTGTTCCAACTCTTCAATTCACTGTGCGAAGTGAATGGAGTGTTGCGTCACTTACTAAATGCTGTACTTACAGAGAAAATCACATTCCTTTGAAAGTACCTTAAGCTACTTACAAGCATTCACCAGCAACTCAGAAGAGTTTCTCTGAAAGTGAAGGAGTCTGTTCCAACACTTTAATTCACTCTGCGAAATGAATGTGTTGTTGTTTCACTTTCTAAATGCTGTTTTTTCAGAGAAAATCACTTTCCTTTGATTCTGCCTTAAGCTTCTTACAGGCATTCACAAGAAACTCACATGCGTTTCTCTGAAAGAGAAGCAGTCAGTTCCAACACTTCAATTCACTGTGCGAAGTGAATGGAGTGTCGCTTCATTTTCTAAATGCTGTAATTTCAGAGAAAATCACTTTCCTTTGAAAGTGCCTTAAGCTACTTACTAGGATTCACCAGCAACTCACATGAGTTTCTCTGAAGGAGAAGCAGTCTGTTCCAACACTTCAATTCACTGTGCAAAGTGAATGGAGTGTCGCTTCATTTTCTAAATGCTGTAATTTCAGAGAAAATCACTTTCCTTTGAAACTGCCTTAAACTTCTCACAAGCATTCACCAGCAACTCACATGAGTTTCTCTGAAAGAGAAGCAGTCTGTTCCAACACTTCCATTCACTGTGCGAAGTGAATGGAGTGTTGTTTCACTCTCTAAATGCTGTACTTTCAGAGAAAATCACTCTTCTTTGAAAGCACCTTAAGCTACTTACAAGCATTTACCAACAACTCTCATGCATTACTCTGAAAGAGAAGCAGTCTGTTCCAACACTTCGATTCAATGTGCGAAGTGAATGAAGTGTTGCTTCACTTTCTAAATGCTGTACTTTCAGAGAAAATCACTCTTCTTTGAAACTGCCTTAAGCTACTTACAAGCATTCACAAGCAACTCACATGCATTTCTCTGAAAGAGAAGCAGTCTGTTCCAACACTTCAATTCACTGTGCGAAGTGAATGGAATATTGCTTTACTTTCAAAATGCTGTACTTTCAGAGAAAATCACTTTCCTTTGAAACTGCCTTAGCTACCTACAAGCATTCAACAGCAACTCACATGCATTTCTCTGAAAGAGAAGCAGTCTGTTCCAACACTTCAATTCACTGTGCGAAATGAATGGAGTGTTGCTTCACTTTCTAAATGCTGTTCTTTCAGAGAAAATCACTTTCTTTGAAAGTGCCTTAAGATAATTATAAGCATTCACATGAAACTCACATGCATTTCTCTGAAAGAGACGCAGTCTGTTCCAAGACTTCAATTCACTGTGCAAAATGAATGGAGTGTTGCTTCATTTTCTAAATGCTGTACTTTCAGAGAAAATCACTTTCCTTTGAAACTGCCTTAAACTACTTACAAGCGTTCACCAGCAACTCACATGAGTTTCTCTGAAAGAGAAGCAGTCTGTTCCAACACTTCAATTCACTGTGCGAAGTGAATGGAGTGTTGCTTCACTTTCTAAATGCTTACTTTCATAGAAAATCACTTTCTTTAAAAGTGCCTTAAGATAATTATAAGCATTCACAAGAAACTCACATGCATTTTTCTGAAGAGTAACAGTCTGTTCCAACACTTCAATTCACTGTGCGAAGTGAATGGAGTGTTGATTCACTTTCTAAATGCTGTACTTTCAGAGAAAATCACTTTGTTTTGAAACTGCCTTAAGCTACTTACAAGCATTCATCAGCAACTCACATGAGTTTCTCTGAAAGAGAAGCAGTCTGTTCCAACACTTCAATTCACTGTGCGAAGTGAATGGAGTGTTGCGTCACTTTCTAAATGCTGTACTTTCAGAGAAAATCACATTCCTTTCAAAGTACCTTAAGCTACTTACAAGCATTCACCAGCAACTCACAAGAGTTTCTCTGAAAGTGAAGCAGTCTGTTCCAACACTTCAATTCACTGTGTGAAGAGAATGTGTTGTTGTTTCACTTTCTAAATGCTGTACTTTCAGAGAAAATCACTTTCCTTTGAAACTGCCTTAAGCTACTTACAAGCATTCACAAGCAACTCACATGCATTTCTCTGAAAGAGAAGCAGTCTGTTCCAACACTTCAATTCACTGTGCGAAGTGAATGGACTGTTGCTTCACTTTCAAAATGCTGTACTTTCAGAGAAAATCACTTTCCTTTGAAACTGCCTTAAGCTACCTACAAGCATTCAACAGCAACTCACATGCATTTCTCTGAAAGAGAAGCAGTCTGTTCCAACACTTCAATTCACTATGCGAAGTGAATGGAGTGTTGCGTCACTTTCTAAATGCTGTACTTTCAGAGAAAATCACTTTCCTTTGAAACTGCCTTAAGCTACTTACAGCATTCAACAGAAATTCACATGCATTTCACTGAAAGAGAAGCAATCTGTTCCAACACTTCAATTCACAGTGCAAAGTGAATGGAGTGTTGCTTTACTTTCTAAATGCTGTACTTTCATAGAAAATCACTATCTTTGAAAGTGCCTTAAAATAATTATGAGCATTCACAAGAAACTCACATGCATTTTTCTGAAAGAGAAGCAGTCTGTTCCAACACTTCAATTCACTGTGCGAAGTGAATGTGTTGTTGTTTCACTTTCTAAATGCTGTACTTTCAGAGAAAATCACTTTCCTTTGAAACTGCCTTAAGCTACTTACAAGCATTCACCAGCAACTCACATGAGTTTCTCTGAAAGAGAAGCAGTCTCTTCCAACACTTCAATTAACTGTGTGAAGTGAATGGAGTGTTGCGTCACTTTCTAAATGCTGTACTTTCAGAGAAAATCACTTTCCTTTCAAAGTACCTTAAGGTACTTACAAGCATTCACCAGCAACTCACATGAGTTTCTCTGAATGAGAAGCAGTGTGTTCCAACACTTCAATTCATTGTGTGAAGTGAATGTGTTGTTGTTTCACTTTCTAAATGCTGTTCTTTCAGAGAAAATCACTTTCCTTTGAAACTGCCTTAAGCTACTTACAAGCAATCACCAGCAACTCACATGAGTTTCTCTGAAAGAGAAGCAGTCTGTTCCAACACTTCAATTCATTGTGTGAAGTGAATGGAGGGTTGCTTCACTTTCTAAATGCTGTACTTTCAGAGAAAATCACTTTTCTTTGAAAGTGCCTTAAGCTACTTACAAGGATTCACCAGCAACTTACATGAGTTTCTCTGAAAGAGAAGCAGTCTGTTCCAACACTTCAATTCACTGTGCAAAGTGAATGGAGTGTTGCTTCATTTTCTAAATGCTGTTCTTTCAGAGAAAATCACTTTCCTTTGAAACTGCCTTAAACTACTTACAAGCATTCACCAGCAACTCACATGAGTTTCTCTGAAAGAGAAGCAGTCTGTTCCAACACTTCAATTCACTGTGCGAAGTGAACGGAGTGTTGCTTCACTTTCTAAATGCTGTAATTTCATAGAAAATCACTTTCTTTGAAAGTGCCTAAAGATAATTATAAGCATTCACAAGAAATTCACATGCATTTCTCTGAAAGAGAAACAGTCTCTTCCAACACTTCAATTCACTGTGCGAAGTGAATGGAGTGTTGCTTCACTTTCTAAATGCTGTACTTTTAGAGAAAATCACTTTCTTTTGAAACTGCCTTAAGCTACTTACAAGCATTCACCAGCAACTCACATGAGTTTCTCTGAAAGAGAAACAGTCTGTTCCAACACTTCAATTCACTGTGCGAAGTGAATGTGTTGTTGTTTCACTTTCTAAATGCTGTATTTTCAGAGAAAATCACTTTCCTTTGATCCTGCCTTAAGCTACTTACAAGCATTCACAAGAAACTCACATGCGTTTCTCTGAACGAGAAGCAGTCTGTTCCAACTCTTCAATTCACTGTGCGAAGTGAATGGAGTGTTGCGTCACTTACTAAATGCTGTACTTACAGAGAAAATCACATTCCTTTGAAAGTACCTTAAGCTACTTACAAGCATTCACCAGCAACTCAGAAGAGTTTCTCTGAAAGTGAAGGAGTCTGTTCCAACACTTTAATTCACTCTGCGAAATGAATGTCTTGTTGTTTCACTTTCTAAATGCTGTTTTTTCAGAGAAAATCACTTTCCTTTGATTCTGCCTTAAGCTTCTTACAGGCATTCACAAGAAACTCACATGCGTTTCTCTGAAAGAGAAGCAGTCAGTTCCAACACTTCAATTCACTGTGCGAAGTGAATGGAGTGTCGCTTCATTTTCTAAATGCTGTAATTTCAGAGAAAATCACTTTCCTTTGAAAGTGCCTTAAGCTACTTACTAGGATTCACCAGCAACTCACATGAGTTTCTCTGAAGGAGAAGCAGTCTGTTCCAACACTTCAATTCACTGTGCAAAGTGAATGGAGTGTCGCTTCATTTTGTAAATACTGTAATTTCAGAGAAAATCACTTTCCTTTGAAACTGCCTTAAACTTCTCACAAGCATTCACCAGCAACTCACATGAGTTTCTCTGAAAGAGAAGCAGTCTGTTCCAACACTTCCATTCACTGTGCGAAGTGAATGGAGTGTTGTTTCACTCTCTAAATGCTGTACTTTCAGAGAAAATCACTCTTCTTTGAAAGCACCTTAAGCTACTTACAAGCATTCACCAACAACTCTCATGCATTACTCTGAAAGAGAAGCAGTCTGTACCAACACTTCGATTCAATGTGCGAAGTGAATGGAGTGTTGTTTCACTTTCTAAATGCTGTACTTTCAGAGAAAATCACTCTTCTTTGAAACTGCCTTAAGCTACTTACAAGCATTCACAAGCAACTCACATGCATTTCTCTGAAAGAGAAGCAGTCTGTTCCAACACTTCAATTCACTGTGCGAAGTGAATGGAATATTGCTTCACTTTCAAAATGCTGTACTTTCAGAGAAAATCACTTTCCTTTGAAACTGCCTTAGCTACCTACAAGCATTCAACAGCAACTCACATGCATTTCTCTGAAAGAGAAGCAGTCTGTTCCAACACTTCAATTCACTGTGCGAAATGAATGGAGTGTTGCTTCACTTTCTAAATGCTGTTCTTTCAGAGAAAATCACTTTCTTTGAAAGTGCCTTAAGATAATTATAAGCATTCACATGAAACTCACATGCATTTCTCTGAAAGAGAAGCAGTCTGTTCCAAGACTTCAATTCACTGTGCAAAATGAATGGAGTGTTGCTTCATTTTCTAAATGCTGTACTTTCAGAGAAAATCACTTTCCTTTGAAACTGCCTTAAACTACTTACAAGCATTCACCAGCAACTCACATGAGTTTCTCTGAAAGAGAAGCAGTCTGTTCCAACACTTCAATTCACTGTGCGAAATGAATGGAGTGTTGCTTCACTTTCTAAATGCTGTTCTTTCATAGAAAATCACTTTCTTTAAAAGTGCCTTAAGATAATTATAAGCATTCACAAGAAACTCACATGCATTTTTCTGAAGAGTAACAGTCTGTTCCAACACTTCAATTCACTGTGCGGAGTGAATGGAGTGTTGATTCACTTTCTAAATGCTGTACTTTCAGAGAAAATCACTTTCTTTTGAAACTGCCTTAAGCTACTTACAAGCATTCATCAGCAACTCTCATGAGTTTCTCTGAAAGAGAAGCAGTCTGTTCCAACACTTCAATTCACTGTGCGAAGTGAATGGAGTGTTGCGTCACTTTCTAAATGCTGTACTTTCAGAGAAAATCACATTCCTTTCAAAGTACCTTAAGCTACTTACAAGCATTCACCAGCAACTCACAAGAGTTTCTCTGAAAGTGAAGCAGTCTGTTCCAACACTTCAATTCACTGTGTGAAGAGAATGTGTTGTTGTTTCACTTTCTAAATGCTGTACTTTCAGAGAAAATCACTTTCCTTTGAAACTGCCTTAAGCTACTTACAAGCATTCACAAGCAACTCACATGAATTTCTCTGAAAGAGAAGCAGTCTGTTCCAACACTTCAATTCACTGTGCGAAGTGAATGGACTGTTGCTTCACTTTCAAAATGCTGTACTTTCAGAGAAAATCACTTTCCTTTGAAACTGCCTTAAGCTACCTACAAGCATTCACAAGCAACTCACATGCATTTCTCTGAAAGAGAAGCAGTCTGTTCCAACACTTCAATTCACTGTGCGAAGTGAATGGAGTGTTGATTCACTTTCTAAATGCTGTACTTTCAGAGAAAATCACTTTGTTTTGAAACTGCCTTAAGCTACTTACAAGCATTCATCAGCAACTCACATGAGTTTCTCTGAAAGAGAAGCAGTCTGTTCCAACACTTCAATTCACTGTGCGAAGTGAATGGAGTGTTGCGTCACTTTCTAAATGCTGTACTTTCAGAGAAAATCACATTCCTTTCAAAGTACCTTAAGCTACTTACAAGCATTCACCAGCAACTCACAAGAGTTTCTCTGAAAGTGAAGCAGTCTGTTCCAACACTTCAATTCACTGTGTGAAGAGAATGTGTTGTTGTTTCACTTTCTAAATGCTGTACTTTCAGAGAAAATCACTTTCCTTTGAAACTGCCTTAAGCTACTTACAAGCATTCACAAGCAACTCACATGCATTTCTCTGAAAGAGAAGCAGTCTGTTCCAACACTTCAATTCACTGTGCGAAGTGAATGGACTGTTGCTTCACTTTCAAAATGCTGTACTTTCAGAGAAAATCACTTTCCTTTGAAACTGCCTTAAGCTACCTACAAGCATTCAACAGCAACTCACATGCATTTCTCTGAAAGAGAAGCAGTCTGTTCCAACACTTCAATTCACTATGCGAAGTGAATGGAGTGTTGCGTCACTTTCTAAATGCTGTACTTTCAGAGAAAATCACTTTCCTTTGAAACTGCCTTAAGCTACTTACAGCATTCAACAGAAATTCACATGCATTTCACTGAAAGAGAAGCAATCTGTTCCAACACTTCAATTCACAGTGCAAAGTGAATGGAGTGTTGCTTTACTTTCTAAATGCTGTACTTTCATAGAAAATCACTATCTTTGAAAGTGCCTTAAAATAATTATGAGCATTCACAAGAAACTCACATGCATTTTTCTGAAAGAGAAGCAGTCTGTTCCAACACTTCAATTCACTGTGCGAAGTGAATGTGTTGTTGTTTCACTTTCTAAATGCTGTACTTTCAGAGAAAATCACTTTCCTTTGAAACTGCCTTAAGCTACTTACAAGCATTCACCAGCAACTCACATGAGTTTCTCTGAAAGAGAAGCAGTCTCTTCCAACACTTCAATTAACTGTGTGAAGTGAATGGAGTGTTGCGTCACTTTCTAAATGCTGTACTTTCAGAGAAAATCACTTTCCTTTCAAAGTACCTTAAGGTACTTACAAGCATTCACCAGCAACTCACATGAGTTTCTCTGAATGAGAAGCAGTGTGTTCCAACACTTCAATTCATTGTGTGAAGTGAATGTGTTGTTGTTTCACTTTCTAAATGCTGTTCTTTCAGAGAAAATCACTTTCCTTTGAAACTGCCTTAAGCTACTTACAAGCAATCACCAGCAACTCACATGAGTTTCTCTGAAAGAGAAGCAGTCTGTTCCAACACTTCAATTCATTGTGTGAAGTGAATGGAGGGTTGCTTCACTTTCTAAATGCTGTACTTTCAGAGAAAATCACTTTTCTTTGAAAGTGCCTTAAGCTACTTACAAGGATTCACCAGCAACTTACATGAGTTTCTCTGAAAGAGAAGCAGTCTGTTCCAACACTTCAATTCACTGTGCAAAGTGAATGGAGTGTTGCTTCATTTTCTAAATGCTGTTCTTTCAGAGAAAATCACTTTCATTTGAAACTGCCTTAAACTACTTACAAGCATTCACCAGCAACTCACATGAGTTTCTCTGAAAGAGAAGCAGTCTGTTCCAACACTTCAATTCACTGTGCGAAGTGAACGGAGTGTTGCTTCACTTTCTAAATGCTGTAATTTCATAGAAAATCACTTTCTTTGAAAGTGCCTAAAGATAATTATAAGCATTCACAAGAAATTCACATGCATTTCTCTGAAAGAGAAACAGTCTCTTCCAACACTTCAATTCACTGTGCGAAGTGAATGGAGTGTTGCTTCACTTTCTAAATGCTGTACTTTTAGAGAAAATCACTTTCTTTTGAAACTGCCTTAAGCTACTTACAAGCATTCACCAGCAACTCACATGAGTTTCTCTGAAAGAGAAACAGTCTGTTCCAACACTTCAATTCACTGTGCGAAGTGAATGTGTTGTTGTTTCACTTTCTAAATGCTGTATTTTCAGAGAAAATCACTTTCCTTTGATCCTGCCTTAAGCTACTTACAAGCATTCACAAGAAACTCACATGCGTTTCTCTGAACGAGAAGCAGTCTGTTCCAACTCTTCAATTCACTGTGCGAAGTGAATGGAGTGTTGCGTCACTTACTAAATGCTGTACTTACAGAGAAAATCACATTCCTTTGAAAGTACCTTAAGCTACTTACAAGCATTCACCAGCAACTCAGAAGAGTTTCTCTGAAAGTGAAGGAGTCTGTTCCAACACTTTAATTCACTCTGCGAAATGAATGTCTTGTTGTTTCACTTTCTAAATGCTGTTTTTTCAGAGAAAATCACTTTCCTTTGATTCTGCCTTAAGCTTCTTACAGGCATTCACAAGAAACTCACATGCGTTTCTCTGAAAGAGAAGCAGTCAGTTCCAACACTTCAATTCACTGTGCGAAGTGAATGGAGTGTCGCTTCATTTTCTAAATGCTGTAATTTCAGAGAAAATCACTTTCCTTTGAAAGTGCCTTAAGCTACTTACTAGGATTCACCAGCAACTCACATGAGTTTCTCTGAAGGAGAAGCAGTCTGTTCCAACACTTCAATTCACTGTGCAAAGTGAATGGAGTGTCGCTTCATTTTGTAAATACTGTAATTTCAGAGAAAATCACTTTCCTTTGAAACTGCCTTAAACTTCTCACAAGCATTCACCAGCAACTCACATGAGTTTCTCTGAAAGAGAAGCAGTCTGTTCCAACACTTCCATTCACTGTGCGAAGTGAATGGAGTGTTGTTTCACTCTCTAAATGCTGTACTTTCAGAGAAAATCACTCTTCTTTGAAAGCACCTTAAGCTACTTACAAGCATTCACCAACAACTCTCATGCATTACTCTGAAAGAGAAGCAGTCTGTACCAACACTTCGATTCAATGTGCGAAGTGAATGAAGTGTTGCTTCACTTTCTAAATGCTGTACTTTCAGAGAAAATCACTCTTCTTTGAAACTGCCTTAAGCTACTTACAAGCATTCACAAGCAACTCACATGCATTTCTCTGAAAGAGAAGCAGTCTGTTCCAACACTTCAATTCACTGTGCGAAGTGAATGGAATATTGCTTCACTTTCAAAATGCTGTACTTTCAGAGAAAATCACTTTCCTTTGAAACTGCCTTAGCTACCTACAAGCATTCAACAGCAACTCACATGCATTTCTCTGAAAGAGAAGCAGTCTGTTCCAACACTTCAATTCACTGTGCGAAATGAATGGAGTGTTGCTTCACTTTCTAAATGCTGTTCTTTCAGAGAAAATCACTTTCTTTGAAAGTGCCTTAAGATAATTATAAGCATTCACATGAAACTCACATGCATTTCTCTGAAAGAGAAGCAGTCTGTTCCAAGACTTCAATTCACTGTGCAAAATGAATGGAGTGTTGCTTCATTTTCTAAATGCTGTACTTTCAGAGAAAATCACTTTCCTTTGAAACTGCCTTAAACTACTTACAAGCATTCACCAGCAACTCACATGAGTTTCTCTGAAAGAGAAGCAGTCTGTTCCAACACTTCAATTCACTGTGCGAAATGAATGGAGTGTTGCTTCACTTTCTAAATGCTGTTCTTTCATAGAAAATCACTTTCTTTAAAAGTGCCTTAAGATAATTATAAGCATTCACAAGAAACTCACATGCATTTTTCTGAAGAGTAACAGTCTGTTCCAACACTTCAATTCACTGTGCGGAGTGAATGGAGTGTTGATTCACTTTCTAAATGCTGTACTTTCAGAGAAAATCACTTTCTTTTGAAACTGCCTTAAGCTACTTACAAGCATTCATCAGCAACTCTCATGAGTTTCTCTGAAAGAGAAGCAGTCTGTTCCAACACTTCAATTCACTGTGCGAAGTGAATGGAGTGTTGCGTCACTTTCTAAATGCTGTACTTTCAGAGAAAATCACATTCCTTTCAAAGTACCTTAAGCTACTTACAAGCATTCACCAGCAACTCACAAGAGTTTCTCTGAAAGTGAAGCAGTCTGTTCCAACACTTCAATTCACTGTGTGAAGAGAATGTGTTGTTGTTTCACTTTCTAAATGCTGTACTTTCAGAGAAAATCACTTTCCTTTGAAACTGCCTTAAGCTACTTACAAGCATTCACAAGCAACTCACATGAATTTCTCTGAAAGAGAAGCAGTCTGTTCCAACACTTCAATTCACTGTGCGAAGTGAATGGACTGTTGCTTCACTTTCAAAATGCTGTACTTTCAGAGAAAATCACTTTCCTTTGAAACTGCCTTAAGCTACCTACAAGCATTCACAAGCAACTCACATGCATTTCTCTGAAAGAGAAGCAGTCTGTTCCAACACTTCAATTCACTGTGCGAAGTGAATGGAATATTGCTTCACTTTCAAAATGCTGTACTTTCAGAGAAAATCACTTTCCTTTGAAACTGCCTTAGCTACCTACAAGCATTCAACAGCAACTCACATGCATTTCTCTGAAAGAGAAGCAGTCTGTTCCAACACTTCAATTCACTGTGCGAAATGAATGGAGTGTTGCTTCACTTTCTAAATGCTGTTCTTTCAGAGAAAATCACTTTCTTTGAAAGTGCCTTAAGATAATTATAAGCATTCACATGAAACTCACATGCATTTCTCTGAAAGAGAAGCAGTCTGTTCCAAGACTTCAATTCACTGTGCAAAATGAATGGAGTGTTGCTTCATTTTCTAAATGCTGTACTTTCAGAGAAAATCACTTTCCTTTGAAACTGCCTTAAACTACTTACAAGCATTCACCAGCAACTCACATGAGTTTCTCTGAAAGAGAAGCAGTCTGTTCCAACACTTCAATTTACTGTGCGAAGTGAATGGAGTGTTGCTTCACTTTCTAAATGCTTACTTTCATAGAAAATCACTTTCTTTAAAAGTGCCTTAAGATAATTATAAGCATTCACAAGAAACTCACATGCATTTTTCTGAAGAGTAACAGTCTGTTCCAACACTTCAATTCACTGTGCGAAGTGAATGGAGTGTTGATTCACTTTCTAAATGCTGTACTTTCAGAGAAAATCACTTTCTTTTGAAACTGCCTTAAGCTACTTACAAGCATTCATCAGCAACTCTCATGAGTTTCTCTGAAAGAGAAGCAGTCTGTTCCAACACTTCAATTCACTGTGCGAAGTGAATGGAGTGTTGCGTCACTTTCTAAATGCTGTACTTTCAGAGAAAATCACATTCCTTTCAAAGTACCTTAAGCTACTTACAAGCATTCACCAGCAACTCACAAGAGTTTCTCTGAAAGTGAAGCAGTCTGTTCCAACACTTCAATTCACTGTGTGAAGAGAATGTGTTGTTGTTTCACTTTCTAAATGCTGTACTTTCAGAGAAAATCACTTTCCTTTGAAACTGCCTTAAGCTACTTACAAGCATTCACAAGCAACTCACATGAATTTCTCTGAAAGAGAAGCAGTCTGTTCCAACACTTCAATTCACTGTGCGAAGTGAATGGACTGTTGCTTCACTTTCAAAATGCTGTACTTTCAGAGAAAATCACTTTCCTTTGAAACTGCCTTAAGCTACCTACAAGCATTCAACAGCAACTCACATGCATTTCTCTGAAAGAGAAGCAGTCTGTTCCAACACTTCAATTCACTATGCGAAGTGAATGGAGTGTTGCTTCACTTTCTAAATGCTGTACTTTCAGAGAAAATCACTTTCCTTTGAAACTGCCTTAAGCTACTTACAAGCATTCACCAGCAACTCACATGAGTTTCTCTGAAAGAGAAGTATTCTGTTCCAACACTTCAATTCACAGTGCAAAGTGAATGGAGTGTTGCGTCACTTTCTAAATGCTGTACTTTCAGAGAAAATCACTTTCCTTTCAAAGTACCTTAAGGTACTTACAAGCATTCACCAGCAACTCACATGAGTTTCTCTGAATGAGAAGCAGTGTGTTCCAACACTTCAATTCATTGTGTGAAGTGAATGTGTTGTTGTTTCACTTTCTAAATGCTGTTCTTTCAGAGAAAATCACTTTCCTTTGAAACTGCCTTAAGCTACTTACAAGCAATCACCAGCAACTCACATACATTTCTCTGAATAAGAAGCAGTCTGTTCCAACACTTCAATTCACTGGGCGAAGTGAATGGAGTGTTGCTTCACTTTCTAAATGCTGTACTTTCAGAGAAAATCACTTTCCTTTGAAACTGCCTTAAGCTACTTAAAAGCATTCACCAGCAACTCACATGAGTTTCTCTGAAGGAGAAGTATTCTGTTCCAACACTTCAATTCACAGTGCAAAGTGAATGGATTGTTGCTTCACTTTCTAAATGCTGTACTTTCAGAGAAAATCACTTTCCTTTGAAACTGCCTTCAACTACTTACAAGCATTCACCAGAAACTCACATGAGTTTTTCTGAAAGAGAAGCATTCTGTTCCAACTCTTCAATTCACTGTGCGAAGTGAATGGAGTGTTGCGTCACTTTCTAAATGCTGTACTTTTAGAGAAAATCACTTTCTTTGAAAGTGCCTTAAGATAATTATAAGCATTCAACAGCAACTCACATGCATTTCTCTGAAAGAGAAACAGTCTCTTCCAACACTTCAATTCACTGTGCGAAGTGAATGGAGTGTTGCTTCACTTTCTAAATGCTGTACTTTTAGAGAAAATCACTTTCTTGGAAAGTGCCTTAAGATAATTATAAGCATTCAACAGCAACTCACATGCATTTCTCTGAAAGAGAAACAGTCTCTTCCAACACTTCAATTCACTGTGCGAAGTGAATGGAGTGTTGCTTCATTTTCTAAATGCTGTACTTTCAGAGATAAATCACTTTCCTTTGAAATTGCCTTAAACTACTTACAAGCATTCACCAGCAACTCACATGAGTTTCTCTGAAAGAGAAGCAGTCTGTTCCAACACTTCAATTCACTGTGCGAAGTGAATGGAGTGTTGCTTCACTTTCTAAATGCTTACTTTCATAGAAAATCACTTTCTTTAAAAGTGCCTTAAGATAATTATAAGCATTCACAAGAAACTCACATGCATTTTTCTGAAGAGTAACAGTCTGTTCCAACACTTCAATTCACTGTGCGAAGTGAATGGAGTGTTGATTCACTTTCTAAATGCTGTACTTTCAGAGAAAATCACTTTCTTTTGAAACTGCCTTAAGCTACTTACAAGCATTCATCAGCAACTCACATGAGTTTCTCTGAAAGAGAAGCAGTCTGTTCCAACACTTCAATTCACTGTGCGAAGTGAATGGAGTGTTGTGTCACTTTCTAAATGCTGTACTTTCAGAGAAAATCACATTCCTTTCAAAGTACCTTAAGCTACTTACAAGCATTCACCAGCAACTCACAAGAGTTTCTCTGAAAGTGAAGCAGTCTGTTCCAACACTTCAATTCACTGTGTGAAGAGAATGTGTTGTTGTTTCACTTTCTAAATGCTGTACTTTCAGAGAAAATCACTTTCCTTTGAAACTGCCTTAAGCTACTTACAAGCATTCACAAGCAACTCACATGCATTTCTCTGAAAGAGAAGCAGTCTGTTCCAACACTTCAATTCACTGTGCGAAGTGAATGGACTGTTGCTTCACTTTCAAAATGCTGTACTTTCAGAGAAAATCACTTTCCTTTGAAACTGCCTTAAGCTACCTACAAGCATTCAACAGCAACTCACATGCATTTCTCTGAAAGAGAAGCAGTCTGTTCCAACACTTCAATTCACTATGCGAAGTGAATGGAGTGTTGCGTCACTTTCTAAATGCTGTACTTTCAGAGAAAATCACTTTCCTTTGAAACTGCCTTAAGCTACTTACAAGCATTCACCAGCAACTCACATGAGTTTCTCTGAAAGAGAAGTATTCTGTTCCAACACTTCAATTCACAGTGCAATGTGAATGGAGTGTTGCTTTACTTTCTAAATGCTGTACTTTCATAGAAAATCACTATCTTTGAAAGTGCCTTAAGATAATTATGAGCATTCACAAGAAACTCACATGCATTTTTCTGAAAGAGAAGCAGTCTGTTCCAACACTTCAATTCACTGTGCGAAGTGAATGTGTTGTTGTTTCACTTTCTAAATGCTGTACTTTCAGAGAAAATCACTTTCCTTTGAAACTGCCTTAAGCTACTTACAAGCATTCACCAGCAACTCACATGAGTTTCTCTGAAAGAGAAGCAGTCTCTTCCAACACTTCAATTAACTGTGTGAAGTGAATGGAGTGTTGCGTCACTTTCTAAATGCTGTACTTTCAGAGAAAATCACTTTCCTTTCAAAGTACCTTAAGGTACTTACAAGCATTCACCAGCAACTCACATGAGTTTCTCTGAATGAGAAGCAGTGTGTTCCAACACTTCAATTCATTGTGTGAAGTGAATGTGTTGTTGTTTCACTTTCTAAATGCTGTTCTTTCAGAGAAAATCACTTTCCTTTGAAACTGCCTTAAGCTACTTACAAGCAATCACCAGCAACTCACATGAGTTTCTCTGAAAGAGAAGCAGTCTGTTCCAACACTTCAATTCATTGTGTGAAGTGAATGGAGGGTTGCTTCACTTTCTAAATGCTGTACTTTCAGAGAAAATCACTTTTCTTTGAAAGTGCCTTAAGCTACTTACAAGGATTCACCAGCAACTTACATGAGTTTCTCTGATAGAGAAGCAGTCTGTTCCAACACTTCAATTCACTGTGCAAAGTGAATGGAGTGTTGCTTCATTTTCTAAATGCTGTTCTTTCAGAGAAAATCACTTTCCTTTGAAACTGCCTTAAACTACTTACAAGCATTCACCAGCAACTCACATGAGTTTCTCTGAAAGAGAAGCAGTCTGTTCCAACACTTCAATTCACTGTGCGAAGTGAACGGAGTGTTGCTTCACTTTCTAAATGCTGTAATTTCATAGAAAATCACTTTCTTTGAAAGTGCCTAAAGATAATTATAAGCATTCACAAGAAATTCACATGCATTTCTCTGAAAGAGAAACAGTCTCTTCCAACACTTCAATTCACTGTGCGAAGTGAATGGAGTGTTGCTTCACTTTCTAAATGCTGTACTTTTAGAGAAAATCACTTTCTTTTGAAACTGCCTTAAGCTACTTACAAGCATTCACCAGCAACTCACATGAGTTTCTCTGAAAGAGAAACAGTCTGTTCCAACACTTCAATTCACTGTGTGAAGAGAATGTGTTGTTGTTTCACTTTCTAAATGCTGTACTTTCAGAGAAAATCACTTTCCTTTGAAACTGCCTTAAGCTACTTACAAGCATTCACAAGCAACTCACATGAATTTCTCTGAAAGAGAAGCAGTCTGTTCCAACACTTCAATTCACTGTGCGAAGTGAATGGACTGTTGCTTCACTTTCAAAATGCTGTACTTTCAGAGAAAATCACTTTCCTTTGAAACTGCCTTAAGCTACCTGCAAGCATTCAACAGCAACTCACATGCATTTCTCTGAAAGAGAAGCAGTCTGTTCCAACACTTCAATTCACTATGCGAAGTGAATGGAGTGTTGCTTCACTTTCTAAATGCTGTACTTTCAGAGAAAATCACTTTCCTTTGAAACTGCCTTAAGCTACTTACAAGCATTCACCAGCAACTCACATGAGTTTCTCTGAAAGAGAAGTATTCTGTTCCAACACTTCAATTCACAGTGCAAAGTGAATGGAGTGTTGCTTTACTTTCTAAATGCTGTACTTTCATAGAAAATCACTATCTTTGAAAGTGCCTTAAGATAATTATGAGCATTCACAAGAAACTCACATGCATTTTTCTGAAAGAGAAGCAGTCTGTTCCAACACTTCAATTCACTGTGCGAAGTGAATGTGTTGTTGTTTCACTTTCTAAATGCTGTAATTTCAGAGAAAATCACTTTCCTTTGAAACTGCCTTAAGCTACTTACAAGCATTCACCAGCAACTCACATGAGTTTCTCTGAAAGAGAAGCAGTCTCTTCCAACACTTCAATTAACTGTGTGAAGTGAATGGAGTGTTGCGTCACTTTCTAAATGCTGTACTTTCAGAGAAAATCACTTTCCTTTGAAACTGCCTTAAGCTACTTACAAGCATTCACCAGCAACTCACATGAGTTTCTCTGAAAGAGAAGCAGTCTCTTCCAACACTTCAATTAACTGTGTGAAGTGAATGGAGTGTTGCGTCACTTTCTAAATGCTGTACTTTCAGAGAAAATCACTTTCCTTTCAAAGTACCTTAAGGTACTTACAAGCATTCACCAGCAACTCACATGAGTTTCTCTGAATGAGAAGCAGTGTGTTCCAACACTTCAATTCATTGTGTGAAGTGAATGTGTTGTTGTTTCACTTTCTAAATGCTGTTCTTTCAGAGAAAATCACTTTCCTTTGAAACTGCCTTAAGCTACTTACAAGCAATCACCAGCAACTCACATGAGTTTCTCTGAAAGAGAAGCAGTCTGTTCCAACACTTCAATTCATTGTGTGAAGTGAATGGAGGGTTGCTTCACTTTCTAAATGCTGTACTTTCAGAGAAAATCACTTTTCTTTGAAAGTGCCTTAAGCTACTTACAAGGATTCACCAGCAACTTACATGAGTTTCTCTGATAGAGAAGCAGTCTGTTCCAACACTTCAATTCACTGTGCAAAGTGAATGGAGTGTTGCTTCATTTTCTAAATGCTGTTCTTTCAGAGAAAATCACTTTCCTTTGAAACTGCCTTAAACTACTTACAAGCATTCACCAGCAACTCACATGAGTTTCTCTGAAAGAGAAGCAGTCTGTTCCAACACTTCAATTCACTGTGCGAAGTGAACGGAGTGTTGCTTCACTTTCTAAATGCTGTAATTTCATAGAAAATCACTTTCTTTGAAAGTGCCTAAAGATAATTATAAGCATTCACAAGAAATTCACATGCATTTCTCTGAAAGAGAAACAGTCTCTTCCAACACTTCAATTCACTGTGCGAAGTGAATGGAGTGTTGCTTCACTTTCTAAATGCTGTACTTTTAGAGAAAATCACTTTCTTTTGAAACTGCCTTAAGCTACTTACAAGCATTCACCAGCAACTCACATGAGTTTCTCTGAAAGAGAAACAGTCTGTTCCAACACTTCAATTCACTGTGTGAAGAGAATGTGTTGTTGTTTCACTTTCTAAATGCTGTACTTTCAGAGAAAATCACTTTCCTTTGAAACTGCCTTAAGCTACTTACAAGCATTCACAAGCAACTCACATGAATTTCTCTGAAAGAGAAGCAGTCTGTTCCAACACTTCAATTCACTGTGCGAAGTGAATGGACTGTTGCTTCACTTTCAAAATGCTGTACTTTCAGAGAAAATCACTTTCCTTTGAAACTGCCTTAAGCTACCTGCAAGCATTCAACAGCAACTCACATGCATTTCTCTGAAAGAGAAGCAGTCTGTTCCAACACTTCAATTCACTATGCGAAGTGAATGGAGTGTTGCTTCACTTTCTAAATGCTGTACTTTCAGAGAAAATCACTTTCCTTTGAAACTGCCTTAAGCTACTTACAAGCATTCACCAGCAACTCACATGAGTTTCTCTGAAAGAGAAGTATTCTGTTCCAACACTTCAATTCACAGTGCAAAGTGAATGGAGTGTTGCTTTACTTTCTAAATGCTGTACTTTCATAGAAAATCACTATCTTTGAAAGTGCCTTAAGATAATTATGAGCATTCACAAGAAACTCACATGCATTTTTCTGAAAGAGAAGCAGTCTGTTCCAACACTTCAATTCACTGTGCGAAGTGAATGTGTTGTTGTTTCACTTTCTAAATGCTGTAATTTCAGAGAAAATCACTTTCCTTTGAAACTGCCTTAAGCTACTTACAAGCATTCACCAGCAACTCACATGAGTTTCTCTGAAAGAGAAGCAGTCTCTTCCAACACTTCAATTAACTGTGTGAAGTGAATGGAGTGTTGCGTCACTTTCTAAATGCTGTACTTTCAGAGAAAATTACTTTCCTTTCAAAGTACCTTAAGGTACTTACAAGCATTCACCAGCAACTCACATGAGTTTCTCTGAATGAGAAGCAGTGTGTTCCAACACTTCAATTCATTGTGTGAAGTGAATGTGTTGTTGTTTCACTTTCTAAATGCTGTTCTTTCAGAGAAAATCACTTTCCTTTGAAACTGCCTTAAGCTACTTACAAGCAATCACCAGCAACTCACATACATTTCTCTGAATAAGAAGCAGTCTGTTCCAACACTTCAATTCACTGGGCGAAGTGAATGGAGTGTTGCTTCACTTTCTAAATGCTGTACTTTCAGAGAAAATCACTTTCCTTTGAAACTGCCTTAAGCTACTTAAAAGCATTCACCAGCAACTCACATGAGTTTCTCTGAAGGAGAAGTATTCTGTTCCAACACTTCAATTCACAGTGCAAAGTGAATGGATTGTTGCTTCACTTTCTAAATGCTGTACTTTCAGAGAAAATCACTTTCCTTTGAAACTGCCTTCAACTACTTACAAGCATTCACCAGCAACTCACATGAGTTTTTCTGAAAGAGAAGCATTCTGTTCCAACTCTTCAATTCACTGTGCGAAGTGAATGGAGTGTTGCGTCACTTTCTAAATGCTGTACTTTTAGAGAAAATCACTTTCTTTGAAAGTGCCTTAAGATAATTATAAGCATTCAACAGCAACTCACATGCATTTCTCTGAAAGAGAAACAGTCTCTTCCAACACTTCAATTCACTGTGCGAAGTGAATGGAGTGTTGCTTCACTTTCTAAATGCTGTACTTTTAGAGAAAATCACTTTCTTGGAAAGTGCCTTAAGATAATTATAAGCATTCAACAGCAACTCACATGTATTTCTCTGAAAGAGAAACAGTCTCTTCCAACACTTCAATTCACTGTGCGAAGTGAATGGAGTGTTGCTTCATTTTCTAAATGCTGTACTTTCAGAGATAAATCACT
This sequence comes from Myodes glareolus, assembly GCF_982192425.1. Lineage (NCBI taxonomy): Eukaryota > Metazoa > Chordata > Mammalia > Rodentia > Cricetidae > Myodes > Myodes glareolus. The sequence continues at coordinate 259,625 of NW_028263216.1, forward strand.
TTCCTTTGAAATTGCCTTAAACTACTTACAAGCATTCACCAGCAACTCACATGAGTTTCTCTGAAAGAGAAGCAGTCTGTTCCAACACTTCAATTCACTGTGCGAAGTGAATGGAGTGTTGCTTCACTTTCTAAATGCTTACTTTCATAGAAAATCACTTTCTTTAAAAGTGCCTTAAGATAATTATAAGCATTCACAAGAAACTCACATGCATTTTTCTGAAGAGTAACAGTCTGTTCCAACACTTCAATTCACTGTGCGAAGTGAATGGAGTGTTGATTCACTTTCTAAATGCTGTACTTTCAGAGAAAATCACTTTCTTTTGAAACTGCCTTAAGCTACTTACAAGCATTCATCAGCAACTCACATGAGTTTCTCTGAAAGAGAAGCAGTCTGTTCCAACACTTCAATTCACTGTGCGAAGTGAATGGAGTGTTGTGTCACTTTCTAAATGCTGTACTTTCAGAGAAAATCACATTCCTTTCAAAGTACCTTAAGCTACTTACAAGCATTCACCAGCAACTCACAAGAGTTTCTCTGAAAGTGAAGCAGTCTGTTCCAACACTTCAATTCACTGTGTGAAGAGAATGTGTTGTTGTTTCACTTTCTAAATGCTGTACTTTCAGAGAAAATCACTTTCCTTTGAAACTGCCTTAAGCTACTTACAAGCATTCACAAGCAACTCACATGCATTTCTCTGAAAGAGAAGCAGTCTGTTCCAACACTTCAATTCACTGTGCGAAGTGAATGGACTGTTGCTTCACTTTCAAAATGCTGTACTTTCAGAGAAAATCACTTTCCTTTGAAACTGCCTTAAGCTACCTACAAGCATTCAACAGCAACTCACATGCATTTCTCTGAAAGAGAAGCAGTCTGTTCCAACACTTCAATTCACTATGCGAAGTGAATGGAGTGTTGCATCACTTTCTAAATGCTGTACTTTCAGAGAAAATCACTTTCCTTTGAAACTGCCTTAAGCTACTTACAAGCATTCACCAGCAACTCACATGAGTTTCTCTGAAAGAGAAGTATTCTGTTCCAACACTTCAATTCACAGTGCAATGTGAATGGAGTGTTGCTTTACTTTCTAAATGCTGTACTTTCATAGAAAATCACTATCTTTGAAAGTGCCTTAAGATAATTATGAGCATTCACAAGAAACTCACATGCATTTTTCTGAAAGAGAAGCAGTCTGTTCCAACACTTCAATTCACTGTGCGAAGTGAATGTGTTGTTGTTTCACTTTCTAAATGCTGTACTTTCAGAGAAAATCACTTTCCTTTGAAACTGCCTTAAGCTACTTACAAGCATTCACCAGCAACTCACATGAGTTTCTCTGAAAGAGAAGCAGTCTCTTCCAACACTTCAATTAACTGTGTGAAGTGAATGGAGTGTTGCGTCACTTTCTAAATGCTGTACTTTCAGAGAAAATCACTTTCCTTTCAAAGTACCTTAAGGTACTTACAAGCATTCACCAGCAACTCACATGAGTTTCTCTGAATGAGAAGCAGTGTGTTCCAACACTTCAATTCATTGTGTGAAGTGAATGTGTTGTTGTTTCACTTTCTAAATGCTGTTCTTTCAGAGAAAATCACTTTCCTTTGAAACTGCCTTAAGCTACTTACAAGCAATCACCAGCAACTCACATGAGTTTCTCTGAAAGAGAAGCAGTCTGTTCCAACACTTCAATTCATTGTGTGAAGTGAATGGAGGGTTGCTTCACTTTCTAAATGCTGTACTTTCAGAGAAAATCACTTTTCTTTGAAAGTGCCTTAAGCTACTTACAAGGATTCACCAGCAACTTACATGAGTTTCTCTGATAGAGAAGCAGTCTGTTCCAACACTTCAATTCACTGTGCAAAGTGAATGGAGTGTTGCTTCATTTTCTAAATGCTGTTCTTTCAGAGAAAATCACTTTCCTTTGAAACTGCCTTAAACTACTTACAAGCATTCACCAGCAACTCACATGAGTTTCTCTGAAAGAGAAGCAGTCTGTTCCAACACTTCAATTCACTGTGCGAAGTGAACGGAGTGTTGCTTCACTTTCTAAATGCTGTAATTTCATAGAAAATCACTTTCTTTGAAAGTGCCTAAAGATAATTATAAGCATTCACAAGAAATTCACATGCATTTCTCTGAAAGAGAAACAGTCTCTTCCAACACTTCAATTCACTGTGCGAAGTGAATGGAGTGTTGCTTCACTTTCTAAATGCTGTACTTTTAGAGAAAATCACTTTCTTTTGAAACTGCCTTAAGCTACTTACAAGCATTCACCAGCAACTCACATGAGTTTCTCTGAAAGAGAAACAGTCTGTTCCAACACTTCAATTCACTGTGCGAAGTGAATGTGTTGTTGTTTCACTTTCTAAATGCTGTATTTTCAGAGAAAATCACTTTCCTTTGATACTGCCTTAAGCTACTTACAAGCATTCACAAGAAACTCACATGCGTTTCTCTGAAAGAGAAGCAGTCTGTTCCAACTCTTCAATTCACTGTGCGAAGTGAATGGAGTGTTGCGTCACTTACTAAATGCTGTACTTACAGAGAAAATCACATTCCTTTGAAAGTACCTTAAGCTACTTACAAGCATTCACCAGCAACTCAGAAGAGTTTCTCTGAAAGTGAAGGAGTCTGTTCCAACACTTTAATTCACTCTGCGAAATGAATGTGTTGTTGTTTCACTTTCTAAATGCTGTTTTTTTCAGAGAAAATCCCTTTCCTTTGATTCTGCCTTAAGCTTCTTACAGGCATTCACAAGAAACTCACATGCGTTTCTCTGAAAGAGAAGCAGTCAGTTCCAACACTTCAATTCACTGTGCAAAGTGAATGGAGTGTCGCTTCATTTTGTAAATACTGTAATTTCAGAGAAAATCACTTTCCTTTGAAACTGCCTTAAACTTCTCACAAGCATTCACCAGCAACTCACATGAGTTTCTCTGAAAGAGAAGCAGTCTGTTCCAACACTTCCATTCACTGTGCGAAGTGAATGGAGTGTTGTTTCACTCTCTAAATGCTGTACTTTCAGAGAAAATCACTCTTCTTTGAAAGCACCTTAAGCTACTTACAAGCATTCACCAACAACTCTCATGCATTACTCTGAAAGAGAAGCAGTCTGTTCCAACACTTCGATTCAATGTGCGAAGTGAATGAAGTGTTGCTTCACTTTCTAAATGCTGTACTTTCAGAGAAAATCACTCTTCTTTGAAACTGCCTTAAGCTACTTACAAGCATTCACAAGCAACTCACATGCATTTCTCTGAAAGAGAAGCAGTCTGTTCCAACACTTCAATTCACTGTGCGAAGTGAATGGAATATTGCTTCACTTTCAAAATGCTGTACTTTCAGAGAAAATCACTTTCCTTTGAAACTGCCTTAGCTACCTACAAGCATTCAACAGCAACTCACATGCATTTCTCTGAAAGAGAAGCAGTCTGTTCCAACACTTCAATTCACTGTGCGAAATGAATGGAGTGTTGCTTCACTTTCTAAATGCTGTTCTTTCAGAGAAAATCACTTTCTTTGAAAGTGCCTTAAGATAATTATAAGCATTCACATGAAACTCACATGCATTTCTCTGAAAGAGAAGCAGTCTGTTCCAAGACTTCAATTCACTGTGCAAAATGAATGGAGTGTTGCTTCATTTTCTAAATGCTGTTCTTTCAGAGAAAATCACTTTCTTTTGAAACTGCCTTAAGCTACTTACAAGCATTCACCAGCAACTCACATGAGTTTCTCTGAAAGAGAAACAGTCTGTTCCAACACTTCAATTCACTGTGCGAAGTGAATGTGTTGTTGTTTCACTTTCTAAATGCTGTATTTTCAGAGAAAATCACTTTCCTTTGATACTGCCTTAAGCTACTTACAAGCATTCACAAGAAACTCACATGCGTTTCTCTGAAAGAGAAGCAGTCTGTTCCAACTCTTCAATTCACTGTGCGAAGTGAATGGAGTGTTGCGTCACTTACTAAATGCTGTACTTACAGAGAAAATCACATTCCTTTGAAAGTACCTTAAGCTACTTACAAGCATTCACCAGCAACTCAGAAGAGTTTCTCTGAAAGTGAAGGAGTCTGTTCCAACACTTTAATTCACTCTGCGAAATGAATGTGTTGTTGTTTCACTTTCTAAATGCTGTTTTTTCAGAGAAAATCACTTTCCTTTGATTCTGCCTTAAGCTTCTTACAGGCATTCACAAGAAACTCACATGCGTTTCTCTGAAAGAGAAGCAGTCAGTTCCAACACTTCAATTCACTGTGCGAAGTGAATGGAGTGTCGCTTCATTTTCTAAATGCTGTAATTTCAGAGAAAATCACTTTCCTTTGAAAGTGCCTTAAGCTACTTACTAGGATTCACCAGCAACTCACATGAGTTTCTCTGAAGGAGAAGCAGTCTGTTCCAACACTTCAATTCACTGTGCAAAGTGAATGGAGTGTCGCTTCATTTTGTAAATACTGTAATTTCAGAGAAAATCACTTTCCTTTGAAACTGCCTTAAACTTCTCACAAGCATTCACCAGCAACTCACATGAGTTTCTCTGAAAGAGAAGCAGTCTGTTCCAACACTTCCATTCACTGTGCGAAGTGAATGGAGTGTTGTTTCACTCTCTAAATGCTGTACTTTCAGAGAAAATCACTCTTCTTTGAAAGCACCTTAAGCTACTTACAAGCATTCACCAACAACTCTCATGCATTACTCTGAAAGAGAAGCAGTCTGTTCCAACACTTCGATTCAATGTGCGAAGTGAATGAAGTGTTGCTTCACTTTCTAAATGCTGTACTTTCAGAGAAAATCACTCTTCTTTGAAACTGCCTTAAGCTACTTACAAGCATTCACAAGCAACTCACATGCATTTCTCTGAAAGAGAAGCAGTCTGTTCCAACACTTCAATTCACTGTGCGAAGTGAATGGAATATTGCTTCACTTTCAAAATGCTGTACTTTCAGAGAAAATCACTTTCCTTTGAAACTGCCTTAGCTACCTACAAGCATTCAACAGCAACTCACATGCATTTCTCTGAAAGAGAAGCAGTCTGTTCCAACACTTCAATTCACTGTGCGAAATGAATGGAGTGTTGCTTCACTTTCTAAATGCTGTTCTTTCAGAGAAAATCACTTTCTTTGAAAGTGCCTTAAGATAATTATAAGCATTCACATGAAACTCACATGCATTTCTCTGAAAGAGAAGCAGTCTGTTCCAAGACTTCAATTCACTGTGCAAAATGAATGGAGTGTTGCTTCATTTTCTAAATGCTGTACTTTCAGAGAAAATCACTTTCCTTTGAAACTGCCTTAAACTACTTACAAGCATTCACCAGCAACTCACATGAGTTTCTCTGAAAAAGAAGCAGTCTGTTCCAACACTTCAATTCACTGTGCGAAGTGAATGGAGTGTTGCTTCACTTTCTAAATGCTTACTTTCATAGAAAATCACTTTCTTTAAAAGTGCCTTAAGATAATTATAAGCATTCACAAGAAACTCACATGCATTTTTCTGAAGAGTAACAGTCTGTTCCAACACTTCAATTCACTGTGCGAAGTGAATGGAGTGTTGATTCACTTTCTAAATGCTGTACTTTCAGAGAAAATCACTTTCTTTTGAAACTGCCTTAAGCTACTTACAAGCATTCATCAGCAACTCTCATGAGTTTCTCTGAAAGAGAAGCAGTCTGTTCCAACACTTCAATTCACTGTGCAAAGTGAATGGAGTGTTGCTTCACTTTGTAAATGCTGTACTTTCAGAGAAAATCACATTCCTTTCAAAGTACCTTAAGCTACTTACAAGCATTCACCAGCAACTCACAAGAGTTTCTCTGAAAGTGAAGCAGTCTGTTCCAACACTTCAATTCACTGTGTGAAGAGAATGTGTTGTTGTTTCACTTTCTAAATGCTGTACTTTCAGAGAAAATCACTTTCCTTTGAAACTGCCTTAAGCTACTTACAAGCATTCACCAGCAACTCACATGAGTTTCTCTGAAAGAGAAGCAGTCTATTGCAACACTTCCATTCACTGTGCGAAGTGAATGGAGTGTTGTTTCACTCTCTAAATGCTGTACTTTCAGAGAAAATCACTCTTCTTTGAAAGTACCTTAAGCTACTTACAAGCATTCACCAACAACTCTCATGCATTACTCTGAAAGAGAAGCAGTCTGTTCCAACACTTCAATTCAATGTGCGAAGTGAATGAAGTGTTGCTTCACTTTCTAAATGCTGTACTTTCAGAGAAAATCACTTTTCTTTGAAACTGCCTGAAGCTACTTACAAGCATTCACAAGCAACTCACATGCATTTCTCTGAAAGAGAAGCAGTCTGTTCCAACACTTCAATTCACTGTGCGAAGTGAATGGAATATTGCTTCACTTTCAAAATGCTGTACTTTCAGAGAAAATCACTTTCCTTTGAAACTGCCTTAGCTACCTACAAGCATTCAACAGCAACTCACATGCATTTCTCTGAAAGAGAAGCAGTCTGTTCCAACACTTCAATTCACTGTGCGAAATGAATGGAGTGTTGCTTCACTTTCTAAATGCTGTACTTTCAGAGAAAATCACTGTCTTTGAAAGTGCCTTAAGATAATTGTAAGCATTCACAAGAAACTCACATGCATTTTTCTGAAGAGTAACAGTCTGTTCCAACACTTCCATTCACTGGGCGAAGTGAATGCGTTACTGTTTCACTTTCTAAATGCTGTACTTTCAGAGAAAATCACTCTTCTTTGAAAGAGCCTTAAGCTACTTACAAGCATTCACCAACAACTCTCATGCATTACTCTGAAAGAGAAGCAGTCTGCTCCAACACTTCAATTCAATGTGTGAAGTGAATGCAGTGTTGCTTCACTTTCTAAATGCTGTACTTTCAGAGAAAATCACTCTTCTTTGAAACTGCCTTAAGCTACTTACAAGCATTCACAAGCAACTCACATGCATTTCTCTGAAAGAGAAGCAGTCTGTTCCAAGACTTCAATTCACTGTGCAAAGTGAATGGAGTGTTGCTTCATTTTCTAAATGCTGTACTTTCAGAGAAAATCACATTCCTTTGAAACTGCCTTAAACTACTTACAAGCATTCACCAGCAACTCACATGAGTTTCTCTGAAAGAGAAGCAGTCTGTTCCAACACTTCAATTCACTGTGCGAAGTGAATGGAGTGTTGCTTCACTTTCTAAATGCTGTACATTCATAAAAAATCACTTTCTTTAAAAGTGCCTTAAGATAATTATAAGCATTCACAAAAAACTCACATGCATTTTTCTGAAAGAGTAACAGTCTGTTCCAACACTTCAATTCACTGTGCGAAGTGAATGAAGTGTTGATTCACTTTCTAAATGCTGTACTTTCAGAGAAAATCACTTTCTTTTGAAACTGCCTTAAGCTACTTACAAGCATTCATCAGCAACTCACATGAGTTTCTCTGAAAGAGAAACAGTCTGTTCCAACACTTCAATTCACTGTGCGAAGTGAATGGAGTGTTGCGTCACTTTCTAAATGCTGTACTTTCAGAGAAAATCACATTCCTTTCAAAGTACCTTAAGCTACTTACAAGCATTCACCAGCAACTCACAAGAGTTTCTCTGAAAGTGAAGGAGTCTGTTCCAACACTTCAATTCACTGTGCAAAGTGAATGTGTTGTTGTTTCACATTCTAAATGCTGTTTTTTCAGAGAAAATCACTTTCCTTTGATTCTGCCTTAAGTTACTTACAAGCATTCACAAGAAACTCACATGCGTTTCTCTGAAAGAGACGCAGTCGGTTCCAACACTTCAATTCACTGTGCGAAGTGAATGGAGTGTTGCTTCACTTTATAAATGCTGTAATTTCAGAGAAAATCACTTTCCTTTGAAAGTGCCTTCAGCTACTTACTAGGATTCACCAGCAACTCACATGAGTTTCTCTGAAAGAGAAGCAGTCTGTTCCAACACTTCAATTCACTGTGCAAAGTGAATGGAGTGTTGCTTCACTTTCTAAATGCTGTATTTTCAGAGAAAATCACATTCCTTTGATACTGCCTTAAGCTACTTACAAGCATTCACAAGAAACTCACATGCGTTTCTCTGAAAGAGAAGCAGTCTGTTCCAACTCTTCAATTCACTGTGCGAAGTGAATGGAGTGTTGCGTCACTTACTAAATGCTGTACTTTCAGAGAAAATCACATTCCTTTCAAAGTACCTTAAGCTACTTACAAGCATTCACCAGCAACTAAGAAGAGTTTCTCTGAAAGTGAAGGAGTCTGTTCCAACACTTCAATTCACTCTGCGAAATGAACGTGTTGTTGTTTCACTTTCTAAATGCTGTTTTTTCAGAGAAAATCACTTTCCTTTGATTCTGCCTTAAGCTACTTACAGGCATTCACAAGAAACTCACATGCGTTTCTCTGAAAGAGAAGCAGTCAGTCCAACACTTCAATTCACTGTGCGAAGTAAATGGAGTGTCGCTTCATTTTCTAAATGCTGTAATTTCAGAGAAAATCACTTTCCTTTGAAAGTGCCTTAAGCTACTTACTAGGATTCACCAGCAACTCACATGAGTTTCTCTGAAGGAGAAGCAGTCTGTTCCAACACTTCAATTCACTGTGCAAAGTGAATGAAGTGTTGCTTCACTTTCTAAATGCTGTATTTTCAGAGAAAATCACATTCCTTTGATACTGCCTTAAGCTACTTACAAGCATTCACAAGAAACTCACATGCGTTTCTCTGAAAGAGAAGCAGTCTGTTCCAACTCTTCAATTCACTGTGCGAAGTGAATGGAGTGTTGCGTCACTTACTAAATGCTGTACTTTCAGAGAAAATCACTTTCCTTTGAAACTGCCTTAGCTACCTACAAGCATTCAACAGCAACTCACATGCATTTCTCTGAAAGAGAAGCAGTCTGTTCCAACACTTCAATTCACTGTGCGAAATGAATGGAGTGTTGCTTCACTTTCTAAATGCTGTACTTTCAGAGAAAATCACTGTCTTTGAAAGTGCCTTAAGATAATTGTAAGCATTCACAAGAAACTCACATGCATTTTTCTGAAGAGTAACAGTCTGTTCCAACACTTCCATTCACTGGGCGAAGTGAATGCGTTACTGTTTCACTTTCTAAATGCTGTACTTTCAGAGAAAATCACTCTTCTTTGAAAGAGCCTTAAGCTACTTACAAGCATTCACCAACAACTCTCATGCATTACTCTGAAAGAGAAGCAGTCTGCTCCAACACTTCAATTCAATGTGTGAAGTGAATGCAGTGTTGCTTCACTTTCTAAATGCTGTACTTTCAGAGAAAATCACTCTTCTTTGAAACTGCCTTAAGCTACTTACAAGCATTCACAAGCAACTCACATGCATTTCTCTGAAAGAGAAGCAGTCTGTTCCAAGACTTCAATTCACTGTGCAAAGTGAATGGAGTGTTGCTTCATTTTCTAAATGCTGTACTTTCAGAGAAAATCACATTCCTTTGAAACTGCCTTAAACTACTTACAAGCATTCACCAGCAACTCACATGAGTTTCTCTGAAAGAGAAGCAGTCTGTTCCAACACTTCAATTCACTGTGCGAAGTGAATGGAGTGTTGCTTCACTTTCTAAATGCTGTACATTCATAAAAAATCACTTTCTTTAAAAGTGCCTTAAGATAATTATAAGCATTCACAAAAAACTCACATGCATTTTTCTGAAAGAGTAACAGTCTGTTCCAACACTTCAATTCACTGTGCGAAGTGAATGAAGTGTTGATTCACTTTCTAAATGCTGTACTTTCAGAGAAAATCACTTTCTTTTGAAACTGCCTTAAGCTACTTACAAGCATTCATCAGCAACTCACATGAGTTTCTCTGAAAGAGAAACAGTCTGTTCCAACACTTCAATTCACTGTGCGAAGTGAATGGAGTGTTGCGTCACTTTCTAAATGCTGTACTTTCAGAGAAAATCACATTCCTTTCAAAGTACCTTAAGCTACTTACAAGCATTCACCAGCAACTCACAAGAGTTTCTCTGAAAGTGAAGGAGTCTGTTCCAACACTTCAATTCACTGTGCAAAGTGAATGTGTTGTTGTTTCACATTCTAAATGCTGTTTTTTCAGAGAAAATCACTTTCCTTTGATTCTGCCTTAAGTTACTTACAAGCATTCACAAGAAACTCACATGCGTTTCTCTGAAAGAGACGCAGTCGGTTCCAACACTTCAATTCACTGTGCGAAGTGAATGGAGTGTTGCTTCACTTTATAAATGCTGTAATTTCAGAGAAAATCACTTTCCTTTGAAAGTGCCTTCAGCTACTTACTAGGATTCACCAGCAACTCACATGAGTTTCTCTGAAAGAGAAGCAGTCTGTTCCAACACTTCAATTCACTGTGCAAAGTGAATGGAGTGTTGCTTCACTTTCTAAATGCTGTATTTTCAGAGAAAATCACATTCCTTTGATACTGCCTTAAGCTACTTACAAGCATTCACAAGAAACTCACATGCGTTTCTCTGAAAGAGAAGCAGTCTGTTCCAACTCTTCAATTCACTGTGCGAAGTGAATGGAGTGTTGCGTCACTTACTAAATGCTGTACTTTCAGAGAAAATCACATTCCTTTCAAAGTACCTTAAGCTACTTACAAGCATTCACCAGCAACTAAGAAGAGTTTCTCTGAAAGTGAAGGAGTCTGTTCCAACACTTCAATTCACTCTGCGAAATGAACGTGTTGTTGTTTCACTTTCTAAATGCTGTTTTTTCAGAGAAAATCACTTTCCTTTGATTCTGCCTTAAGCTACTTACAGGCATTCACAAGAAACTCACATGCGTTTCTCTGAAAGAGAAGCAGTCAGTCCAACACTTCAATTCACTGTGCGAAGTAAATGGAGTGTCGCTTCATTTTCTAAATGCTGTAATTTCAGAGAAAATCACTTTCCTTTGAAAGTGCCTTAAGCTACTTACTAGGATTCACCAGCAACTCACATGAGTTTCTCTGAAGGAGAAGCAGTCTGTTCCAACACTTCAATTCACTGTGCAAAGTGAATGAAGTGTCGCTTCATTTTCTAAATGCTGTAATTTCAGAGAAAATCACTTTAATTTGAAACTACCTTAAACTTCTCACAAGCATTCACCAGCAACTCACATGAGTTTCTCTGAAAGAGAAGCAGTCTGTTCCAACACTTCAATTCACTGTGCGAAGTGAATGGAATATTGCTTCACTTTCAAAATGCTGTACTTTCAGAGAAAATCACTTTCCTTTGAAACTGCCTTAGCTACCTACAAGCATTCAACAGCAACTCACATGCATTTCTCTGAAAGAGAAGCAGTCTGTTCCAACACTTCAATTCACTGTGCGAAATGAATGGAGTGTTGCTTCACTTTCTAAATGCTGTTCTTTCAGAGAAAATCACTTTCTTTGAAAGTGCCTTAAGATAATTATAAGCATTCACATGAAACTCACATGCATTTCTCTGAAAGAGAAGCAGTCTGTTCCAAGACTTCAATTCACTGTGCAAAATGAATGGAGTGTTGCTTCATTTTCTAAATGCTGTTCTTTCAGAGAAAATCACTTTCTTTTGAAACTGCCTTAAGCTACTTACAAGCATTCACCAGCAACTCACATGAGTTTCTCTGAAAGAGAAACAGTCTGTTCCAACACTTCAATTCACTGTGCGAAGTGAATGTGTTGTTGTTTCACTTTCTAAATGCTGTATTTTCAGAGAAAATCACTTTCCTTTGATACTGCCTTAAGCTACTTACAAGCATTCACAAGAAACTCACATGCGTTTCTCTGAAAGAGAAGCAGTCTGTTCCAACTCTTCAATTCACTGTGCGAAGTGAATGGAGTGTTGCGTCACTTACTAAATGCTGTACTTACAGAGAAAATCACATTCCTTTGAAAGTACCTTAAGCTACTTACAAGCATTCACCAGCAACTCAGAAGAGTTTCTCTGAAAGTGAAGGAGTCTGTTCCAACACTTTAATTCACTCTGCGAAATGAATGTGTTGTTGTTTCACTTTCTAAATGCTGTTTTTTCAGAGAAAATCACTTTCCTTTGATTCTGCCTTAAGCTTCTTACAGGCATTCACAAGAAACTCACATGCGTTTCTCTGAAAGAGAAGCAGTCAGTTCCAACACTTCAATTCACTGTGCGAAGTGAATGGAGTGTCGCTTCATTTTCTAAATGCTGTAATTTCAGAGAAAATCACTTTCCTTTGAAAGTGCCTTAAGCTACTTACTAGGATTCACCAGCAACTCACATGAGTTTCTCTGAAGGAGAAGCAGTCTGTTCCAACACTTCAATTCACTGTGCAAAGTGAATGGAGTGTCGCTTCATTTTGTAAATACTGTAATTTCAGAGAAAATCACTTTCCTTTGAAACTTCCTTAAACTTCTCACAAGCATTCACCAGCAACTCACATGAGTTTCTCTGAAAGAGAAGCAGTCTGTTCCAACACTTCCATTCACTGTGCGAAGTGAATGGAGTGTTGTTTCACTCTCTAAATGCTGTACTTTCAGAGAAAATCACTCTTCTTTGAAAGCACCTTAAGCTACTTACAAGCATTCACCAACAACTCTCATGCATTACTCTGAAAGAGAAGCAGTCTGTTCCAACACTTCGATTCAATGTGCGAAGTGAATGAAGTGTTGCTTCACTTTCTAAATGCTGTACTTTCAGAGAAAATCACTCTTCTTTGAAACTGCCTTAAGCTACTTACAAGCATTCACAAGCAACTCACATGCATTTCTCTGAAAGAGAAGCAGTCTGTTCCAACACTTCAATTCACTGTGCGAAGTGAATGGAATATTGCTTCACTTTCAAAATGCTGTACTTTCAGAGAAAATCACATTCCTTTGAAACTGCCTTAAACTACTTACAAGCATTCATCAGCAACTCTCATGAGTTTCTCTGAAAGAGAAGCAGTCTGTTCCAACACTTCAATTCACTGTGCGAAGTGAATGGAGTGTTGCTTCACTTTGTAAATGCTGTACTTTCAGAGAAAATCACATTCCTTTCAAAGTACCTTAAGCTACTTACAAGCATTCACCAGCAACTCACAAGAGTTTCTCTGAAAGTGAAGCAGTCTGTTCCAACACTTCAATTCACTGTGTGAAGAGAATGTGTTGTTGTTTCACTTTCTAAATGCTGTACTTTCAGAGAAAATCACTTTCCTTTGAAACTGCCTTAAGCTACTTACAAGCATTCATCAGCAACTCTCATGAGTTTCTCTGAAAGAGAAGCAGTCTGTTCCAACACTTCAATTCACTGTGCGAAGTGAATGGAGTGTTGCTTCACTTTGTAAATGCTGTACTTTCAGAGAAAATCACATTCCTTTCAAAGTACCTTAAGCTACTTACAAGCATTCACCAGCAACTCACAAGAGTTTCTCTGAAAGTGAAGCAGTCTGTTCCAACACTTCAATTCACTGTGTGAAGAGAATGTGTTGTTGTTTCACTTTCTAAATGCTGTACTTTCAGAGAAAATCACTTTCCTTTGAAACTGCCTTAAGCTACTTACAAGCATTCACCAGCAACTCACATGAGTTTCTCTGAAAGAGAAGCAGTCTATTGCAACACTTCCATTCACTGTGCGAAGTGAATGGAGTGTTGTTTCACTCTCTAAATGCTGTACTTTCAGAGAAAATCACTCTTCTTTGAAAGTACCTTAAGCTACTTACAAGCATTCACCAACAACTCTCATGCATTACTCTGAAAGAGAAGCAGTCTGTTCCAACACTTCAATTCAATGTGCGAAGTGAATGAAGTGTTGCTTCACTTTCTAAATGCTGTACTTTCAGAGAAAATCACTTTTCTTTGAAACTGCCTGAAGCTACTTACAAGCATTCACAAGCAACTCACATGCATTTCTCTGAAAGAGAAGCAGTCTGTTCCAACACTTCAATTCACTGTGCGAAGTGAATGGAATATTGCTTCACTTTCAAAATGCTGTACTTTCAGAGAAAATCACTTTCCTTTGAAACTGCCTTAGCTACCTACAAGCATTCAACAGCAACTCACATGCATTTCTCTGAAAGAGAAGCAGTCTGTTCCAACACTTCAATTCACTGTGCGAAATGAATGGAGTGTTGCTTCACTTTCTAAATGCTGTACTTTCAGAGAAAATCACTGTCTTTGAAAGTGCCTTAAGATAATTGTAAGCATTCACAAGAAACTCACATGCATTTTTCTGAAGAGTAACAGTCTGTTCCAACACTTCCATTCACTGGGCGAAGTGAATGCGTTACTGTTTCACTTTCTAAATGCTGTACTTTCAGAGAAAATCACTCTTCTTTGAAAGAGCCTTAAGCTACTTACAAGCATTCACCAACAACTCTCATGCATTACTCTGAAAGAGAAGCAGTCTGCTCCAACACTTCAATTCAATGTGTGAAGTGAATGCAGTGTTGCTTCACTTTCTAAATGCTGTACTTTCAGAGAAAATCACTCTTCTTTGAAACTGCCTTAAGCTACTTACAAGCATTCACAAGCAACTCACATGCATTTCTCTGAAAGAGAAGCAGTCTGTTCCAAGACTTCAATTCACTGTGCAAAGTGAATGGAGTGTTGCTTCATTTTCTAAATGCTGTACTTTCAGAGAAAATCACATTCCTTTGAAACTGCCTTAAACTACTTACAAGCATTCACCAGCAACTCACATGAGTTTCTCTGAAAGAGAAGCAGTCTGTTCCAACACTTCAATTCACTGTGCGAAGTGAATGGAGTGTTGCTTCACTTTCTAAATGCTGTACATTCATAAAAAATCACTTTCTTTAAAAGTGCCTTAAGATAATTATAAGCATTCACAAAAAACTCACATGCATTTTTCTGAAAGAGTAACAGTCTGTTCCAACACTTCAATTCACTGTGCGAAGTGAATGAAGTGTTGATTCACTTTCTAAATGCTGTACTTTCAGAGAAAATCACTTTCTTTTGAAACTGCCTTAAGCTACTTACAAGCATTCATCAGCAACTCACATGAGTTTCTCTGAAAGAGAAACAGTCTGTTCCAACACTTCAATTCACTGTGCGAAGTGAATGGAGTGTTGCGTCACTTTCTAAATGCTGTACTTTCAGAGAAAATCACATTCCTTTCAAAGTACCTTAAGCTACTTACAAGCATTCACCAGCAACTCACAAGAGTTTCTCTGAAAGTGAAGGAGTCTGTTCCAACACTTCAATTCACTGTGCAAAGTGAATGTGTTGTTGTTTCACATTCTAAATGCTGTTTTTTCAGAGAAAATCACTTTCCTTTGATTCTGCCTTAAGTTACTTACAAGCATTCACAAGAAACTCACATGCGTTTCTCTGAAAGAGACGCAGTCGGTTCCAACACTTCAATTCACTGTGCGAAGTGAATGGAGTGTTGCTTCACTTTATAAATGCTGTAATTTCAGAGAAAATCACTTTCCTTTGAAAGTGCCTTCAGCTACTTACTAGGATTCACCAGCAACTCACATGAGTTTCTCTGAAAGAGAAGCAGTCTGTTCCAACACTTCAATTCACTGTGCAAAGTGAATGGAGTGTTGCTTCACTTTCTAAATGCTGTATTTTCAGAGAAAATCACATTCCTTTGATACTGCCTTAAGCTACTTACAAGCATTCACAAGAAACTCACATGCGTTTCTCTGAAAGAGAAGCAGTCTGTTCCAACTCTTCAATTCACTGTGCGAAGTGAATGGAGTGTTGCGTCACTTACTAAATGCTGTACTTTCAGAGAAAATCACATTCCTTTCAAAGTACCTTAAGCTACTTACAAGCATTCACCAGCAACTAAGAAGAGTTTCTCTGAAAGTGAAGGAGTCTGTTCCAACACTTCAATTCACTCTGCGAAATGAACGTGTTGTTGTTTCACTTTCTAAATGCTGTTTTTTCAGAGAAAATCACTTTCCTTTGATTCTGCCTTAAGCTACTTACAGGCATTCACAAGAAACTCACATGCGTTTCTCTGAAAGAGAAGCAGTCAGTCCAACACTTCAATTCACTGTGCGAAGTAAATGGAGTGTCGCTTCATTTTCTAAATGCTGTAATTTCAGAGAAAATCACTTTCCTTTGAAAGTGCCTTAAGCTACTTACTAGGATTCACCAGCAACTCACATGAGTTTCTCTGAAGGAGAAGCAGTCTGTTCCAACACTTCAATTCACTGTGCAAAGTGAATGAAGTGTTGCTTCACTTTCTAAATGCTGTATTTTCAGAGAAAATCACATTCCTTTGATACTGCCTTAAGCTACTTACAAGCATTCACAAGAAACTCACATGCGTTTCTCTGAAAGAGAAGCAGTCTGTTCCAACTCTTCAATTCACTGTGCGAAGTGAATGGAGTGTTGCGTCACTTACTAAATGCTGTACTTTCAGAGAAAATCACTTTCCTTTGAAACTGCCTTAGCTACCTACAAGCATTCAACAGCAACTCACATGCATTTCTCTGAAAGAGAAGCAGTCTGTTCCAACACTTCAATTCACTGTGCGAAATGAATGGAGTGTTGCTTCACTTTCTAAATGCTGTACTTTCAGAGAAAATCACTGTCTTTGAAAGTGCCTTAAGATAATTGTAAGCATTCACAAGAAACTCACATGCATTTTTCTGAAGAGTAACAGTCTGTTCCAACACTTCCATTCACTGGGCGAAGTGAATGCGTTACTGTTTCACTTTCTAAATGCTGTACTTTCAGAGAAAATCACTCTTCTTTGAAAGAGCCTTAAGCTACTTACAAGCATTCACCAACAACTCTCATGCATTACTCTGAAAGAGAAGCAGTCTGCTCCAACACTTCAATTCAATGTGTGAAGTGAATGCAGTGTTGCTTCACTTTCTAAATGCTGTACTTTCAGAGAAAATCACTCTTCTTTGAAACTGCCTTAAGCTACTTACAAGCATTCACAAGCAACTCACATGCATTTCTCTGAAAGAGAAGCAGTCTGTTCCAAGACTTCAATTCACTGTGCAAAGTGAATGGAGTGTTGCTTCATTTTCTAAATGCTGTACTTTCAGAGAAAATCACATTCCTTTGAAACTGCCTTAAACTACTTACAAGCATTCACCAGCAACTCACATGAGTTTCTCTGAAAGAGAAGCAGTCTGTTCCAACACTTCAATTCACTGTGCGAAGTGAATGGAGTGTTGCTTCACTTTCTAAATGCTGTACATTCATAAAAAATCACTTTCTTTAAAAGTGCCTTAAGATAATTATAAGCATTCACAAAAAACTCACATGCATTTTTCTGAAAGAGTAACAGTCTGTTCCAACACTTCAATTCACTGTGCGAAGTGAATGAAGTGTTGATTCACTTTCTAAATGCTGTACTTTCAGAGAAAATCACTTTCTTTTGAAACTGCCTTAAGCTACTTACAAGCATTCATCAGCAACTCACATGAGTTTCTCTGAAAGAGAAACAGTCTGTTCCAACACTTCAATTCACTGTGCGAAGTGAATGGAGTGTTGCGTCACTTTCTAAATGCTGTACTTTCAGAGAAAATCACATTCCTTTCAAAGTACCTTAAGCTACTTACAAGCATTCACCAGCAACTCACAAGAGTTTCTCTGAAAGTGAAGGAGTCTGTTCCAACACTTCAATTCACTGTGCAAAGTGAATGTGTTGTTGTTTCACATTCTAAATGCTGTTTTTTCAGAGAAAATCACTTTCCTTTGATTCTGCCTTAAGTTACTTACAAGCATTCACAAGAAACTCACATGCGTTTCTCTGAAAGAGACGCAGTCGGTTCCAACACTTCAATTCACTGTGCGAAGTGAATGGAGTGTTGCTTCACTTTATAAATGCTGTAATTTCAGAGAAAATCACTTTCCTTTGAAAGTGCCTTCAGCTACTTACTAGGATTCACCAGCAACTCACATGAGTTTCTCTGAAAGAGAAGCAGTCTGTTCCAACACTTCAATTCACTGTGCAAAGTGAATGGAGTGTTGCTTCACTTTCTAAATGCTGTATTTTCAGAGAAAATCACATTCCTTTGATACTGCCTTAAGCTACTTACAAGCATTCACAAGAAACTCACATGCGTTTCTCTGAAAGAGAAGCAGTCTGTTCCAACTCTTCAATTCACTGTGCGAAGTGAATGGAGTGTTGCGTCACTTACTAAATGCTGTACTTTCAGAGAAAATCACATTCCTTTCAAAGTACCTTAAGCTACTTACAAGCATTCACCAGCAACTAAGAAGAGTTTCTCTGAAAGTAAAGGAGTCTGTTCCAACACTTCAATTCACTCTGCGAAATGAACGTGTTGTTGTTTCACTTTCTAAATGCTGTTTTTTCAGAGAAAATCACTTTCCTTTGATTCTGCCTTAAGCTACTTACAGGCATTCACAAGAAACTCACATGCGTTTCTCTGAAAGAGAAGCAGTCAGTCCAACACTTCAATTCACTGTGCGAAGTAAATGGAGTGTCGCTTCATTTTCTAAATGCTGTAATTTCAGAGAAAATCACTTTCCTTTGAAAGTGCCTTAAGCTACTTACTAGGATTCACCAGCAACTCACATGAGTTTCTCTGAAGGAGAAGCAGTCTGTTCCAACACTTCAATTCACTGTGCAAAGTGAATGAAGTGTCGCTTCATTTTCTAAATGCTGTAATTTCAGAGAAAATCACTTTCCTTTGAAACTACCTTAAACTTCTCACAAGCATTCACCAGCAACTCACATGAGTTTCTCTGAAAGAGAAGCAGTCTGTTCCAACACTTCAATTCACTGTGCGAAGTGAATGGAATATTGCTTCACTTTCAAAATGCTGTACTTTCAGAGAAAATCACTTTCCTTTGAAACTGCCTTAGCTACCTACAAGCATTCAACAGCAACTCACATGCATTTCTCTGAAAGAGAAGCAGTCTGTTCCAACACTTCAATTCACTGTGCGAAATGAATGGAGTGTTGCTTCACTTTCTAAATGCTGTTCTTTCAGAGAAAATCACTTTCTTTGAAAGTGCCTTAAGATAATTATAAGCATTCACATGAAACTCACATGCATTTCTCTGAAAGAGAAGCAGTCTGTTCCAAGACTTCAATTCACTGTGCAAAATGAATGGAGTGTTGCTTCATTTTCTAAATGCTGTTCTTTCAGAGAAAATCACTTTCTTTTGAAACTGCCTTAAGCTACTTACAAGCATTCACCAGCAACTCACATGAGTTTCTCTGAAAGAGAAACAGTCTGTTCCAACACTTCAATTCACTGTGCGAAGTGAATGTGTTGTTGTTTCACTTTCTAAATGCTGTATTTTCAGAGAAAATCACTTTCCTTTGATACTGCCTTAAGCTACTTACAAGCATTCACAAGAAACTCACATGCGTTTCTCTGAAAGAGAAGCAGTCTGTTCCAACTCTTCAATTCACTGTGCGAAGTGAATGGAGTGTTGCGTCACTTACTAAATGCTGTACTTACAGAGAAAATCACATTCCTTTGAAAGTACCTTAAGCTACTTACAAGCATTCACCAGCAACTCAGAAGAGTTTCTCTGAAAGTGAAGGAGTCTGTTCCAACACTTTAATTCACTCTGCGAAATGAATGTGTTGTTGTTTCACTTTCTAAATGCTGTTTTTTCAGAGAAAATCACTTTCCTTTGATTCTGCCTTAAGCTTCTTACAGGCATTCACAAGAAACTCACATGCGTTTCTCTGAAAGAGAAGCAGTCAGTTCCAACACTTCAATTCACTGTGCGAAGTGAATGGAGTGTCGCTTCATTTTCTAAATGCTGTAATTTCAGAGAAAATCACTTTCCTTTGAAAGTGCCTTAAGCTACTTACTAGGATTCACCAGCAACTCACATGAGTTTCTCTGAAGGAGAAGCAGTCTGTTCCAACACTTCAATTCACTGTGCAAAGTGAATGGAGTGTCGCTTCATTTTGTAAATACTGTAATTTCAGAGAAAATCACTTTCCTTTGAAACTTCCTTAAACTTCTCACAAGCATTCACCAGCAACTCACATGAGTTTCTCTGAAAGAGAAGCAGTCTGTTCCAACACTTCCATTCACTGTGCGAAGTGAATGGAGTGTTGTTTCACTCTCTAAATGCTGTACTTTCAGAGAAAATCACTCTTCTTTGAAAGCACCTTAAGCTACTTACAAGCATTCACCAACAACTCTCATGCATTACTCTGAAAGAGAAGCAGTCTGTTCCAACACTTCGATTCAATGTGCGAAGTGAATGAAGTGTTGCTTCACTTTCTAAATGCTGTACTTTCAGAGAAAATCACTCTTCTTTGAAACTGCCTTAAGCTACTTACAAGCATTCACAAGCAACTCACATGCATTTCTCTGAAAGAGAAGCAGTCTGTTCCAACACTTCAATTCACTGTGCGAAGTGAATGGAATATTGCTTCACTTTCAAAATGCTGTACTTTCAGAGAAAATCACTTTCCTTTGAAACTGCCTTAGCTACCTACAAGCATTCAACAGCAACTCACATGCATTTCTCTGAAAGAGAAGCAGTCTGTTCCAACACTTCAATTCACTGTGCGAAATGAATGGAGTGTTGCTTCACTTTCTAAATGCTGTTCTTTCAGAGAAAATCACTTTCTTTGAAAGTGCCTTAAGATAATTATAAGCATTCACATGAAACTCACATGCATTTCTCTGAAAGAGAAGCAGTCTGTTCCAAGACTTCAATTCACTGTGCAAAATGAATGGAGTGTTGCTTCATTTTCTAAATGCTGTACTTTCAGAGAAAATCACTTTCCTTTGAAACTGCCTTAAACTACTTACAAGCATTCACCAGCAACTCACATGAGTTTCTCTGAAAAAGAAGCAGTCTGTTCCAACACTTCAATTCACTGTGCGAAGTGAATGGAGTGTTGCTTCACTTTCTAAATGCTTACTTTCATAGAAAATCACTTTCTTTAAAAGTGCCTTAAGATAATTATAAGCATTCACAAGAAACTCACATGCATTTTTCTGAAGAGTAACAGTCTGTTCCAACACTTCAATTCACTGTGCGAAGTGAATGGAGTGTTGATTCACTTTCTAAATGCTGTACTTTCAGAGAAAATCACTTTCTTTTGAAACTGCCTTAAGCTACTTACAAGCATTCATCAGCAACTCTCATGAGTTTCTCTGAAAGAGAAGCAGTCTGTTCCAACACTTCAATTCACTGTGCGAAGTGAATGGAGTGTTGCTTCACTTTGTAAATGCTGTACTTTCAGAGAAAATCACATTCCTTTCAAAGTACCTTAAGCTACTTACAAGCATTCACCAGCAACTCACAAGAGTTTCTCTGAAAGTGAAGCAGTCTGTTCCAACACTTCAATTCACTGTGTGAAGAGAATGTGTTGTTGTTTCACTTTCTAAATGCTGTACTTTCAGAGAAAATCACTTTCCTTTGAAACTGCCTTAAGCTACTTACAAGCATTCACCAGCAACTCACATGAGTTTCTCTGAAAGAGAAGCAGTCTATTGCAACACTTCCATTCACTGTGCGAAGTGAATGGAGTGTTGTTTCACTCTCTAAATGCTGTACTTTCAGAGAAAATCACTCTTCTTTGAAAGTACCTTAAGCTACTTACAAGCATTCACCAACAACTCTCATGCATTACTCTGAAAGAGAAGCAGTCTGTTCCAACACTTCAATTCAATGTGCGAAGTGAATGAAGTGTTGCTTCACTTTCTAAATGCTGTACTTTCAGAGAAAATCACTTTTCTTTGAAACTGCCTGAAGCTACTTACAAGCATTCACAAGCAACTCACATGCATTTCTCTGAAAGAGAAGCAGTCTGTTCCAACACTTCAATTCACTGTGCGAAGTGAATGGAATATTGCTTCACTTTCAAAATGCTGTACTTTCAGAGAAAATCACTTTCCTTTGAAACTGCCTTAGCTACCTACAAGCATTCAACAGCAACTCACATGCATTTCTCTGAAAGAGAAGCAGTCTGTTCCAACACTTCAATTCACTGTGCGAAATGAATGGAGTGTTGCTTCACTTTCTAAATGCTGTACTTTCAGAGAAAATCACTGTCTTTGAAAGTGCCTTAAGATAATTGTAAGCATTCACAAGAAACTCACATGCATTTTTCTGAAGAGTAACAGTCTGTTCCAACACTTCCATTCACTGGGCGAAGTGAATGCGTTACTGTTTCACTTTCTAAATGCTGTACTTTCAGAGAAAATCACTCTTCTTTGAAAGAGCCTTAAGCTACTTACAAGCATTCACCAACAACTCTCATGCATTACTCTGAAAGAGAAGCAGTCTACTCCAACACTTCAATTCAATGTGTGAAGTGAATGCAGTGTTGCTTCACTTTCTAAATGCTGTACTTTCAGAGAAAATCACTCTTCTTTGAAACTGCCTTAAGCTACTTACAAGCATTCACAAGCAACTCACATGCATTTCTCTGAAAGAGAAGCAGTCTGTTCCAAGACTTCAATTCACTGTGCAAAGTGAATGGAGTGTTGCTTCATTTTCTAAATGCTGTACTTTCAGAGAAAATCACATTCCTTTGAAACTGCCTTAAACTACTTACAAGCATTCACCAGCAACTCACATGAGTTTCTCTGAAAGAGAAGCAGTCTGTTCCAACACTTCAATTCACTGTGCGAAGTGAATGGAGTGTTGCTTCACTTTCTAAATGCTGTACATTCATAAAAAATCACTTTCTTTAAAAGTGCCTTAAGATAATTATAAGCATTCACAAAAAACTCACATGCATTTTTCTGAAAGAGTAACAGTCTGTTCCAACACTTCAATTCACTGTGCGAAGTGAATGAAGTGTTGATTCACTTTCTAAATGCTGTACTTTCAGAGAAAATCACTTTCTTTTGAAACTGCCTTAAGCTACTTACAAGCATTCATCAGCAACTCACATGAGTTTCTCTGAAAGAGAAACAGTCTGTTCCAACACTTCAATTCACTGTGCGAAGTGAATGGAGTGTTGCGTCACTTTCTAAATGCTGTACTTTCAGAGAAAATCACATTCCTTTCAAAGTACCTTAAGCTACTTACAAGCATTCACCAGCAACTCACAAGAGTTTCTCTGAAAGTGAAGGAGTCTGTTCCAACACTTCAATTCACTGTGCAAAGTGAATGTGTTGTTGTTTCACATTCTAAATGCTGTTTTTTCAGAGAAAATCACTTTCCTTTGATTCTGCCTTAAGTTACTTACAAGCATTCACAAGAAACTCACATGCGTTTCTCTGAAAGAGACGCAGTCGGTTCCAACACTTCAATTCACTGTGCGAAGTGAATGGAGTGTTGCTTCACTTTATAAATGCTGTAATTTCAGAGAAAATCACTTTCCTTTGAAAGTGCCTTCAGCTACTTACTAGGATTCACCAGCAACTCACATGAGTTTCTCTGAAAGAGAAGCAGTCTGTTCCAACACTTCAATTCACTGTGCAAAGTGAATGGAGTGTTGCTTCACTTTCTAAATGCTGTATTTTCAGAGAAAATCACATTCCTTTGATACTGCCTTAAGCTACTTACAAGCATTCACAAGAAACTCACATGCGTTTCTCTGAAAGAGAAGCAGTCTGTTCCAACTCTTCAATTCACTGTGCGAAGTGAATGGAGTGTTGCGTCACTTACTAAATGCTGTACTTTCAGAGAAAATCACATTCCTTTCAAAGTACCTTAAGCTACTTACAAGCATTCACCAGCAACTAAGAAGAGTTTCTCTGAAAGTGAAGGAGTCTGTTCCAACACTTCAATTCACTCTGCGAAATGAACGTGTTGTTGTTTCACTTTCTAAATGCTGTTTTTTCAGAGAAAATCACTTTCCTTTGATTCTGCCTTAAGCTACTTACAGGCATTCACAAGAAACTCACATGCGTTTCTCTGAAAGAGAAGCAGTCAGTCCAACACTTCAATTCACTGTGCGAAGTAAATGGAGTGTCGCTTCATTTTCTAAATGCTGTAATTTCAGAGAAAATCACTTTCCTTTGAAAGTGCCTTAAGCTACTTACTAGGATTCACCAGCAACTCACATGAGTTTCTCTGAAGGAGAAGCAGTCTGTTCCAACACTTCAATTCACTGTGCAAAGTGAATGAAGTGTCGCTTCATTTTCTAAATGCTGTAATTTCAGAGAAAATCACTTTCCTTTGAAACTACCTTAAACTTCTCACAAGCATTCACCAGCAACTCACATGAGTTTCTCTGAAAGAGAAGCAGTCTGTTCCAACACTTCCATTCACTGTGCGAAGTGAATGGAGTGTTGTTTCACTCTCTAAATGCTGTACTTTCAGAGAAAATCACTCTTCTTTGAAAGTACCTTAAGCTACTTACCAGCATTCAGCAAAAACTCTCATGCATTACTCTGAAAGAGAAGCAGTCTGTTCCCACACTTCGATTCAATGTGCGAAGTGAATGAAGTGTTGCTTCACTTTCTAAATGCTGTACTTTCAGAGAAAATCACTCTTCTTTGAAACTGCCTTAAGCTACTTACAAGCATTCACAAGCAACTCATATGCATTTCTCTGAAAGAGAAGCAGTCTGTTCCAACACTACAATTCACAGTGCGAAGTGAATGGAATATTGCTTCACTTTCAAAATGCTGTACTTTCAGAGAAAATCACTTTCCTTTGAAACTGCCTTAGCTACCTACAAGCATTCAACAGCAACTCACATGCATTTCTCTGAAAGAGAAGCAGTCTGTTCCAACACTTCAATTCACTGTGCGAAATGAATGGAGTGTTGCTTCACTTTCTAAATGCTGTACTTTCAGAGAAAATCACTTACTTTGAAAGTGCCTTAAGATAATTATAAGCATTCACATGAAACTCACATGCATTTCTCTGAAAGAGAAGCAGTCTGTTCCAAGACTTCAATTCACTGTGCAAAATGAATGGAGTGTTGCTTCATTTTCTAAATGCTGTACTTTCAGAGAAAATCACTTTCCTTTGAAACTGCCTTAAACTACTTACAAGCATTCACCAGCAACTCACATGAGTTTCTCTGAAAGAGAAGCAGTCTATTGCAACACTTCCATTCACTGTGCGAAGTGAATGGAGTCTTGTTTCACTCTCTAAATGCTGTACTTTCAGAGAAAATCACTCTTCTTTGAAAGTACCTTAAGCTACTTACAAGCATTCACCAACAACTCTCATGCATTACTCTGAAAGAGAAGCAGTCTGTTCCAACACTTCGATTCAATGTGCGAAGTGAATGAAGTGTTGCTTCACTTTCTAAATGCTGTACTTTCAGAGAAAATCACTCTTCTTTGAAACTGCCTGAAGCTACTTACAAGCATTCACAAGCAACTCACATGCATTTCTCTGAAAGAGAAGCAGTCTGTTCCAACACTTCAATTCACTGTGCGAAGTGAATGGAATATTGCTTCACTTTCAAAATGCTGTACTTTCAGAGAAAATCACTTTCCTTTGAAACTGCCTTAGCTACCTACAAGCATTCAACAGCAACTCACATGCATTTCTCTGAAAGAGAAGCAGTCTGTTCCAACACTTCAATTCACTGTGCGAAATGAATGGAGTGTTGCTTCACTTTCTAAATGCTGTACTTTCAGAGAAAATCACTTTCTTTGAAAGTGCCTTAAGATAATTGTAAGCATTCACAAGAAACTCACATGCATTTTTCTGAAGAGTAACAGTCTGTTCGAACACTTCCATTCACTGGGCGAAGTGAATGCGTTACTGTTTCACTTTCTAAATGCTGTACTTTCAGAGAAAATCACTCTTCTTTGAAAGTGCCTTAAGCTACTTACAAGCATTCACCAACAACTCTCATGCATTACTCTGAAAGAGAAGCAGTCTGCTCCAACACTTCAATTCAATGTGCGAAGTGAATGCAGTGTTGCTTCACTTTCTAAATGCTGTACTTTCAGAGAAAATCACTCTTCTTTTAAACTGCCTTAAGCTACTTACAAGCATTCACAAGGAACTCACATGCATTTCTCTGAAAGAGAAGCAGTCTGTTCCAAGACTTCAATTCACTGTGCAAAGTGAATGGAGTGTTGCTTCATTTTCTAAATGCTGTACTTTCAGAGAAAATCACTTTCCTTTGAAACTGCCTTAAACTACTTACAAGCATTCACCAGCAACTCACATGAGTTTCTCTGAAAGAGAAGCAGTCTGTTCCAACACTTCAATTCACTGTGCGAAGTGAATGGAGTGTTGCTTCACTTTCTAAATGCTGTACATTCATAAAAAATCACTTTCTTTAAAAGTGCCTTAAGATAATTATAAGCATTCACAAAAAACTCACATGCATTTTTCTGAAAGAGTAACAGTCTGTTCCAACACTTCAATTCACTGTGCGAAGTGAATGAAGTGTTGATTCACTTTCTAAATGCTGTACTTTCAGAGAAAATCACTTTCTTTTGAAACTGCCTTAAGCTACTTACAAGCATTCATCAGCAACTCACATGAGTTTCTCTGAAAGAGAAGCAGTCTGTTCCAACACTTCAATTCACTGTGCGAAGTGAATGGAGTGTTGCGTCACTTTCTAAATGCTGTACTTTCAGAGAAAATCACATTCCTTTCAAAGTACCTTAAGCTACTTACAAGCATTCACCAGCAACTCACAAGAGTTTCTCTGAAAGTGAAGGAGTCTGTTCCAACACTTCAATTCACTGTGCAAAGTGAATGTGTTGTTGTTTCACATTCTAAATGCTGTTTTTTCAGAGAAAATCACTTTCCTTTGATTCTGCCTTAAGTTACTTACAAGCATTCACAAGAAACTCACATGCGTTTCTCTGAAAGAGACGCAGTCGGTTCCAACACTTCAATTCACTGTGCGAAGTGAATGGAGTGTTGCTTCACTTTATAAATGCTGTAATTTCAGAGAAAATCACTTTCCTTTGAAAGTGCCTTCAGATACTTACTAGGATTCACCAGCAACTCACATGAGTTTCTCTGAAAGAGAAGCAGTCTATTCCAACACTTCAATTCACTGTGCAAAGTGAATGGAGTGTCGCTTCATTTTGTAAATACTGTAATTTCAGAGAAAATCACTTTCCTTTAAACTGCCTTAAACTACTCACAAGCATTCACCAGCAACTCACATGAGTTTCTCTGAAAGAGAAGCAGTCTGTTCCAACACTTCACTTCACTGTGCGAAGTGAATGTAGTGTTGCTTCACTTTCTAAATGCTGTACTTTCATAGAAAATCACTTTCTTTGAAAGTGCCTTAAAATAATTTTAAGCATTCACAAGAAACTCACATGCATTTTTCTGAAAGAGAAGCAGTCTGTTCCAACACTTCAATTCACTGTGCGAAGTGAATGGAGTGTTGATTCACTTTCTAAATGCTGTACTTTCAGAGAAAGTCACTTTCTTTTGAAACTGCCTTAAGCTACTTACAAGCATTCACCAGCAACTCACATGAGTTTCTCTGAAAGAGAAATATTCTGTTCCAACACTTCAATTCACAGTGCAAAGTGAATGGAGTGTTGCTTCACTTTCTAAATGCTGTACTTTCAGAGAAAATCACTTTCCTTTGAAACTGCCTTAAACTACTCACAAGCATTCACCAGCAACTCACATGAGTTTCTCTGAAAGAGAAGCAGTCTGTTCCAACTCTTCAATTCACTGTGCGAAGTGAATGGAGTGTTGTGTCACTTTCTAAATGCTGTACTGTCAGAGAAAATCACTTTCTTTGAAAGTGCCTTAAGATAATTATAAGCATTCACATGAAATTCACATGCATTTCTCTGAAAAGAAGCAGTCTGTTCCAACACTTCAATTCACTGTGCGAAGTGAATGTGTTGTTGTTTCACTTTCTAAATGCTGTAATTTCAGAGAAAATCACTTTCCTTTAATTCTGCCTTAAACTACTTACAAGCATTCACAAGAAACTCACATGCGTTTCTCTGAAAGAGAAGCAGTCGGTTCCAACACTTCAATTCACTGTGCGAAGTGAATGGAGTGTTGCGTCACTTTCTAAATCCTGTACATTCAGAGAAAATCACTCTTCTTTGAAACTGCCTTAAGCTACTTACAAGCATTCACCAGCAACTCACATGAGTTTCTATGAAAGAGAAGCAGTCTGTTCCAACACTTCAATTCACTGTGCGAACTGAAAGGAGGGTTGCTTCACTTTATAAATGCTGTACTTTCAGAGAAAATCACTATCCTTTGAAACTGCATTAAGCTACTTACAAGCAATCACCAGCAACTCACATACATTTCTCTGAATAAGAAGCAGTCTGTTCCAACACTTGAATTCACTGGGCGAAGTGAATGTAGTGTTGCTTCACTTTATAAATGCTGTAATTTCAGAGAAAATCACTTTCCTTTGAAAGTGCCTTCAGCTACTTACTAGGATTCACCAGCAACTCACATGAGTTTCTCTGAAAGAGAAGCAGTCTGTTCCAACACTTCACTTCACTGTGCGAAGTGAATGGAGTGTTGCTTCACTTTCTAAATGCTGTACTTTCATAGAAAATCACTTTCTTTGAAAGTGCCTTAAAATAATTATAAGCATTCACAAGAAACTCACATGCATTTTTCTGAAAGAGAAGCAGTCTGTTCCAACACTTCAATTCACTGTGCGAAGTGAATGGAGTGTTGATTCACTTTCTAAATGCTGTACTTTCAGAGAAAGTCACTTTCTTTTGAAACTGCCTTAAGCTACTTACAAGCATTCACCAGCAACTCACATGAGTTTCTCTGAAAGAGAAATATTCTGTTCCAACACTTCAATTCACAGTGCAAAGTGAATGGAATGTTGCTTCACTTTCAAAATGCTGTACTTTCAGAGAAAATCACTTTCCTTTGAAAATGCCTTAAACTACTCACAAGCATTCACCAGCAACTCACATGAGTTTCTCTGAAAGAGAAGCAGTCTGTTCCAACTCTTCAATTCACTGTGCGAAGTGAATGGAGTGTTGTGTCACTTTCTAAATGCTGTACTTTCAGAGAAAATCACTTTCTTTGAAAGTGCCTTAAGATAATTATAAGCATTCACATGAAATTCACATGCATTTCTCTGAAAAGAAGCAGTCTGTTCCAACACTTCAATTCACTGTGCGAAGTGAATGTGTTGTTGTTTCCCTTTCTAAATGCTGTACTTTCAGAGAAAATCACTTTCCTTTAATTCTGCCTTAAACTACTTACAAGCATTCACAAGAAACTCACATGCGTTTCTCTGAAAGAGAAGCAGTCGGTTCCAACACTTCAATTCACTGTGCGAAGTTAATGGAGTGTTGCTTCATTTATAAATGCTGTAATTTCAGAGAAAATCACTTTCCTTTGCAAGTGCCTTAAGCTACTTACTAGGATTCACCAGCAACTCCCATGAGTTTCTCTGAAAGAGAAGCAGTCTGTTCCAACCCTTCAATTCACTGTGCAAAGTGAATGGAGTGTCGCTTCATTTTCTAAATACTGTAATTTCAGAGAAAATCACTTTCCTTTGAAACTGCCTTATACTACTCACAAGCATTCACCAGCAACTCACATGAGTTTCTCTGAAAGAGAAGCAGTCTGTTTCAACTCTTCAATTCACTGTTCGAAGTGAATGGAATGTTGCGTCACTTTCTAAATGCTGTACTTTCAGAGAAAATCACTTTCCTTTCAAAGTACCTTAAGCTACTTACAAGCATTCACCAGCAACTCACATGAGTTTCTCAGAAAGAGAAGCAGTCTGTTCCAACACTTCAATTCATAGTGCGAAGTGAATGTGTTGTTGTTTCACTTTCTAAATGCTGTACTTTCAGAGAAAATCACTTTCCTTTGAAACTGCCTTAAGTTACTTACAAGCATTCACCAGCAACTCACATACAATACTCTGAAAGAGAAGCAGTCTGTTCCAACACTTCAATTCACTGTGTGAAGTGAATGGAGTGTTGCTTCACTTTCTAAATGCAGTATTTTCAGAGAAAATCACTTTCCTTTGAAAGGG
Source organism: Myodes glareolus (assembly GCF_982192425.1). Taxonomy (NCBI): domain Eukaryota; kingdom Metazoa; phylum Chordata; class Mammalia; order Rodentia; family Cricetidae; genus Myodes; species Myodes glareolus. The sequence goes on from NW_028263216.1 coordinate 289,340, forward strand.
CCTTAAGCTACTTACAAGCATTCACCAGCAACTCACATGAGTTTCTCTGAAAGAGAAGCAGTCTGTTCCAACACTTCAATTAATAGTGCGAAGTGAATGTGTTGTTTTTCACTTTCTAAATGCTGTACTTTCAGAGAAAATCACTTTCCTTTGAAACTGCCTTAAGTTACTTACAAGCATTCACCAGCAACTCACATACAATTCTCTGAAAGAGAAGCAGTCTGTTCCAACACTTCAATTCACTGTGCGAACTGAATGGAGGGTTGCTTCACTTTATAAATGCTGTATTTTCAGAGAAAATCACTTTCCTTTGATTCTGCCTTAAGCTACTTACAAGCATTCACAAGAAACTCACATGCATTTCTTTGAAAGAGAAGCAGTCTGTTCCAACATTTCAATTCACTGTGCGAAGTGAATGGAGTGTTGCTTCACTTTATAAATGCTGTAATTTCAGAGAAAATCACTTTCCTTTGAAAGTGCCTTAAACTACTCACAAGCATTCACCAGCAACTCACATGAGTTTCTCTGAAAGAGAAGCAGTCTGTTCCAACTCTTCAATAAACTGTGCGAAGTGAATGGAGTGTTGCGTCACTTTCTAAATGCTGTACTTTCAGTGAAAATCACTTTCTTTGAAAGTGCCTTAAGATACTTATAAGCATTCACGTGAAATTCACATGCATTTCTCTGAAAAGAAGCAGTCTGTTCCAACACTTCAATTCACTGTGCGAAGTGAATGTGTTGTTGTTTCCCTTTCTAAATGCTGTACTTTCAGAGAAAATCACTTTCCTTTAATTCTGCCTTAAACTACTTAGAAGCATTCACAGGAAACTCACATGCGTTTCTCTGAAAGAGAAGCAGTCGGTTCCAACACTTCAATTCACTGTGCGAAGTGAATGGAGTGTTGCTTCATTTATAAATGCTGTAATTTCAGAGAAAATCACTTTCCTTTGCAAGTGCCTTAAGCTACTTACTAGGATTCACCAGCAACTCACATGAGTTTCTCTGAAAGAAAAGCAGTCTGTTCCAACCCTTCAATTCACTGAGCAAAGTGAATGGAGTGTCGCTTCATTTTCTAAATACTGTAATTTTAGAGAAAAACACTTTCCTTCGAAACTGCCTTAAACTACTCACAAGCATTCACCAGCAACTCACATGAGTTTCTCTGAAAGAGTAGCAGTCTGTTTCAACTCTTCAAATTAACTGTGCGAAGTGAATGGAGTGTTGCGTCACTTTCTAAATGCTGTACTTTCAGAGAAAATCACTTTCCTTTCAAAGTACCTTAAGCTACTTACAAGCATTCACCAGCAACTGACATGAGTTTCTCAGAAAGGGAAGCAGTCTGTTCCAACACTTCAATTCATAGTGCGAAGTGAATGTGTTGTTGTTTCAATTTCTAAATGCTGTACTTTCAGAGAAAATCACTTTCCTTTGAAACTGCCTTAAGTTACTTACAAACATTCACCAGCAAATCACATACAATTCTCTGAAAGAGAAGCAGTCTGTTCCAACACTTCAATTCACTGTGCGAAGTGAATGGAGTGTTGCTTCACTTTCTAAATGCAGTATTTTTAGAGAAAATCACTTTCCTTTGAAAGGGCCTTAAGCTACTTACAAGCATTCACCAGCAACTCACATGAGTTTCTCTGAAAGAAAAGCAGTCTGTTCCAACACTTCAATTCACTGTGTGAAGTGAATGGAGTGTTGCGTCACTTTCTAAATCCTGTACATTCAGAGAAAATCACTCTTCTTTGAAACTGCCTTAAGCTACTTACAAGCATTCACCAGCAACTCACATGAGTTTCTGTGAAAGAGAAGCAGTCTGTTCCAACACTTCAATTCACTGTGCGAAGTGAATGGAGTGTTGCTTCACTTTATAAATGCTGTACTTTCAGAGAAAATCACTTTCCTTTGAAAGTGCCGTAAGCTACTTACAAGCATTCAACAGCAACTCAATTGCATTTCTCTGAAAGTGAAGCAGTCTGTTCCAACACTTCAATTCACTGTGCGAAGTGAATGGAGTGTTGCTTCACTTTCTATATGCTGTACTTTCAGAGAAAATCACTTTCTTTTAGACTGCCTTAAGATAATTATAAGCATTCACAAGAAACTCACATGCATTTCTCTGAAAGAGAAGCAGTCTGTTCCAACACTTCAATTCACTGTGCGAAGTGAATGTGTTGTTGTTTCACTTTCTAAATGCTGTATTTTCAGAGAAAATCACTTTCCTTTGATTCTGCCTTAAGCTACTTACAAGCATTCACAAGAAACTCACATGCATTTCTTTGAAATAGAAGCAGTCTGTTCCAACATTTCAATTCACTGTGCGAAGTGAATTGAGTGTTGCTTCACTTTATAAATACTGTAATTTCAGAGAAAATCACTTTCCTTTGAAAGTGCCTTAAACTACTCACAAGCATTCACCAGCAACTCACATGAGTTTCTCTGAAAGAGAAGCAGTCTATTCCAACTCTTCAATTCACTGTGCGAAGTGAATGGAGTGTCGCTTCATTTTCTAAATGCTGTACTTTCAGAGAAAATCACTTTCCTTTCAAAGTACCTTAAGCTACAATCAAGCATTCAACAGCAACTCACATGAGTTTCTTTCAAAGAGAAGCAGTCTATTCCAACTCTTCAATTCACTATGCGAAGTGAATGGAGTGTTTCTTCACTTTCTAAATGCTGTACTTTCAGAGAAAATCACTTTCCTTTCAAAGTACCTTAAGTCACTTACAAGCATTCACCAGCAACTCACATGGATTTCTCTGAAAGAGAAGCAGTCTGTTCCAACACTTCAATTCACTGTGCGAAGTGAATGCGTTGTTGTTTCACTTTCTAAATGCTGTACTTTCTGAGAAAATCACTCTTCTTTGAAAGTGCCTTAAGCTACTTACAAGCATTCACCAACAACTCTCATGCATTACTCTGAAAGAGAAGCAGTCTGTTCCAACACTTCAATTCAATGTGCGAAGTGAATAGAGTGTTGCGTCACTTTCTAAATGCTGTACTTTCAGAGAAAATCACTTTCCTTTCAAAGTACCTTAAGCTACAAACAAGCATTCACCAGCAACTCACATGAGTTTCTGTGAAAGAGAAGCAGTCTGTTCCAACACTTCAATTCACTGTGCGAAGTGAATGGAGTGTTGCATCACTTTCTAAATGCTGTACTTTTAGAGAAAATCACGTTCCTTTGAAAGTGCCTTAAGCTAATTATAAGCATTCACAAGAAACTCACATGCATTTCTCTGAAAGGCAGGCAGTCTGTTCCAACACTTCAATTCACTATGCGAAGTGAATAGAGTGTTTCATCACTTTCTAAATGCTGTACTTTCAGAGAAAATCACTTTCCTTTCAAAGTACATTAAGCTACAAACAATCATTCAACAGCAACTCACATGAGTTTCTCAGAAAGAGAAGCAGTCTGTTCCAACACTTCAATTCACTGTTCGAAGTGAATTTGTTGTTGTTTCACTTTCTAAATGCTGTACTTTCAGAGAAGATCACTTTCCTTTGAAACTGCCTTAAGCTACTTACAGGAATTCACCAGCAACTCATATGAGTTTCTGTGTAAGAGGAGCAGTCTGTTCCAACACTTCAATTCACAGTGTGAAGTGAATGGAGTGTTGCTTCTCTTTCTAAATGCTGTAGTTACCCAGATAATCACTTTTTTTTGAAACTGCCTTAAGCTACTTACAAGCATTTAGAAGAACCTCACATTCGTTTCTCTGAAAGAGAAGCAGTCTGTCCCAACATTTCAATTCACTGTGCGAAGTGAATGAGTGTTGCTTTACTTTCTAAATGCTGTAGTTACAGAGAAAATCAGTTTCCATTGAAAGTGCCTTAAGCTACATAAAAGCATTCACAAGAAGCTCACATGCGTTTCTCTGAAAGAGAAGCAGTCTGTTCCTACACTTCAATTCACTGTGCGAAGTGAATGGAGTGTTGCTTCACTTTCTAAATGCTGTACTTTCAGAGAAAATCACTTTCCTTTCAAAGTACCTTAAGCTACTTACAAGCATTAACGAGCAACTCACATGAGTTTCTCTGAAAGAGAAGCAGTCTGTTCCAACACTTCAATTCACTCTGAGAAGTGAATGTGTTGTTGTTTCACTTTCTAAATGCTGTACTTTCAGAGAAAATCACTTTCCTTTGAAAGTGCCTTAAGCTACTTACAAGCATTTGCCAGCAACGTACATGAGTTTCTCTGAAAGAGAAGCAGTCTGTTCCAACACTTCAATTCACTGTGCATAGTGAATGGAGTGTTGCTTCACTTTATAAATGCTGTAATTTCAGAGAAAATCACTTTCCTTTGAATCTGCCTTAAGCCTCTTACAAGTAATCACCAGAAACTCAAAATCATTTTTCTGAAAGAGAAGCAGTCTGTTCCAACACTTCAATTCACTGTGCGAAGTGAATGGAGGGTTGCTTCACTTTCAAAATGCTGTACTTTCAGAGAAAATCACTTTCCCTTGAAAGTGCCTTAAGATAATTATAAGCATTCACAAGAAACTCACATGCATTTCTCTGAAAGAGAGGCAGTCTGTTCCTACACTTCAATTCACTGTGCGAAGTGAATGGAGTGTTGCTTCACTTTCTAAATGCTGTACTTTCAGAGAAAATCACTTTCCTTTGAAAGTGCCTTAAGCTAATTATAAGCATTCAAAAGAAACTCACATGCATTTCTCTGAAAGAGAGGCAGTCTGTTCCAACACTTCAATTCACTGTGCGAAGTGAATGCAATGTTGCTTCACTTTCTAAATGCTGTACTTTCAGAGAAAATCACTTTCCTTTGAAAGTGCCTTAGGCTACTTACAAGCATTCACCACCAACACACATGAGTTTCTGTGAAAGAGAAGCAGTCTGTTCCAACACTTCAATTCACTGTTCAAAGAGAATGGAGTGTTGCTTCACTTTCTAAATGCTGTAATTTCAGAGAAAATCACTTTCCTTTGAAACTGCCTTAAGCTACTTACAGGAATTCACCAGCAACTCACATGAGTTTCTGTGTAAGAGGAGCAGTCTGTTCCAACACTTCAATTCACAGTGTGAAGTGAATGGAGTGTTGCTTCACTTTTTAAATGCTGTATTTACAGAGATAATCACTTTTTTTTGAAACTGCCTTAAGCTACTTACAATCATTTAGAAGAACCTCACATTCGATTCTCTGAAAGAGAAGCAGTCTGTCCCAACATTTCAATTCACTGTGCGAAGTGAATGGAGTGTTGCTTTACGTTCTAAATGCTGTAGTTACAGAGAAAATCACTTTCCTTAAAGTGCCTTAACCTACATAAAAGCATTCACAAGAAACTCACATGCGTTTCTGTGAAAGAGAAGCAGTCTGTTTCAACACTTCAATTCACTGTGCGAAGTGAATGGACTGTTGCATCACTTTCTATATGCTGTACTTTCAGAGAAAATCACTTTCTTTGAAAGTGCCTTAAGATAATTATAAGAATTCACAAGAAACTCACATGCATTTCTCTGAAAGAGAAGCAGTCTGTTCCAACATTTCAAATCACTGTACGAAGTGAATGGAGTGTTGCTTCACTTTCTAAATGCTGTACTTTCAGAGAAAATCACTTTCTTTGATAGTGCCTTAAGATAATTATAAGCATTCACAAGAAACTCACATACATTTCTCTGAAAGAGAAGCAGTCTGTTCCGACACTTCAATTCACTCTGCGAAGTGAATGGAGGTTTGCTTCACTTTCTAAATTCTGTACTTACAGAGAAAATCACTTTCCTTTGAAACTGCCTTAAGCTACTTACAAGCATTCACCAGCAACTCACATGAGTTTCTCTGAAAGAGAAGCAGTCTGTTCCAACACTTCAATTCACTGTGCGACGTGAATGCGTTGTTGTTTCACTTTCTAAATACTGTACTTTCAGAGACAATGAATCCTCTTTGAAAGTGCCTTAAGCTACTTACAAACATTCACCAACAACTCTCATGCATTACCCTGAAAGAGAAGCAGTCTGTTCCAACACTTCAATTCAATGTGCGAAGTGAATGGAGTGTTGCCTCACTTTCTAAATGCTGTACTTTCAGAGAAAATCATTTTCCTTTGAAACTGCCTTAAGCTACCTACAAGCATTCAACAGCAACTCACATGCATTTCTCTGAAAGAGAAGCAGTCTGTTCCAACACTTCAATTCACTCTGCGAAGTGAATAGAGTGTTGCGTCACTTTCTAAATGCTGTACTTTCAGAGAAAAACACTTTCCTTTGAAACTGCCTTACACTACTTACAAGCATTCACCAGCAACTCACATGAGTTTCTCTGAAAGGGAAGCAGTCTGTTCCAACTCTTCAATTCACTGTGCGAAGTGAATGGAGTGTTGCGTCACTTTCTAAATGCTGTACTTTCAGAGAAAAACACTTTCCTTTCAAAGTACCTTAAACTACTTACAAGCATTCACCAGCAACTCACATGGGTTTCTCTGAAAGAGAAGCAGTCTGTTCCAACACTTCAATACATTGAGTGAAGTGAATGGAGTGTTGCTTCACGTTCTAAATGCTGTACTTTAAAAGAAAATCACTGTCCTTTGAAACTGCCTTAAGCTACTTACAAGCATTCAACAGCAACTCACATGCATTTCTCTGAAAGAGAAGCAATCTGTTCCAGCACTTCAATTCACTCTGTGAAGTGAATAGAGTGTTGCGTCACTTTCTAAATGCTGTACTTTCAGAGAAAATCACTTTCGTTTGAAACTGCCTTAAGCTTCTTACAAGCATTCACCAGAAACTCAAAATCATTTTTCTGAAAGACAAGCAGTCTGTTCCAACACTTCAATTCACTGTGCAAAGTGAATGCAGGGTTGCTTCACTTTCAAAATGCTGTACTTTCGGAGAAAATCACTTTCCCTTGAAAGTGCCTTAAGCTAATTATAAGCATTCACAAGAAACTCACATGCATTTCTATGAAAGGGAGGCAGTCTGTTCATACACTTCAATTCATTGTGCGAAGTGAATGGAGTGTTTCTTCACTTTCTAAATGCTGTACTTTCAGAGAAAATTACTTTCCTTTAAAAGTGCCTTGAGCTACTTACAAGCATTCACCAGCAACTCACATGAGTTTCTGTGAAAAAGAAGCAGTCTGTTCCAACACTTCAATTCACTGTGCGAAGAGAAGTTGCTTCAGTTTCTAAATGCTGTACTTTCAGAGAAAATCACTTTCCTTTGAAACTGCCTTAAACTACTTACAAGCATTCACCAGCAACTCACATGCATTTCTCTGAAAGAGAAGCAGTCTGTTCCAACACTTCAATTCATTGTGCGAAGTGAATGGAGTGTTGCTTTACTTTCTAAATGCTGTAGTTACAGAGAAAATCACTTTCCTTAACGTGCCTTAAGCTTCATAAAAGCATTCACAAGAATCTCACATGCGTTTCTCTGAAAGAGAAGCAGTCTGTTCCTACACTTCAATTCACTGTGCGAAGTGAATGGAGGTTTGCTTCCCTTTCAAAATGCTGTACTTTCAGAGAAAACCACTTTCCCTTGAAAGTGCCTTAAGCTAATTATAACCATTCACAAGAAACTCACATGCATTTCTCTGAAAGAGAGGCAATCTGTTCCAACACTTCAATTCACTCTGAGAAGTGAATGTGTTGTTGTTTCACTTTCTAAATGCTGAACTTTTAGCAAAATCACTTTCCTTTGAAATTGCCTTAAGCTACTTACAAGTATTCACCAGCAACTCACTTGCATTTCTCTGAAAGAGAAGCAGTCTGTTCCAACACTTCAATTCACTGTGCGAAGTGAATGGAGGTTTGCTTCCCTTTCAAAATGCTGTACTTTCAGAGAAAATCACTTTCCTTTGAAACTGCCTTAAGCTACTTACAAGCATTCCCCAGCAACTCACATGAGTTTCTCTTAAGGAGAAGCAGTCTGTTCCAACACTTCAATTCACTGTGCGAAGTGAATGGAGTGTTGCGTCACTTTCTAAATGCTGTACTTTCAGAGAAAATCACTTTCCTTTGAAAGTGCCTTAAGCTACTTAAAAGCATTCACCAGCAACTCATAATCGTTTTTCTGAAAGAGAAGCAGTATGTTCCAACACTTCAATTAACTGTGCGAAGTGAATGGAGTGTTGCTTCACTTTCTAAGTGCTGTCCTTTCAGAGAAAATCACTTTCCTTTGAAACTGCCTTAAGCTACTCACAAGCATTCACCATCAACTCACATGCATTTCTCTGAAAGAGAAGCAGTCTGTCCCAACACTTCAATTCACTGTGCAAAGTAAATGGAGTGTTGCTTCACTTTCTAAATGCTGTACTTTCAGAGAAAATCACTTTCCTTTGAAAGTGCCTTAAGCTAATTATAAGCATTCACAAGAAACTCACATGCATTTCTCTGACAGAGAAGCAGTCTGTTCCAACACTTCAATTCACTGTGCGAAGTGAATGGAGTGTTGCTTCACTTTCTAAATGCTGTACTTTCAGAGAAAGTCACTTTCCTTTGAAACTGCCTTCAGCTACTTACAAGATTTCAACAGCAACTCACATGAGTTTCTCTGAAAGAGAAGCAATCTGTTCCAACACTTCAATTGACTGTGCGAAGTGAATGGAGGGTTGCTTCACTTTCTAAATGCTGTACTTTCAGAGAAAATCACTTTCCTTTCAATGTACCTTAAGCTACAAACAAGCATTCACCAGCAACTCACATGAGTTTCTCTGAAAGAGAAGCACTCTGTTCCAACACTTCAAATCACTGTGCGAAGTGAACGTGTTGTTGTTTCACTTTCTAAATGCTGTAGTTTCAGAGAAAATCACTTTCCTTTGAAACTGCCTTAAGCTACTTACAAGCATTCACCAGCAACTCACTTGCATTTCTCTGAAAGAGAAGCAGTCTGTTCCAACACTTCAATTCACTCTGCGAAGTGAATAGAGTGTTACTTCACTTTACAAATGCTGTAGTTACAGAGAAAATCACTTTCCTTTGAAAGTGCCTTAAGCTACTTACAAGCATTCACAAGAAACTCACATGCGTTTCTCTGAAAGAGATGCAGTCTGTTCCAACATTTCAATTCACTGTGCGAAGTGAATGGAGTGTTGCTTCACTTTCTAAATGCTGAACTTTTAGCAAAATCACTTTCCTTTGAAATTGCCTTAAGCTACTTACAAGTATTCACCAGCAACTCACTTGCATTTCTCTGAAAGAGAAGCAGTCTGTTCCAACACTTCAATTCACTGTGCGAAGAGATTGGAGTGTTACTTCACTTTCTAAATGCTATAGTTACAGAGAAAATCACTTTCCTTTGAAAGTGCCTTAAGCTCCTTAGAAGCATTCACAAGAACCTAACATGCGTTTTTCTGAAAGAGAAGCAGTCTGTCCCAACACTTCAATTCACTGTGCAAAGTAAATGGAGTGTTGCTTCACTTTCTAAATGCTGTACTTTCAGAGAAAATCACTTTCCTTTGAAAGTGCCTTAAGCTAATTATAAGCATTCACAAGAAACTCACATGCAATTCTCTGACAGAGAAGCAGTCTGTTCCAACACTTCAATTCACTGTGCGAAGTGAATGGAGAGTTGCTTCACTTTCTAAATGCTGTACTTTCAGAGAAAGTCACTTTCCTTTGAAACTGCCTTCAGCTCCTTACAAGATTTCAACAGCAACTCACATGAGTTTCTCTGAAAGAGAAGCAATCTGTTCCAACACTTCAATTCACTGTGCGAAGTGAATGGAGTGTTGCTTCACTTTCTAAATGCTGTACTTTCAGAGAAAATCACTTTCCTTTCAAAGTACCTTAAGCTACAAACAAGCATTCACCAGCAACTCACATGAGTTTCTCTGAAAGAGAAGCAGTCTGTTCCAACACTTCAATTCACTGTGCAAAGTGAACGTGTTGTTGTTTCACTTTTTAAAAGCTGTAATTTCAGAGAAAATCACTTTCCTTTGAAACTGCCTTAAGCTACTTACAAGCATTCTCCAGCAACTCACATGCATTTCTCTGAAAGAGACGCAGTCTGTTCCAACACTTCAATTCACTGTGTGAAGTGAATGGACAGTTGTTTCACTTTCAAAAGGCTGTACTTTCAGAGAAAATCACTTTCCTTTGATACTGTCTTAAGCTACTTTCAAGCATTCCCCAGCAACTCACATGCATTACTCTGAAAGAGAAGAAGTCTGTTCCAAAACTTCAATTGACTGTGCGAAGTGAATGGAGTGTTTCTTCACTTTATAAATGCTGTACTTTCAGAGAAAATCACTTTCTTTGAAAGTGCCTTAAGCTAATAATAAGCATTCACAAGAAACTCACATGCATTTCCTGAAAGAGAAACAGTCTCTTCCAACACTTCAATTCACTCTGCGAAGTGAATAGAGTGTTGCGTCACTTTCTAAATGCTGTACTTTCAGAGAAAATCACTTTCCTTTCAAAGTACCTTAAGCTACAAACAAGCATTCACCAGCAACACACTTGAGTTTCTCTGAAAGAGAAGCAGTCTGTTCCAACACTGCAATTCACTGTGGGAAGTGAATGTGATGTTGTTTCACTTTCTAAATGCTGTACTTTCAGAGAAAATCACTTTCCTTTGAAACTGCCTTAAGCTACCTGCAAGCATTCTCCAGCAACTCACATGCATTTCTCTGAAAGGGAAGGAGTCTGTTCCAACACTTCAATTCACTGGGCAAAGTGAATGGAGTGTTGCTTCACTTTCTAAAT